>NC_087452.1:24898373-25207689 GCF_036321535.1 Camelus dromedarius
CTAAATAATGACAGGACAAAACGGGTCAAAATCTTTCTTTACAGTACCATACCTGTCTAGATATGCCAGACAAACAGCAGTTTTCTGATTATATGAGTCTATCTTACATATAAAATAGATCAACAACAAGTTTATACTGTATAGCACAGGGAACTATATTCAATATCTTATAGTACCCTATAATGAAAAAGAATAAGAAAATGAATATATGTATGTGTATGTATGACTAAAACATTTTGCCATGCACCACAAATTGACACAACATTGTAAACTGTACGTCAATTGTAAAAAATTTAAAAAATAAAATTACAAAACAAAACAAACCATAAAAGAGTCTAACCTTTCAAAAACAATACACATAGCACATACATAATAAGCATGCCTTGTATATATTGTATGCCATGTGTATTATACTAATAATACATTATACAGAGATACATGCATACATCATGCATAAACATTAGAAACCTTTACTTAATTTGATGCATGACTGATTTCTCTTTATCAGTAATTCTTCCCAAGGATTATGTCACTTAGTATATTTTTTATCTTATTTTTCCTTGTTAATTGGTTGGACGATTTCTATCTGTAAAATGTTTTTCCTATATAAAATGAGTTGTTGAGGTTATGATTTATCATAATTTAAAAACCAATTAGAATCTTTTCCCTCAAACCTATATCTTCGTGACTGATAGCACTATCATTAATATTGTCATTTGGTGGGAAATGAAGGGCATAGTCAGTGCAATTGAGAAACAAATATGAAATTTACTGAAGTTAAAAAAATTCCCTGGGTTGGAATAAAGACATGAAATTCTAAAATACATTATAACGTGTATGTTATTGATCTTCAGTATAAGGCAGTGGGGGAAAAAAGCTTGAATACACATTTTTAAAAAGGTTTAGGGAGTCAATATTTGCCTTTTTTTGTTGTTACTGTTCTGCCACAGATACCTGTTTTTTCACTCTAAAAAATGAACTTTAAAGGCTAACTGCCTAATTTTATTATTTTAAAAATATATTATTAACAGACTGATCTTAAATTTTAACAATTACTCCAATGTGTTTGAATCACCCCTTTTGATACAGCATGTTTTTTTTTAAAGTCCTAATGAAAAAAATTTAAGGAAAATTTGTCAAGTTATTTTTCATTTTAAAGAAATTTAAATATTATACCAGAAATATTACTTTTCTTTTTAAAATGTCATTTTATAACGATCATTTTTAATGGTTGTGTGACTTTTCATATTGTTGTGCCATGAAGTATTGTAGCACGATCCAAGAATTTTAGAGATAAGCTGGAGGGTCTCCAGCCACTTATTTTCAAAGAGGATGAAGGGTGATCATAGCGGGATTATGATCTGGGTATCTTTTTCCCATGTCAGTGGTTAGAGTCATGTTCAAACACACCATTGCCTTCATTCATTTTGCCTTCAGTTCTCAGGAGCACACCTGTAGCACGAAATAATGCATAATCACATTGTTCTTAGATATTGGGGTGGGGGGACAAGAATAAAAGATAGAAGTTTGATACTAAAGCTGCTTTTGATTCAGCAGACTAAACTTTTAGTATGAGGGAGAAAAGGGAGTCGATGGAGAGAGCAATCTACTATTTTCTATACTTAAAAGTGAAGCCAAAATGGGGAAAAAAGATATAATCAGAACTCACCACCATTCTATTTCAGCACAGCATGTAATTCTCAGTTCAAAAAAAATTTTTTTTAAGAGAAAGCACTTTAAGATAATATCTCTATGAGCCACTTCTGTAAAAAGCGACAGTGAAGCTTTGACTCCCCATGAGAAATTGCTTTGCAATTGTGAAGGTGCTGAGAGAGCCTGGCTCTGGAAGCAGATTGGTCACTGGGGGTGTGTGAATGAGCTGATCTGCATGAAACCTGAATAGTAAATGAGAGCCCACTCTGGGGACAGGTTGAACTAGAGTCATCATGGTGATGTGGATTTGCCACAGATGAAGCCCTGGGTAGCCAAGCAAGCTGGGAGCTGGTTAAAAGCTTGGTAGATTGCTTGACTGCTTTTGAGAACTGACATTGCCATTACAATCCTCTGGCATCTGCTGTGGGTCAGTCAAAAGATGTAGCTATAAATGACCTCTATTTTTGACTGAATCTGCAGAACACAAAGCAAAGAACATCAGTTCTTGATTTTTTCTTTTTTACTTTTTTTTTTTTTTGTCGGAAACTTTAAAAAGGAACTTGAAGCCACATCCAAGTGATGACTTCTGTGTTCTGTTTTAGAGACACATTCTCACTGCTCTGCTGGAGTGGCTGGGAGAGGGTGCTTGGTATTGACATTCAAATGAACATATAAAACATCTCTCTGGGCTGCTGAATTTCTTTATCTGATACTGCCACAACAAGCAGCTCAGAGGTATTTGTCTGTATGACTCTGGTCCTTTTATAATCTGACTGTTGAATGAAAGGAGCTGGACAACTAAGACTTGTCTTTGAAAAGGCGAAGTCCATTATCAGGATCTCTGAAGCTCTGAAGAGTGAGTACATTCTACTTGGATAAAACCCCACAATAGGTGGAAGGAAGCAAAGACAGCCTTATAAATTTCCCTATGTGCAAGCAGACCTATTGTTGTCTTTATTAAAAATATGCCTTGGAGCAAGTGGTCTTGTTCTGAGTGATACCTCTGAGAGTCGGCTTGAAAGTAATCACTGGGAACTTCATGTGGCCCTACAACAGTGTAGGCTGTCTTCAGAAAAGTGGAAAGAGATCAGTTGCTATGCTGAGAGTGCTCGATGTGTTGAACAAATTTATTCTCAAATTTTAAAACTTGGAACTTTGCAAATTATATTAATAAAGATAAGTAAGCTAGTTGACATCAACACATGCATTCTGTTTGTTCTTTGTACATCCGTGTACCTCCCAGAGAGGGCTGTGACCCAGATTCCATATGCATTCTAGACTTTCATTAGATAAGAATGACATATACTTATCATTAGAGCTTACTAATTAAAGCAGAAAGTGACATTTCAAAGTAATGGTGCTCCCTAGTGTCTCAATGTAAAATACTCCCTAGTCTATTTTTAATGACCTAGTTGGTATACTATGTATGTTTAAAATTTTAATTTGTTATGAACTTGTGTTTTCATTATTGTCAATGGTGGTGATGACCAGCAAGGTAGGACATTCTCCTAGATGAATAGGAAGAAGACCAGTGAAACCTACCATGGGCTTTGAGCTTTGATCACAGTTACATCCTGGGTGCATCCATGCATTCTTACATTCATTCAGCACTTTGACTGCATGCTTTCTACTTGCCAACCTCTTTGCTAGGTGCTGGGGATACATTAGTTACTAGGACACAGGCAGTTCCTGCCCTCAAGGAGCTTGCCCGACTCCCTTTGATTATGATCAAAGCTGTTCTTTGTATTTTCTCTTCTGTGTCCTCAGTAGCAGCTGGGAGGATGATATATTCAGTGCTGGTTTTTATAAGTATATATCTATCTATCTTCACCTGCTGTTGCAAACTTTTACATAAGGATAAGGATAGGTGAAGAAAGTGTCTCTTTACTTATTCTATACTTTTTCTCACACTGGTGTCTTTTTTGTCTGTCAAATTTGTATTGTATAAATTCAGTGACCCAGAACTGTGTCTGCTATTCCAGTTCTCTGCCTGGTGTACTGTTGATGCTCATTCTCTTCCCTCCCTCTCCTGCTGCTCCCCCTAAGTATTAATAGCACTAAACTGGAAGGCTCTAATGTTTACCTTGTGAATCAGTAATAGTCTCAAATGTCAATAGGACTTGTATTTTGGACCCTGGTTGTGAAAATTTGCAAACCAAACCAGCTTTCATTGGCTACAATAATATTTAGGGAGGAGAGTCACCTTGCATTAAGATTACTTATTTCTAACGACTTTTAGCTCCAGTGGCAGCCAAGAAGTGGCAAATTCTTCAGCCTTCACCCAGTCGGGAAGAGAAGAAGCATGCCCTTTCACTGTGAACAGAAGCCACGTAGGGGTTCTCAAGAGGAAAGCAGAGTCCGAACATAGATGAGCAGCGTGAAGAGTTTCCAAACAAAAGCAGAAAAGAGAAAGAAGAGGATGTTCTTTTTTATGCTAAATCTGCCTATTTCTCATCAACTCATTTTCCTAGTAGTAAAAGCATTATCACCTTCATCTGTGTTATTGTTGTCATCATCATCATTATTTTAGCTATTGTTTATTAAGCATAGAAATCCCATTTAACAGATGTCACTGTTACTCAAATTTTATGGATCAGCAAACCAGTTTGTGTTCAGGGAACTTGCCCAAAGCCACAGAGATAGTCGGGGGGACCTCCCCCCAACTCCAGCCAGGGCTGACTGTCCTCAGAATGCTCTTGACCACTACCCTCTACCACCTCTCATTATCTTGTATTCTTTTTCATGCCCTTTCTTGTACAAATAGCTCTTAAAGGTCCTTAACATCAGAGATGGTTAAAGATGGTGATGAGTTAAATATTTAGGTTGTCTTTGATGGATTGGTGAACATTGCCATTTTCTGAGCCTTTTTTTTGGGTGAATTTTTTAAAAACAAATTTTAGGCCTTGCAATGACTGTGCTCCATGATGGTGACTCGTTTTAGGCTGCTCTTGCTATTCAAATCCACTTAAAGTACCAGTATGTCTACAGTGGTGTGTACCGTAAACCCTACTTGGATGATTATAATGCCACATATGCAGGAGCCAGGATTTGCCATTTGAAAATGAGATTGCTCTTCATGCTACAGCAAAATTTATTGAAGTGTTTGTTAAATGCATACCTTCCCTGCTATTCAAATTCTTAAAAGAAATCCTGGCTATTTATTTTCCTGCCTACTTCTAGAAAGGATTTGAAGTAGTTACTAGTGTATTCACTGAAAGCCAGAAATCCAAAGACAGAATATTTTTATAAAGGAGAGCTGTGATGAGATCTTGATACTGGATCTGAAATTGATTTCTTTAAACACTAGTAATAGTGATTTAGAGTCTGGAATAAGATGGTTCTTGCTTTGAGTATCTACCAGGCTACTTGCTATGTGATCTTGGGCAAAGCTAATGACTTTGGGCCTCAATTTCTTTTTAATTTAATTTAATTTATTTTTATTGAAATGTTAATTTACAATATCATGTTAGTTTCAGGTGTACAGCATAGTGATTCAGTACTTTTGCAGACTATATTCCATTATAGGTTATTAGAGATAAGATAATGGGTGTAATTCCTTATGCTGTATAGTAAATCCTTATTGCTTATCTATTTTATATATAGTAGTTTGTATCTGTTAACCCCATACCCCTAATTCTGCTCTCCCTCCCCTTTGGTAACCACAAGTTTATTTTCTATGTTTCTGTTTTGGTTATACTGGAACTCAATTTCCTTTTTTTTTTAAGAAAAATATTTTTATCTCAGGACATAGACACATGTGTTAGAGTAGTGCACATTATTTTTACAGCTACGGTATAACCAGTTCATAACATAATTTTAACATATAAAAGCACATACTTAATTAGTATTCAAAGTCATATTTAATATGTAATGTGGACTCAATTTCTTGATTTGTAAAATGGGGATATGTCTAAAACTACCTCATCACTCTCAAGGTTACCTGAGAAAATGGCTTGTATAGCCCTCAGCCCAGTGTCTTGTATGCATGAAATGTTAAATAAATGTGATGATGATGGTTAAATAAGTAAGGTACACTACTTCATTTCCTCAAAAGAAATCTTACATGGAAACTAAATATATAAATCTGGTTAGCTGTTCTCATTGGGTGGGTACAGAGCTTACTTTGCTTGGCACTGCCATAGAACACTGGTAAATGTATCTACACAAATAGTTCAGAAATGATGATTCTTGGCTTCAAATTAGGGAAAAGAAGTGACAGCAGGCAGTGGAAGGGTAGAGAAAGCACCGTGGGCAAGGCACTAGCTGATTTGGGTTGAATTAGGGCTCTGCTGCTTTCAGCTCGCATCACCTTAGGTAACTGTCTTCCCCTTTCTGAGTCTCAGTTTCCTCTTCTGTGAAGTGATGATGGCAGTACCCTCTCACCAGGGCTGTTGTGAGAATTGCGAGATAGGGTGGACTTTTAATATATGCTGGTTTACAAATCTTGGTTTTCGTTGATGAGATTATACTAGGATAAAAATGAGCCTGATAATAGCATTGCAAATGGGACTTTATGGGCTATATGAGAGCCCAAGGCTATGGTAACTTACTTTTTATTTTATAGATGCAACTCTCCAGCTGACCTTATTTACTTAGAAATTCTAGAGCAGCAACATAAGACTTTGAAGTCAAGTGGTTGATTTTCTTTGTACGCCTTTCTTCTGGTTATTGGACTCTGTGCTTATGTTCTTTAAACCCTGGCAGTGAGGAAGAAGCCCTTGTGTGACAATGGATTTTATGGGGTATAAATCTACCTAACTACCTAACCAGGATGGGAGCCGTTGAGAGTCGGTCCCAGAGCCCAGCCCCATTAGCCAAGTTAGAAGGATGTGCCGACTTCAACTTCAAGGCATGGGGCCCAGCAGCAAACTGCAGGGAAGCAATAGCAGCCCATGGTGTGGCCTGTTGTGCTCCCGTCATTCTTGTCAGTGTCACCATCATCGCCATTAAGTCTTTATTAAGTGTCAGCGTGTGGATCTCCCGCAGCTGTCACTGCAGGCAGATAGGCAGCTGTGTATTTTAAATAGGAAACTTGTGAAGGACTATGAGAATTAGGGGCCCACCTGCAATCCAAGGCAGGCTCACACACGTAGTTGCATGGGCCGATAAGAGGATTGTTGGTGGCTGTAGTAGGCACCTGTTTGTAGTGTCAGCTAAGCCCATGGCCCCTTTCTTTGAAAACTGCCCCCAACTCTCACCTTCAGGGGTGGCCCTGGTGGTCATGTTTGTGCAGTGTAACTTGGCTCCCATGGCCATGCCTGAGTGGATCAAGGATGCACAGCTGACGCAAGCTGGGCCAGTCAGATTGTCTTTCCCAGAGGCTGAACTTGGGACTGAGACATATTTGTAGGTAGACAGGGTAGGTAGGTACACTTGGGGACTGTGGGAAGCCACATCTTTGATTAATTCAATAATCCTCATAACAGCCCTTTGAGGTAGGTCTTTTTCTCATTCTCATTTTATAGAGAGGACACCGAGTCATAGAGAGATTAAGTAATTTACCCAAGGTCATATAGTTGAGTAGCAGCAGAGCCAGGCATGAGCCCAGGTAGCCTGAGCTCATGCCTTAAGCCACTCCACAACTATCTTTCTGAGAAAGAGGGAGGGATACAGCAGGCTTACCAAGAGATGCAGATTAAATGACTGTGAGGTCACAGGGAGAGAAGGAGGGAGGGGGTAGAATAAGACTGATTGACCAAGAGGGTAGCTTCCTTGATTCTGTAGGCTTTCCGGCTCCAGGATCCAGACCTTAGTGACTGTGCTTTCTGCCACTGGGTATTGAGAAGTATCTCTGTGACCTTGTAAATAAATTCCCCTTTTTGTGCACAGAGTAGTTCAATGGGATGTCTGTTACTTGCAACCAAAAGAGTGTTGACTAAGTGACCACACTATCACAATTTGTTAAAAAAAAAAAAAAGTAGATCATCCATTGGCCTTTGTAGCCCCAGGCATCTTTACATGATCTGTAGGTAGGGTCCGGGCTAGGGGAGGAGAAAGACAAGTGAACCAGTGACTGGGACATAGTGTAACAAGCTCTCTGAGAGAGGTAAGCCTAAATTGCTATAGAAATGCAGAGGCTGGCAAAAAGATGAGACTAAGGTAGGGTGTGAGTAATCGAGGATGGCTTCTCAGAGAGGGGCTATTTGAGCTGTTTTTGAAGAGTGAGTAGGATTTAGTTATGTGAAGAATGGTTGGGAGGAAGGATGTTTCAGGTAGTATAAATAAATGGTGTATGCCAAAAAGACAAAAAACAGTGAAACCTATGATACATTTTGGAAAGGGCAAGCAATTAAGTGTGATGGAGAAGAAGGAAGGAAAGAAGAGAGATAGGACATGTAACTGAAGTTCTTGTCTGGACCAGACTGTACAGGGTCTCCAGGGCCAAGTCATAGAGTTTGAACCTTATCCTGTAAGCTAGCAGCAGTTCATTCACTTCCCTCCCTCCAGTGTGAAAATATGTAGATTTTGAAATGTAAAAGATGACATGCTGATAACATTAAAGACAGTTTTAGGGGAAAAAACCCCCACAAAAAACCAGGTGCAGAGTCCCAGCACCTAACACTACTGTTTACATTTTTGCACATTATTGTCTAGTTGTCCTCAACCATGCCTATTTTTGTACATGGTTGCAGTCAATCTACATATCATTTTCACTTTCCTGTAGACCAAAAAGGTTTTCTATGTTTCTGTGTCCTCCTCTTCTATCATAACAGCATGATAAAGACACAGGTTTTTCTGAGTATCCACACGGCTCCTGGTAATGAGTTAGGTTCTAGTGGCCACCTGGATGACCTGAGGATTCCGGCTTTTGAGAACAACACAGGATCCGGTATAATATTTCTGCTGAAGTATTTAGCCATATACATTTTAAAACATGTGGGTTTAATATTATTTTATGAAAAATGTATTCAGTTCTTTGATGATTGCTTTCTCATCCCTTTCATCTGTGCTCACTGTCCCCCTGCCCCTACGCCCATCATAAATGCTTTGTTGCTAACAAATGGCCACAGCTTCATCTGCTTTCAGTGTTCATGCACTGCTTACCTAGTATCTTTTTCTTCCTCAATTTATTTTTTATATTTAATTTATTATTGTATTATTTAATTATTTTATTTTGGCGGGGGTGAGGGAGGTAATTACACTTACTTATTTTTAGAGGAGGTACTGGGGATTGAACCCAGGACCTCATGCATGCTAAGCACACACTCTACCACTTGAGCTATACCCTCCCCCACCAGTATCTTTCTCATATTTCATGCTCCAAGTCCTCTGAGAGCCTTTTGATGGTTAACCATAAAAAGGCTCCAAATCAAGCCCTTAAGCCAAGTTAATTTGATTATGAAACATTATCTTGATTGTGGCAAGTGTCCAGTTGCCATTTTTTTAACGATACAGGCATCCACAGCCTAAACTAATTACAAACCAGCTCCATTCCAGGGAGGGTGGCATTGCCTAACCAGCCTTCCCATGTCAGACCCGAGTGTGTTGGTGATGTGATCACATCTGCTTTTCCTTCTTCTGGCCTTCTGTGGATAAGGTCTATGTCATTCTCCTTCCCTTCCTGCTTGTGTGTTAAAGAAAGTAAGGGTGATTGGCCAAAATTGCTCCTTAAATTAAATTTTGCCTCCTACCTCCAGCATAATCATAAGGCTCCAAATTAAAGATGCAGATAATTTTGCAATCAGATTTACATTTTGGTCTGTATTGAGTTTAAAGTCTTTTTTACATGCTTTAGTTTTCTCCTTTTATGATGCTTTCTGTTGACTTAATTTAGCTCTGTGGTTTGAGTTCTATTTTGATGTTGGTTTTTGCTCCAGTCTTCATAGCCAGAAGTCCCCATTTTCTTCATCCCTAGTCTTGTATATATTGCAGAAAAGACAGTAATCAGTCGGTATAAAAAATTTAAAGAAGTTAATTCATTAAAGAATTTAGCAGTGATTCATGATCTGTATAGTGAAGAAATAGACAGGGAAGCTAAGTAAACTATATTCTCTGGAAATCCTCATTTCTGGTTTTTCTGTGTGTGTATGTGTGGGCGTGTGTTCAGATCAAGTATTCAAATGTGGGTTATTGATGCACATACTTAAAATGAAATAGGTTGTTACTCCATAGACCTTAAAAACTTTAAAAACTCTCTTAGCCTCAGTTTCCACCTTCATAAAATGAAATAATAATAGTTCTTGCTATATATGATTGCAGGGTTAATTCATTTGATGATGCTACAGAGTGCTGGCACATAATAAGTGCTCAATAAATACCCATGATTAACAACATGGCCCTTGTCCTGAAGGAGTACAAAACATTTTTTTTATTATCTTAATTTGGAGAAACTAATAAATCTTTTAAGTTCACCTCTTTATAAAGAGGCCAAAAGCACTGGAAGAAAGTTTAGACCTTAGGAAAATTTCCCAAGCCATCTCCTCCTAAAATCCTTTCCCTTCTTCCTCATCCTCTGCTGAATGAGTAGTCTTTTCTACCTGGTTCTCACCAGTACTGTCTTTGTGGAAGATTCTCCTGGTGGCCACTGTTATAGCCCCTTGTCTCATCTTTGATTTTAGCAGCAACTATGGTGACCAGTTTTGTATGAGTCCGCTTCCTTCCTCTAGTACCCACTGTGCTCCTTTTCTGCTTTCTTTCCCAGGACCATCTGCCGTGCTGGGAGCCTGCTTGGCCTGGGCCAAAGAGGAGCCTGAAGTGTGGGGGAGTAAATGTTCTCAGGGATTACTCTCAACCATTAGGCCTTTGAACATGTGGATAAATGCTCCAGCCTTCCATTTTTCAGATGCATAATTCTGGATGCATATTGCATACTTTTTAGGAGGTCCTGGCCATATCAGGCACCTTGTTCTCAGTGGCAAACTTGATAATGTACTCCTATATTGACTTTTACTCCTTCCCTGTCTTACTCTGTATTCCCTAATCCCTGCTTTCTGGAATCATTTTTCCGATAAACTTCTGCACCTAAACACTTGTCTCAGTCTCTGCCTTCAGGGGAACCCAACCCATGACAGCCCTGAAATCTCCTAGTTCCTTGATATTTCCAGAGCCTGCCCATGTAATTTTTAGCTCTGGATCATTTCTCCTTCCTTTCTAGTTCAGAGGAAAGGGATGTCTCATGAGTTTTCACGGCTAGCCTCTTCTTTGATCTTGATTCTTCTGCCTCTTAAATCCTCTGGACCTATAGACCATCATATCTTGTTTACAGTTACACCTCCAATGTAGAGTGCTTAGCTCATAGTAGGAGCTCAACAACTACTTACTGAATGAATGAAAGAATCAATTT
The DNA here is from genome assembly GCF_036321535.1 of Camelus dromedarius. Lineage (NCBI taxonomy): Eukaryota > Metazoa > Chordata > Mammalia > Artiodactyla > Camelidae > Camelus > Camelus dromedarius. The sequence goes on from NC_087452.1 coordinate 24,909,310, forward strand.
TTCCCTTTCTCTTGCTTGTTTTTTAATTTTTCTTCTCTCCACACATGCTATTCTCATCGTTGGCTGTTCTTTTGGCCTTTCTTTAGGAGTCCAGAGGTCTTTTGCTTTGGAAGTAAACATCATTACTTGAATCACAGAGCTCCATCTCTTTGTTAGGCCTACCAGCCAACCCCCCCCCCCCCCCCCCACCATGTCCTTGGTGATGCTGGATCTTGCTGAATACTTTCTTGAACTCTGCCTCACTTGGTCTCTTCAAGCCCAACTCTCTCCTGGTTTTTCTCCTGACTCTCAGGCTTTTCTTTCCTAGTGTTTTTGCTGGCTTGTTTAGCTGGTTCTAAATTTGGCTTTCTCCAGGGCTCCATCTTTGATTCTCTTCTTTTCTGAAGGTATATACTCAACCCAGGTGGAGCCATGACTCCCATCTCTTCAGCTATGCAGATGATTTCTAAATCTATAATCTCCAGATTGACTCTTCTGAGTCCAAAGCTATTGGAAATCTCCATTTGGAATTCTTGCAGATAATTCCAACTTATGATGTTCAAACTGGAATTCATTTTCTTTCCCCCATTTTCACTTCTTCAGACTTTTCCATACCCTCCCTTAAATAATGGGCTCACTATCTGCCTGGTTTTGCAGTATGAAAGCCTTTGTGTGATCCTTAACTACCTTCCCTCAACCATTGCTTTCAAGAAGTAATTTTCGAGTTCCCACTGTGAGCCAGACAGTGTGCTAGGTGCTGGGGATATGTGGACAACAAGATAGACTCTCAAGAGGCTCATAGTCTGGTAACAGTCATAGACATGTCTGATTTATCATATGAATATAGCATTACAAACTGAAGTAAGTGCTGCGGAAGAAAAGTCCAATGTGCTTTGAGAGCATGTCACAAAAGGACCTCATTTATTCCTGGGGTTTGCACAGCTTCCTTTAGGAAGAGTGGCATTTGATCTAAGGGATGAGTTGAAATTAATTAAGAGAGACACTCTTCCCTCTTTATCACTATGCACTGTGTTCATCAAGTCCCACTGATGCTACCTATGATATCCCCATGTTTCTGTTTTCTTTTCTCATCCTGGACCATTGCAGTTCCCACCTTCACCTCCCAGCCCCTACCCATTAATTTTCACATTGCTACCTGAGTGCTTTTACCAAACACAAATCTGACCACGTGTCCTCTACTTCCAGCTAAAAACCATTGGTAGCTCACTAGTGTTTCCAGGGTAAAATCCCATCCCTCTAGTGTGGCAGCCAAACTCCTGGCCACTCCACAGTGCGTTGCCTGTTCTGTGGCCACTGTAGATGCTTTGTCATTTGCTGAGGAAACCATGTCCTCATAGGATTTCACACCTTGGTTCATTCATTTATCAGCTTTGAGTTCCTCTATCTTTCTTTTGTACTTGGTTAGCTCCTACTGATCCTATTAAGCCCTATATAAATGCTACATCCTCCATGAGACTTTCTCTGGGTCCTTATCTGAGTCCCATTATTTGTATTTGCACATTTCCCTCCTTAGAGTTCCCATCCTGTTGCCTTATATTAGCTTAGTTGTCTAGAACATGTGTTCCTCCGGGATCACAGTTGTACTGTGCTCATCTCTCCCTTCCCAGGGCTTGAAATGTAGCAGACACTTAGTAAATATGTATAATTGAATTGTCCATGTGTGAACAGGGTAAGAGAGGCAAAGACACTGAGGGATGGAGGAGAGCTGAACGAGGGAAGCCAGACCTTTTCTAATTAAATGAACTGGTGATCCCAAGCAGGGCTTGACCAAGACATGCAGGCGGCCCAGGCAGAATGATCATTTGGTGTCCCTTCAGTGGTCAGGTGAAATAACAGATTTGAACAGTGCTGCTTATGGAGAAGGATGATGACAGATTGCAGTGCCTGGCCTCTGTACCCAGCTCAGCAAAACAAAAGCCCTCTGGTTGTCGGCCCCACCCTATGCAAAGGCATTTTGTTGACTTTGTGTTGTTCCAGAGCTTGCCACTCCTACTCCCACCTCAGCTGTCTCATCAAAGTATTTTTTACAATTAAGCCCAATTCCCTTCTTGAAGAAATTTCTGATACATACTGTCTTCTTGACTATGTTATTTTCTGGCGATACTTTAGTACCTCTTCTAAATTGTACCCTGGGCAGCTGCTGGCCAGTCCTCCTGTTAATCGTACTCTGGTACCAAGGAAGGAGAACTGGGTTGTGCAAAGCTCTTTGTCAAATATTCCACCAATAACTATAAAGAATTCCTTTTCAGACCTGGCCTATATTTGTTTTACAAAGAAATCTGGTTTTTATTTCTAAATTTTCAGAATGTTGCTGCCAAGTTCATGGCAGAGGGAGCTTGTGTTCTGTTCCACGCTTTAACAAATAACAAGCAGAAGGGCCAAGAGTGGGCTGCTGCCCTCCAAGCTTGCTGAGTCTGCTTGGTGCTTGGGCTGCCTCAGAGGTCGAGCACCCACCCGTGCCATCCTCTCCTGAGCAAAGCTGTTTAGTGATGTCAGTGTCAGGGGGCCTTTCAGTGCTGACAGGATGCTTATGGCCTTCACTGGAGTGTGCCCAGCAAGGGAAGTGTGAAGTGACGACCAAAGATAGATGCTACGGCCATGCCTTTCTGCCCATGTGACTTTGTCCCTGAGATAGCAGCTTATCCGTGCTGATGTCCACTAAAAATGCAGCAGACAGTAGTTGCTAAGGGACAGGAGCCCTGTGTACTCATTCTGCACCAGACATTGTGTAGATGCTGGGGGAAAGAAGGGGGTATGACACGGTCTTTGTCCTTGAGGAGGTATTATTTTTGTTTATCGAGTTATTTAAGTCCTTCCCACTTCTAAGGGTCAGTGGAAGTGGCAATTAGGGACTGGTCATTTGGAAAATCCAGATTTATGTCCTGAATCTACAAATCTTTCATTGGAACTTAGGCTAACTACCTTAACCCTGTGTGTTTTATGAAATGATTTATATAGTGCTTTGTAAAATGCTTTCAACTGTAAGATCCATTGGAGCCTTATATAAGGCTAGCATCATTATTTTCATTTTAATGATGGGAATCCTGATACCCAGAGGGTTAAGTGTATCATTCTAGATCTCTCAGCTCGTCAGAGACAGAAGTTCCTGCGACCTTTGGTCTTCTGATTCTTTTTCTTCTTTATTCAACTATCCCTGCCTACATCTATCATAAATTTTAACTTTTACACAAACCCAGCTTTTACATATTTCGAATTCGCTTTTATCCTACACACCCCTCGATGTAGCTCTCATCTATTGTGTTAAATATGTGTGGAGACCTCCCTTGTTGGTGTGCCTCCTAGCCATCTCCCTACCTTAGGTCTTCTTTATTTTGCCCAATTTGTTTTTTTGAAAGGCAAAGGGAGCTTAACTTTTGTCCTTTTCCAATCTCACTGTTTTTTACATTTCCCCCAATTCCTGTGCACAATGATAATGGAAAGTGACGAATGATCAAATGATTTCTCTCTTTTATGTTTGCGTTGCTTGGAGATATGCAGTGAATTCATAATTGCTAAGTCTTTGGGGAAATGATGGGAAAGTGAAATTGAGAATATTATCCAAAAGCTCTTAGATCTTAGTTTAGGAAGTCTAGCACAGAGCAGCAGGATTGACGAGGAACATGACACTTGGAGTTACAAGAAGAGGCAGAGACAGAGGTTCTTTTTTTTGCACAAGAAGAAGCTTTCCTTGGACACACTCTGCTAGAAGTAATTTCTTCCTTGTCTGACTTCCTTGTAGCAATTCTTTGTACCTTTCTTATGGCTTGCATTGCTTTTTATACTGTATTTTAGTTATTTTTATAGTTCCCATCTGTCTTCCTAGACTGTGGTTTCTTTGAGGACAGGAATATTGTCTTATGTGCCTTGACAACCCCATGACACCTCTGCATAGAGCTAGAATGTAGTGATTACAAATATTCATGTTTCTGGGATTTCCAGAGACTTGTACTTTCTTCTTTATGAAATACTGTTTTATTTGAATATTTTACAGTAAGAATGTATTACCATGCAATCAGGAAAAATAAAATTAAAGTTATAAGCTTTTTCTGAATGATTAAATGGATAAGTGAATGATTAAAAATTCAAGACTGCTAAGAAAATTCGGAAGCAAGGTATCATTTACTGAACATCTAAAGCACTGGTTTTCCAAGAAGTATAACATTTTTCATGCTTATTACCCTAATTACCTTTGCAGCATTTTGATGAAATGGAAGGGCATACGCATATAGCAGCTAGGATATCCAAAGTTCAAGTCTTTCCTCTCCTGAGGGAAGGTTCTCTAAGCTTCAAAGATCTTGTTTTTGGATTTTCGGTTGTTGTTGTTCGTGTTCAGGTGTTCACAAACGATTTTAAGGCAGCAGAGAGATTATTAACGAAATTGATCCCTGTGATGTGAAAAAGAGAATTCAGTATTTCTCTTGGGCTCCATCTCTAGAGTGGAGCCAGTTCCCTGGGGGACTCTAGCTCATTGATTCCTGAGCTCAAAACACGCTCTGAAGTTTTCTTCTGTTTGAGGTCCTTCATCTCTATGCTATCAATCTATCAGCAAGGAGTTGTTCACTCTCATTATTTCAGGTTATGCAGAGCTAGAACACAAACCAGGCTGGAAAAGACTACCCCAGTGTTTAGATACCGCTAGTCACCTAATTTTCTCATTGTCGACAAACAAAATGATTTCGCTGTTTGGCAGCTTCTTATTCTAGGATCACATGGTTCAAACCTTTGCCTCTACGTCTGCATCTCAGATTGAACTGCTATGTTATAGATGAAGACATAGAACACTTTCAGAAAATACAAAGGAGGCAGATGCTTTCCAGGATCAATACTTTGGTTGTAGGATGTCATAGTCTTTTTAGATTCAGGGATGTTGTTTACTTACAGTAATCGAGGTCTGTGAGGCTTTGAGGGTATTGCAGATCAGCTGGTGTGGTGCGACATACAGAATTCAGCAGGGCCTCACTTGACCTCCTTGAGTTTGCCCCATTGAATTTATGTAGGTTAGTTATAGGAGCTCGGCATTTTTCCTGTGTAAGAACAGATTTCGGGTAGGAAGCATGTATTTATGTATGCCAGTAAACCTTTTAAATAACTTTTAAGTTAAGCATTGCAGAGGAAGAAAAACAGGTAGTAGATAAACTTGAATCTCCCAGAGTAAACATTGACAATTGAAAAAAATATATACCACTTGTTTTTTCACAAGATAAGTGTTTCCTTTTTGAGAGCGCACAGAGTTTATTATTCTTTTCTAATCTTAAAACGTCAGTTAAAATCCCAGTAGTACAGAGTTTGAAATCAACAAACTGAAGAAGTCTCCAATGACAGCTGCTGCTGTTTTGGGATCATCACTTCTTTGGCTTACAAAGAGAACACCCGATTAGGACAGGCCCGCATATGGCCCATGTGAATGGGACAACCTCATGAGGCACATGCAGCTCAGGGAATAATGGGAAGCGCGTTTCAGCTCTGGAGAAGCTATCGCCTATAAGTAATTGCAAGTTAGAATAAGGGAAAAATTAGGGAAGAATGCTAACCTTTATTGAATCCCTACTCTCTGCCTTGAATTGTGTTAAATTATATAATTGAACCCTCCCGACAAGTTAACAGGTATTTACCTTTGTCTTTCATTATAACTGAGGAAATAGAGGATTGAGGATATTAGGTAATGTGCCCAGTCATACAGCAAGTAATTGGTAGAACTAGGATTAGAACCATGACTGTTTGCACTTCAAAATTATAGGTTTTCTGTTTATTCTCTGGTCCTCTGTAAATCCTATATTTAACAGGTAGGTCTTATACAGTCTTTATTTTTCAGTAGATTTTATTCTTTTTTTCTTCTCTAATTATTGTCCTTTTAGTCCATAATGTCCTTGCATTAAAATTTTTTTTTATTGATTTTTCATTTCACATTTTAAAAATTAATGATGCAAACCTTCATGAGTCTCTACTTTGTGGTGTAGCACCTTGTCCACAGGTGGTATTCAGTAAATACTTGAATAAGTGAATTTAAAATACAGTATATGGTTACATAGCCTTTATGTTCCATTTTTTACTCATTTAAAAAATATTTCTTGTTACCAAAGTCTCTTTTAAAACCAACCAGTCCTAAGCATTTAGAATACCTCCTCTGTGTAGAGCAAAGTGGGAACTATACACAGATATTCTTAAGAAAGCTTAGTACTTCACTGGGGGGGGGGGGGGGACAAAACTGGCAGAGGGCTCTGTTTTCTACTCATACTTCAAGGTAACCAACTCTGCCTGTTGTGATTATTGCAGGTATACTTTCCTGGCATTTCATTTGCCTATTAACTTAATATTTTCTTTGCTATTTAAAAGTTTGAGGTGCTTATCTCACCTATACAGATCTTTAATGACATATTCCTTCTGAGAGTTTGTCTCATGCCAAACAGTTAAGTAGCAGAACAAGATATGCCCGGCCGTGGCAGTGTCTAGGCTTCCACCCAGCGTCCAGCCACTTTACCACTCCATTGCTGCCACCTGCACCTCTTACTTGGATAAACGAGGTGGGCTCCTGTCTGGTCTTCCTGCTTCTTGCTTTGCCCCTTTCCATTGCATCTCAATACAGAAGCCGGGTGACTCATTTACAACGTAAGTCAGGTAACTTCAATCTAGAGAAGAGACTGCAGTTATAATCATGGCCTACAAGGTCTTCCATCATCTGTCCCCACCCTGGTGGTTCTCTGGCCTCCTCTCCTCCTACTTTCCCCTTTGTCACTCCATCCAGGCTCTCTGCTGTTTTTCCAGCCTTTCAGGGGTGCTTTGCCCTGTGTTCCTTCAGCCCAATACGCAGTATTCCCGGTACTTGTAGGGTAGGGCTTGTTCTTTCACCTCCGTGAGAGCTTTACTTACAGACTCCTCCAAGGCCTACCCTGACCACTTCATTCAAGTTTCAGCCTCCCTCCCCACCTACCTCGGGACCCCTCCCTCCCCCTTCCCAACTCTGTTTTTCTTTGCGTTATTTATCACCATCTAACATGCTGTATTTTAAAATTTTATTTTATTTTATTGTCTATCTCCCCCAACTAGAAGTAAGACCCAGAAGGCATTTTTTGTCCTTTGTGTGGTTTTTGTTCTTTGTTTCGAACAAGTTCTTTATTTTGGTTTTTATTTTCTGTCTTGTTCACTGTTGCCCCTAGTACCCAAGATGGTGTCTGACCAAAGTAGATGCTTGATAAATATTTGACTGAATAATGAGTGAAAATGTACCTGTGAGACTCTTATATGTCCTAGATGCCACATGCAACTCTTGAGCATTATGAACTCTGTTGATTTATTCATTCATAAAATACTTACTGAGTACTTACTACATGCCTAGTGACAGGCTATTCCCGAATATACAGTGGCCTTCCTGGAGCTTACTTTTAGTAGGAGAGGCTGACATTAAACATACATAAATATCTAATTATGCAGTGCCACACTTGTGGCAGGGGAGCTTAGAGAACAGTCTGGAGTTGAGAACTAGGAAGGCTTTCCTGAGGAATGCTTGTCTAGCCCTGCTTTGTGAGCTCAGCTGTGAGCAGGGGATGAAGGTAAAACTGCCAGACTGCTACTTCCACAGGCCCCAGGGAACCTCGGTGCAGATTTCTTAAGCCACTGTGATTTTCAAACTTGAGTGGCATCAGAATCATCTGGTAGGCTTGTTCAAACACAGAACTGGGCCTCCTCCCTAGAATTTCTAATTTATGAGGTCTAGGGTAGGGTCTGGACATTGCTCCAGTGATGCTGCTGCTGCTGTTTTGGGGGTCACTCTTTGAGAACAAGTAGGTGTCTGTGTTCAAAATGGGGAGGCTTATTCTGAGGCAAGGGCCAGGAGAACTTCTGATCTTGGAGAAAGGGATGTCCTAAAGGAACTTTGTGGATAGTTATACCTGCGCAAAACCACACAGTAGGCATAGAAGGCAATGGAGATAATGACTTATTATTTTATTTTATTTTTTTCTGGAAACATTCACAGATTTGAAAGTTTGATCTAATCACTGCTGTTGTTTTCCTTGTGAAAGGCAAAATGCATTTGGCCTGGAATGTTAAAAATTTTGCTTCTCTGGAGTCAGACATAATTGAGTTTGAATTTTAGCTCGGCTGCTCATTCATTGTGGAACTGCAGCAAATGAAAAGCTGGGGTGAGCTGGGAGTGGGGGAGCAGTAGTCTGGCCTTCAAGCCTATCCTGGGGAAATAGTATCTTTTTAATAAGTTTTGAAGGTGGTGAAATTTCGGTAGTTAAGACTGATTGGAAATTAGAAGCTGCAGCATGAAAGCAAATGGCCGATGCCTTCAACTGCATGGGCGCCACCCCTGGCTCTACCTACTGAAGATAAGCCTTGGCTAAGCCCTGGGTCTTGGTCATTTACTTAATATTCTGGGTGGTAACTCTCTCCAGTTTATCTGTAAAATGGGATTAGTAATACCTACTTCACAGTGATATGGGTACTGGAGAAGATTATGTATGTTGAGGGCTTACTATACTGCTTGATATTCCATAAATATTAAATATTGCTGTTATTGTATTAAAAATGTCCTTTAAAGATCATACCTCCTCTCACTCATTCCCCTTTTCCCCAACCCCAAGGCCCAAGAAAATCCAGATTGCTCTACCAGCCTCACTCTTTACATGCAGCTCTGGTCTAAAACAGGGAACATTTGTGACTACATAGTTTCAAACAGTTTAAACCTGATTTTTTCATTGTTTACCTCTTGAATAAAAGCTGGGTGTTTGCCAGAGGGATTTTTACAAAACTTTGGAAAACAATACCCATTTGAAGTCACTTCTTAGAGTAGAGTGGTTTGATTTTTAGTGTTTTTGAGGCATGTACTTCTGTGTTCCTCCTATATGCTTAGAAATTTGTAGATAATCCATTAGGTTATTCAAGAACTCCTTATGGAGGATGATTATATATTTATAAGAAAAATTGAATTAAAAACAAGCAAAAAACTTTTCGGACTCTTCCTTTTACTTTGTTTTTGACTAAAATAATTTTGGAGTCCTACTGCATCCTGAGTTTTCAAGCAGTCATATGCCTAATATGAGGTAGTTTCAACTTACCTTTTTTGGGTAGTGAAAACATTTATATTGAGTAGGTTAAAATGCCAACTTGTTCGTGTACTCAAATATATTAATTTTTTGTTTTGTTTAGTTAAAAATATGCCACGTGAAATAATACTTCCTAAATGATTTCTTGTTCCAGTATATAAACCAGTCTTTTATGAATTGTGGTTTTTTTTTCCATTTTTTTGATGATTCCAGGGGAAAAGCGTTTCTTTTGTACTACATTAACCTCACACTGAATTCATATTAAACAATATTCTTCAGAGAATAAGAGGTTTGGTATACATAGTGAATTATGTACCCTCCTAGAGGCACTGCAGACTGTTAATGCTCAGTGGAACCCAGCAGTTGTAACTGATGAAACATCAGCATGTAGGCTATAAAATAAAAAAGAAATAATTGGGGACATGTTGGGAGCTGGCAAATGGAAAACACTAGCAGATGTAGAACTGAGAAGAGAAAAGAAAGATTAAAAAAATCACATTTACTAGAGGAGGAGCTGCACAGATAGATGATAGAAGTTAACACTTCACTCAAACAGAAAGTGGATCAGAAATTATCTTTCTTTTTTTACAACTTAAAAGAAATAATACTTGAACGCTCGTAATTAGCTGTATAAAAACTGCTTTTACATCAGCCACATTTACCTGAAAAGGATATTTGTCAGGGATGTTTTCATCCTTTGAAACACAGTTTAGGCATTGCTGGAATCAAGTTGTACGTATTTGTCAGAGCTGATTTAATGCATCTCTTCTCAGCTCTCTGTTCAGTGGTATTAGTCATAGTGAAAGTATTTACACCATGGAAATCGGCAAACACTACAGTAAGAGAATCTCCCCAACCCCCAGACAGTTGTTAAATGTTTACCACCATGCTACCATGTTTGTGTTGACTGCCCTCTGTTAAGTGAAGGGTGATGGGAGTTGAAGAGAGACAGAGCAATCAAAGAAAGCCTCTCTACCAGGTTAGTGTGATGGAAAGTCCTAGACCACACAGAATTTTGACCTCTTACTGCTGAACTCATTCAGACACATAGACCAGTGTTATGCCCTTGGGTTTTCAAATATAAAATTCTAATCCTAAGACACATTTCATTCCAGTAGCCATCCTCAACCCAGACTTGAGATGTCTGTGTACTATGTTGCCTGCCATATAGGAGAAAATAGAACTTATCTCTCTTCAGTGTTCTGATACTGTTTTTATACCCTGCCTTCCTAATGTTTCTTTTCTGTTCTCATAGTTCTCCATGCTCTGAATTGTGAAGAATGGGCTGATGGCTCAAGAAACTAGGCCATATTGATACTACATTATTCACATATTTTTTTCTTTTTCTGGGCTGAAGAATATCCATGTTCTACCATTAAGGGAGTGAGCATACTGTGGGGGATAGGGCAGGAAAAAGATGTAGTTTAAAAAGACCATACCGCATACCTACCTTCTGTTTTCACTTTTTCTAATGTTTTGATCATCTTCCTAAAAAGTTTCATGTTAACATCTTACTATTTAGAAAATTGTAGGAGAAGTGCCATTTTTGAAGAATGAATCCTGAAAGCCAATTAGCATTTGGCATTTCTAGGAACATCTCTGGAAATGAGAAAGGTCTCCTGACATTTTAGGTAAAGTTGACTTGCTGAGAAACCTGAGGGAGGATGTATCCTCCAACCTGTGTTCTTGATTTGTTGTTGAATGAATATTTCTCTGTAGCCTTTTAAGTTCAAGACTCCAACTTCAAATTTGGCAATGCTTGCTCCTTGGAGGACTTGGTCTATATGTTGCCTTTCTGTGGTGACCATTCAATATAAACACTCTTCTGCAAACCACACACCCAAGACATATCTAAATATAATAATATTTATTGAATGTCTCCTATATAAGTGATACCATTTCTAAGGGTTTTACAGGATAACCCACAATAATCTCATTTAATCCTTATAGCAGCTCTTTGAGCTTAATATTATTATCAACCCTATTTATACATGCTATTTAAAGTATTAAATGACATACCCTGTGTGACAAAACCACCTCTGTCATCCTGGTGACAGAGCAAAGAATTGAACCCAGGTCATTTGAGTTTGGAGCGAATGCTCTTAGCTTCTGTACTTAACTACCCCTTTTAGCTAAGGGGCCATATAAGAAATTGGCCTTGCTTTTTTTCTCCTCACTGGAAAGTTTTCATGTAATTTTCACAGGAATCTGTGTTTGCGGCAGAACTCTGAGGATATTTGTGTCAGAGAGCCCAGTGCAGTGAGAAGCAGGGGAAAGAGATACAGAAGTTTGAAGAGAGAAAGAGTGGAGGCCGGGGCAAATTCAACAGCCTGGAGATTTTGAAGAACAAATGGAGGGACTTGTTAAATAGAAGATTATTTTATTGTTTCTACTGATTTTCGTTTGTCTAACCCACAAAACCCATGAGTGCCTTTCTTCAGCTTTACACACAAGTAGAACAACCAGTGAAAAACAAAGTTGAGTGGAAATTCAAGTCCAAGGATCCCCAGATCCAAAGTCTGTATTTGTAATCATTGTGCTTCAAGTAAAAAAATGAGAAAAGCATCAAACCCAATCAGAACATCTCTGTGGCATTGTAGGCAGGAATAAAGAAAGTATTTTGGGAAGCGGGGTGCCCTTCTTGGTAAGAACAATAGCAATCATAATGGCCAACACATTGAAATCTCACTCTGTGTCTAGTCATTGCCCTTCCGAGATGTCCACTGGACTATAGATAGTATTTGTAAGAAGGTACGTTCTCATGAATGACCTGGCTGGTCCTTTATGGATACTGATGAAGTGAGGAAAGCCCACTGGGAGAGAAGGCTGTGAATAGGATTACTATAGTGGATACATGTGAATTGCAGCCATCAGCTTATTAAATATAAAAATAGATATAGATTGGTACTGATGACTTCAGAGACCTCTAAGAGCTATCCCACTTTTCCCTGCCAGACTGAAATGAAGATGCCCAGTAGAGGGTCCTTCCTGGTCAGCATTCACCCTCTGTTGGGCTGGTTCACAAACAGTGAAATTGGAATGCCTTGTAGTATGAATGATGGGTCTAGTGGGACTGGTATCAGATTTATCATAAATGACAAGTTCTGCTTGTAAATGAGCTATCAGAGATGATGATGATGATGATAATAATTAATATTAATAGAGAAATAACATTATTAGGGACTTAGCATGTACAAGATATAGTTCTGTGTACTTTACATTTACTTCTCATGATGACACTCCAGTAGGTACCATGAATCTTAGTTTATGAATGAGGAAACTGACACACAGAGAATCTAAGGTAGTTGCCCAGAGTCTCAAACTGGAAAGTGATACAGTTGAGGGTTGAGCCCAGGTAAGCTGGAGCCAGAGCCCACATCCTTGTCCCAATAGGTGAGGAACAGGTTATAGGTGTTGTGAAAACTGATATACTTAAAATGTAGACAGCATCCAATTTGTATGCCAGGAACTTGTCTCTCTTGGCCTTGATTCTGGAAAGAGGGTGACTTGTAGATGATCTATGTTTAAATTCTAGGCCTCTGAGTCAGAATTGTCTCTCCCTTTTTAGTTGCAGCTTCAGAAAATTCTTCCAGTAAACATGGGCCCTTCTTGCTGTGCTCATCAGACTGCAGGGAGTGTCCACTGTGGTCAACCTCCCTGGGAATCTTCAGGAAATAGAAATAACCAGGAGAAAATGAACAGTAATTACCTGGCATTAAGTCGAGACCTTTTGTGTGAAAGGCATGTGAAGATAGGCCTTTCAGCGACTTAATGAGCCTTATCACAGGCCTTCAGATTTTCTGAATAAATTTGGAGGTAGTAAAACGTTGGACCTTGCTTTCAAACAAATTATACTACAGCATCATTTTGAAAGACCTTTGGAACAAGTGACTGAAAGTTTTTCCCCCTCCTCCCTGAGGATAGAATCAGTTTCTCCTCATTAATGAGAACCCAGAGTAATTTAAGAAGACAGCCAGTAAATAAAAGTGTTTAATGAAATAGGATCTGACTTGTAAAAATGAAGTCAAAGGAGCTCTGCGTCCTGTTTGCCGTTCATAGATTAGTTCCTTCATTCAACAAATATGTTTTGGAATTTCCTGACTGATGCCAGGCACTGAGCTAGGCACTGATGATACTGCAAAGAACCTGGCAGGCAAAGGGGTCATAGATAATTGGCAAGTGGAAAACTAAAAAGAAAATAATTAGAGCTTCCTAGAAAAGTTCTAGGAAAGAGATAACAGGGAACTGCTCTGGGGAGTAATGACTCACCCTAGTAAGTCAAGGATGCAGGCTCAAGGGCGGTGGCATTTTACTGAGGATAATTCTGAAGTATTCATCAGATAAAATTAACAACCAGTCAATGTATATGTTTGTAGAAGAAGAAATGTTTCTTTTAGTGACAATGCATTCAGTCTTTTTTTGGTGTAGTTTTGTTCCCATTGCATTCCTATGCCCTCTTGTATCCTCTGTGGTATCCGGGGCTGTTCAGGGACTTTTTATTGCAAAATATACAGACACTCTTTTTCAGAATACATACTCACTCTTCCAAATCAGTTTCTGGCATTGTATCTCATGGCTCATTTGCTACAAAAGTAAGGTGATTTTAGTTAACATAGGAAGAATTTCAGGACAAGAATATGCCCCATTTTCCATTCCGTGGTACATTTGATTGAGTAAACTGAATTTAAACAGAAGGCACCTGGCCCTCAAGCAAGGTGACCTCTCCTGGGTGAATTAAATCGTGTCTCATGTTGCTTAAAAGATGTTGCTACTCTAGAGAAATGTTGAGAGGAACAGAAAGCATCACAGGGTTTACTCTCCCATTTTCTATTTGTATTCATCTTACAAAATAATGCCAGAGAGTCCATTATTATATAGTCTTTAAGAATAAAATTATTGGAAGCTTTCTTTAAAGTTGGCTCATTATATTTTTTGTACTATAAACTATCTGGTAAATCTAATTTAAATGCAATTTTGCTTAATGACTAGTGTTGATATTATGATTCATCACTCATTTACTTAATTAGTAGCACTTGACTTTATGTACCCAAAATGTCCAATTTGCACACTGATAATTTTTCAGTTAAGTAAAATTATGTTTGGGGAAGATAAAACTTTTTTTTTTCCCTAACTTTGAAGCATGCCTTTTAGTTTTTGTTTTTGACTACCACCAAATATATACCACTGGTGATAGAAGCAAGAAGACTATACTAAAAATGTGTAACAGAGAAGATGATGGTAATCTGGCATAGAAAAGGACTGTCTGGGTTCTAGATATGGTGCCAACACTCACAGTTTGCTCCTCTTGGGGAATGGTACTTCACCTCTCAGTTTCCTCATCTTTAAAATGGTACCTACATCATAGTACATGTACCTAACATGTACCATAGTGACTACTTCTCATGTCAATGAATTTAAAAACCAGAGTGTGATTTTAATATTAATATTATTGTTAATATATATGATAGGATTAGGGGGAATCAAGAGTGACTTCCAGAGGTCATGACTGCAGTCCCTGCTCCAAGTAAAAACCTGCTTAGTCCATCTCAGATTAATTTCATGGTTCTCAACTTAGATAATGAGTTCTACACTGCATGCAAAGCTCTGGACAAGGGCATCCCCAAAGTCATAGGCTAATTGAGGCACATTCATAGCATATCATTTTTACCTCAATATTTGGAGGAATTAAACCTAGGTATATATGTATTAAAATAAACCCAATTATATTATGCAGTAGCATGAAAACCTTGAATGAATTTTTAAAGTACTAGATTAGACTTCAAAATTTGCTTTTATTTGTAGAGGGAAGCTTAAAATTGTACCCTGTCAGGACCCTAGGATGATTTTCTTTTTTTATTCTGGGGACTTCACTTAGAAATGTTTGAGAAACAGTAGAAATATTGATGTACCATTTACCTGTTGTAAATGTTGTTTTTGTAAAGAAATTCAAGAATTTTCCTCAATCATTCCTTTTATGTTTGCCAGCATATTTAGGTGAGTGGGACAGATTTAATGATGGTATACAGCTGATTTTGTGCAGCTGATAATATTCTAAAGTAACTCTATGTTGGTTTGATGTATAGGGTCATTTTGCTGTTTGGGAGGTAGTCTTGGTCCTGGAGAAAAACTCCTGACTCTTAGCTTGTGGAATTCTGCTATTGTTTCATTCGTATTTCTCATATTAACAATGCATTGTCTTTCTCTTTATTCAGTGCTTCCAAGCCCTCTTCTTCCCAGCCCCTATTTCCCACAAGACATAATGACCAGCCCAGACTTTTCCTCTGAGTTGTATGAACTTATAATATGTGGTTGTCTCCTTATCATCTGCTTTCAACTCTCTCAATGTGTTTTGAAGAATATATTCCTAGATTAATAGATGACACCTCTGTTCATCTATTTACCCATACCACAAACCTAGGAGTCATTCTGGGTACCTCTCTCATCTGTCTCTGCCCTCTTCCAATCCATTCTATCAGCCACTTACCTACATTTTATCTTCTGAATATCTCTGAATAGGTTCATTTCTTTTCCTTTTTACTGTCACCCCTCCTTGTCTAGCTACCATCATCTTACTCATTTTCCTTCCATCAATTAGCTGATCTCTGCCTGTTTTTCCACCTCATTGTGCACTACTCTCCCTTACTCTTTGCACTCCAGCCACCTTGTTAGTCATTCAACGCCACCGTTTCTCTCTAGACACAGTGCTTCCTCTTTACCTGGTAAACTCTTAGCTATCCACCAGGCTTCAACTTTTTGTCTTTCTCAGGTTGGTTACGTTGGTTTCTGCTGTTGTATCCCGAGCACCTAGAACAAACACTCAGTCATTAATTTTGAATGAATGAGTAGATGATTTGCCACAGTACAGCCGAGAGAAGTTCACATGTGAATGTGAAGGAAGAGAGAATATTGGCATATCCCCCATCAGTCTACTGGATTGAATTGCTGTTCTTAAAGGAAAATCTTTTAGCACTGATGTCGAGCACAGAGTTGTTTGGACCAAATAATGTTGAGCCTTAAATGGCAGCCTAAGGAGTTTAAACAATGTAAAAATGTGTTGGGGTGCTACTGTAGGTGGGGAATCCCTAGCCTAATGATCTCCAACTGGATATCCCTGGCAAGGGTGCTATGAATTTGTATTTCATGCTTTGCTGAGACCAGGAAGACCACTTAAGCTAAGGGATGAAATAAAACCCATTCCCTACAACTTTGCATTCAAAAGACAGGTCTCAAAGGTCAAATTTCCAGGTTCCAAGGTGAGACTCTTTCTATTCAAACCTGACTAAATGGTGATCATGAGGAAGAGGATGAAAATACATATCACTGATTTTTTTCCCCCTCTGTGCCATATTCTATGCCAAGCACTTATGTTAAGTAGGTGGCATTATTATCCGTATTTTATGGGCAAGGAAACATGTTGAGGTCATATAACTTGGCCAGTGCCTCACAGAAACATAAATTGCTGAGCTATAATCCAGGTCTGACTGACCCCAAAGTTCAGGCTCCCAGCTGCCAATAATCACAATAGAACAAACAGTAATAAGAATAAGTGTTATTAACAATAATGGCATCCTTACTACGTGCCAGGCACCAGCTCAGGGATGCACATTTATTTTTCTCCTTTCACTCCTCTAAACCAGATAAGAAAACACTTGTTGCTAGGTTCCTTGGAGGGCTGAGAATTCAGTATGTTCCATTGGCCAGCATCCCTTGGGTCCTACATGTTCATTTATAATAATAATAATAAACTTGAAACAATATAAATAGGAAATGGAGGGAGACCCTGAGGAAAGATTGGGCATGATTTCACTGTATTCTCAGAAGTTCTCTAATATACTTTTGTGCCTGCTAGTGTTTATTCTGTAGTGAGTCTTTAATATACTTCAGTAGCCATAGAGGACCTCCTTTTGCCTTCTGTGTCTGTACTAGATTGTGGTGTTCAGAAAAGTTATTCTCGTTTGTTCCTTGTTTGATGCATTTTAATGCAAAATACTGCCCAGCCCAGACAGAGACCATGTGCTGGTCTCTGGAGTCTTGAGTTCAAATCCCAACTTTGCTACTTACTGCCTGTATCATCCTGGGATGTGTCTTAACCTTGACATGGCTGCTTTCACTCATTGTCAAGTGTTTATTGAGCACCAACTGTATGCTGGGTGCTGTGTTTGAAGCTGGGAGTACCATAGGAAACAAAAATAGACATGGTGCTGGTGATCATAGAGTTCAGTTCAAGAGAGAGATGTCAAATAATCACACAAATGAGTTTATGGTAAGTGTAGTGACTGAGAGATACTTGGCATTGTGAGAACACAGAACAAGGAAATGACCAGGCACAGAAGGCTTTCTGAGGCTGTCTCAGGCTATGCAGCTGTAACTGTCAGTCAGCATATGTAAAGCTCTCAGTATGGTGCCCAGTATATAAGAAGTGCTAAATAGTTGGTAGCTTGATAATATATGCTTAATTTTCCCAGGGAAAGAACCATAGAAACAAATAGAGTTAGTGGAAAACAACTAATGTGGTTGACTTTGTCAGCATCTGGATTTCATATTTTATAATATAATCCTTTGAACGTCTTTGTTTTTCTGAGAAAGAAATGAGATTGGGATGGTTGTTTGGAAGAATTGTCCAAGGATAAGCTACTAATGAAGACATCTACACACAGTCATCTTGTCCCATGGTTGGTTCCGAGATAAAGTCAAACAGAAATAACTAGAAGCCAAGGCCTTTGGGAGCATTGTTTGTTTGGTAAATTTTGATTCATAGTCTCATTAATGCCTCATCAGCCTCTTGACCATTAGTCTGGGCAGGTACCTCTGTGTGGGGACCTTTATTCTCTGGCAGCCAAGACAGGGATGTCCTAATGATGATTGGTTTCAGTGTCTCATCACCGCAGGTCCCCGAATGTAAAGAACTGTGAATATCTAAACAGATTCTCATTGCTTTCAGCCTGTGTGCAATTTAGCAGCAAGAGATTTCATATCTCACAGCATTAAATAGTCCTACTTAATTAGGAACTGCTTGTGAATCAGGCCAGCTGATGGTCATAACTACTGAAGAGGGTGTGTTTTTTCTGAAAAGGCAGAGAAATGAAAAGAAATATCAGTAGTCCTTGGGTTGCTGAGAAAGGAGCCAAGGAGCTGTTCTTACTGGCCTTCCTGTTGGCAGAAGTGCCTTCTAGGTTATGACAACTCAATGGGACACTCACCATGGGAAGGGCCAATGTGAGGAATTAGAGCTTGTAACGAGGTCTGCCTGCCTTGGCTGAGGTGCCCTCTTGTCTCACTGTTAGTCTTTCTCCTATTCCCAAGCACAGATTTTCACTTTGGGGGAAAAATAGGGCAGTACTGATAGAGTGGTAAAGCAATTTCTTCTTTGAACAAAAAGAAAAGCGCCAAAATTATTTAGCACACATGAAGTGATAAATTTACTTGACTGTACTGCGTGTTACATACTGGTGACGAGCATGGCCTTGGAGTCAGGCAGTTGGCTCTGGACTCTGCCACCTGCTAACCATGGTCTTACAACAAGTTACTTAGCTACTGAGTCTCTGTTTCCTGATCTGTAAAAGGGGACTGTAACTGTGGCTGCCTCAAAAAAATCTACCTTAAAAAACTGAATGAGCTTATGCCTGCAAAACACCATGTATAGAGTCTGGCATCTACTAAGGACTAAATGACTGTGGGCTGATTTGTGAGTTCAGTTTTGACACAGTTTCTGATTTCTACTGGCTAGAATTTATGACTAAATTGAGACAGCAGGGTTGGTTCAAAAGGTACAAGACTTAAGTTATATATATATATCTCCCTGGGAGACAGTAAGACCTCAATAAATATTCGTTTCTTTCAGGTTGTGTTAGCATTAAATTAATAAGACATCCAAGGCTGAACTGGACGAATGTGGTAGATCTGTAATGGTAATTATTAACATTTGTATTACTTTAGAATTTAAAAAAGCTCTTTCAACATACATCGCTTTAGTAAGTCCTCACAACATACCTTATTGTATTTAATCCATACAGTATTCCTGGCAGCCAGCGAGGTAAGGGAAGTTGGTTTCGGCTTGTTTGTGCACACATTCTTTCCTTCATCCATCCAATGCATATAGGTGCCTGGAACACGTCAGGCACTCTGCTCGTCCTGGTGAACCAAATACACGACATCCCTGTCCCCACAGTCCTGTCCTGGATAATCCTCCACATGCACAAGATTTTAAGATATTGAAAGGTGAAATGGACAAGGTAGATGTTTCCAGTAATTAATGCTTTATAGATGAAAGAAGTTAAGATTCAGTCAGGCCGATAAGTGACAGAGTCAGATCTTAAACTTTGAATCTCGAGTCCTTTCCATTGGATCCCCCTGCCTGCCTTATAGAATATATAATTTGGAACAAACGCCAGAGCTAGCCTGGTGTAGCCATTCATTTTACAGATTAAAGGTGCTGATGTTTAAAGTGGGTAAATGAGCTGCTCAAAACCATCCGTGCTTTAGGAGTAGCTATCACTTCCAGTGAGAAAACCTTTTGACAGGATGCTAAATCTTTGCATGTATACAGCTTATTCTGCAGTAACATAATAGCTATATTTTAATAAACCTTGTGTTATCAGAAATTGAATGTAAAATGTTAGTTTCTGGAGTGCAGTTTCTGACCGGCAAATCAAAGGTTTTTTTTTCTTAGAAGGAACTTAAATAAGAACATTGCTTTATAGCCATAAAACCTAAATGCCACTGAGGAAATCCACCATTTGAGCAAATCTGGCTTTCCTTCAAGAGTAAAGGACTTTCACTTCCTGTTACCCCAGCACTATCATTTTGTGTTTAGACCTTGATTACCCATTGTTACGGGAGATCAAGCTCAAGCCATTGAAGCCAAGCGGTTGTATTTTGTAGATGCAGCGGTTTCTTCCTTCTGCAGTGTGGGACTGCTTCTCTGTGGTGATTGAGTTTTAACCAAAACAGCTGGAGTGCTGACCCTGTTCTAGGCACAAAAATGGATACAACAGACCATGCCCTTATTCTGATGGACCTTACATTCTACTGGGGACAGATAGTGGTTGAAGGAAGAAAGGAAGGATGGAGGGAGGCAGGGAGAGAGGGAGAGAAGAAAGGAAGGTTATGAGATTATGTCAGGTAGTGATAGTGCCATGAAAAATTATCAAGCAGGGCAGAGTGAAGGGGTGGAGGAGGCGGCTGGTTTGTGTGCTATTTTAGATAGGCCCTAGGCGGGCTTCTCAGGGCCATATCAAAGACATACCTGTAGTGAGGGAGCAGGTGTATGGCTCCCCGGGAGAAAAAGTATCCCCGGCAGAGGGAGCAGCAAGTGCAGAGCTCTTGAGGTGGAAACATACAGGGCTGCTGGAGGAAAGCAGGGAGGCATGTGAAGCTTGAGGGAAGAGTGCGAGGGGTAACGATGGAGAAGAGGCCTGGGAGAGAGTTGGGGTCAATAGCAGGGAGGGCCTCAAGATTTTACTCTGGGTGAGTAAAGGTACAGGTGGTTTCTGACCAGAGTTGGGATAATGATCTGACTTAGGTTTTAGGAGTCTTCTGCATAAGAAGAGTCAGTGCAGGAGCACAGAAAATAGCTGAGATTGTTATAGAATTATTGTAGCCAAGACACAGTAGTGACTTGATTTGGGAAGCAGAGGTGGAATTGACAAGAAACGCTTGGATTTTGTTAATCTTTTGAAGGTCGGGCTGAAAGGATGTGCTGGTGAGCTCCCAGGTGTTTGGCCTGTACACCTGGAAGAATAGCACTGCCATTTGGGAGCATTATAATGTGTGGGCCCAGCTAGGTGTCTGTGTGAAAGACATAGGTACACTGAGGGAGGTGGTTCATTCAAATCACAGAGTGTGTGGAAATGCCTTGTGACACGCGTTCAGACCTGACTGTGGGTGGGATTATAAAATATGTCCTCGCCTCCCTGGTATGCATCCCCCGCAACGCCCATGCACGTACAGCATTTCTTCTTAGCTGTTCCCCACCCCTGATAAGAAATGTACTCATGGGAGAGAAGCAGTCATTTGGTACTTTTCTTGTGATTTAAAGTTCGTATGATACCTTTCTTAGATGTATTTACATTTAAACCTTACTTCAAACTCAGTGATGACACACAGATTTCATCTCTTATGCTAACTCGAGTCACTGACAGTGGTTGCCAAGAGAACTGTGCTGAGAAAATTTGTGAAGCTGGTTCTAGGCTCAGCGGGGAAGAGGAAAACTTGATAATACCTGCCACTACAGGGACTAGGAGTGGCATCCCATACATGCCTAGTATTTGATAGCCTAGCTTTGGCTGCCACAAAAAGTACCTTTTTGTCCCATCTCTCTCCTTGCTTTTAGACATCAGCATCAGCAAGTAGGCAGAGGAAATATTTTCCTTTTCACTTTTTGAGCACTTGCCTCTGAAATCACACCAAGGAGACCATTGGCCCAAAGATCAGCTTATAATATATAAAGGTCTTGATGAGTTACATGATGCAAAACCCAAGTGCTTCAGAAGAGATAGGGCCGTTACCTTAATGGGCAAAGACTTTGCTGGCTCATAATCCATTTTTCACTCTAGCATTTCTCACTGCCAGATGTACTGTAATTAACATTCTTATTATGTGTACTGTTTCTCTCCCCTCTGGAATGTGGGCCACAGGGCAAGGACTTTGCTCTGCATTGTTCAGTGCAGTTTCCCCAGTGCCCAGTACAGTGGCTCTAGGAAATATGTATTGAACGAATGTTGAATAAAATGCCTGAAGAAGCCTTAAGTTGTAGCCCAGAATTAAGGTAAACGATTACTAAGGCAGTCGTACTGTTTTGAAAGCAGAAAGCTACTATTAAAATAAAAATCACTATAGCTATGTGGTTTAATGAACATTATTAATTAGAGTAGTAATATTATTATTATTGAGCACTTCTGTGTGCCTGACCCTAGGCTAAAATACCTGATACTCATTATCTCCCTTGGGAAGTAGATCCTCATTTGTTAGGTGAAGAAATTCAGGCTCAGAGTGACTTGCCTAAGGATATCATGCTAATAAACTGGTATTTCCAAAGCTTAAAAAAAAAAAAAACACAAACCAAAACCACCAAGACTTCTCCATCTAGGAAATACTGCCTTCTATCTGATAAATTGGAACTTTCTCTCGTAGAGCAATTCAGAACCATTGGAAAAGTCAGAAAGGAGATTTGGCTACCATTTGCTGTTAAAAACCCCAAAGTTGTGGGAGTCTGGAAGGGCCTCCTGTTTGGTTCATTGTATTTTTTGTTTGTTTTTTTTTCCTGCTAATTTCTGGTAAGAGAGAACCTGACCTTCTCAGCTCAGATAACCCTTCCCAAATATGTTGACTGGCTAGTTGTGAGGATCCCAAGTGTCAAGGCAGAGAGGAAAGGAGTACCTCAAAACCTTTGCACCTAAACCTGCGCTTTTGAGGAAAAATGGATGACTGGCAGCTTGGTAGGAGTTAGGGTTAAGGGAGAGCAGATCCCCTACTGTTTTTTTGCACCGAGGCTGAAGACCACTTTGATTATTATTATTGCAACATTTTTCTTTAAATTGACTCACTTCTGTTTACTTAACTTACTTTAAACAGAATTTGTGATCCCCCACCATAGATGGGAAGCTAGCATCATTTGCATATGGTAATAATATATTGATACTGTACGTGGTAATAAGATATATATAGTAATGATAATGAAATAGAAAGTAATATTTCTACAGTGAAAATAAGGCAGCATTATTTCATGTTTAAAATTAAAAAATAAAAATAATGAAATATAAATCTAATGTACATACTGGAAAATAGTTTTTTCCCTGTGAGCAGAGTGGAGCTCTTTATGATCAGTTACCAATAAGGGGATATTTAGCTCCTTGTCATTTAGTTTAAAGAAAAAGATGAAAAAACATTTTCCTCCTAGCTTTAAGTTAATCAGTACCAAGAGTTATATATGGATATAAAGTATATATGGACAATATATGTATGTAAATATATTGCGTCTATATGATATATTGTACCTATAGAAAAATATACACATAGTACTTTTTAAAAACCAGGTTGTAATTTAAATTTTTAATACTGAGTGGTCCTTTGATTATGGGAACCTGGGTAAGAGGCAGTAAGCTAAGTCATTAATTTCCATTTGCCTCAGGCCAGGAGTGCTTGGCTGGGTCCTTCCTGTGGGAAGGTAGTTTAAGAAACTTGTGAAATCAAAGTTGCTTTTTTCAGCTCACTCTACCCAAGCCCTCCAGTTCAGGCCTGAGCTCTGCCATTGTAGAAAAACATGACTCTCCTGGAATAAAGCCTCCTAGCTCGACACCGTGGAGAGTAGAGCAGCCCAGGTTTCCTCCAGAGGAAACCCAGACAGATGTCCATCCACACGGCTTTAGGCATTTGTAATCCCACCAGTGGGAAACACTGTCCTAAACTCATTCCCTACCCCTCTGCTCTCTATGGGGCCCCAGCTTGACATTGCTTTAAGCAGCTATAATAAAGTGAATTGGTGCAGTCTTGCTCAACTGTGTCCCAGGGCTCTCATCATTCTGCCGCCAGAAAGTTCATACGCTCAAAATTGGTTCTTAGGAGCACTGACCCTAGTGCTTGTCCTCTGCAAAGGTATCATTTAGGAATAATCTTTGTTAGGTTATGGCAGGATCTTTATGCTTCTGTCTCACAATCAATTAGAGATTTTGCAAGGCAGAGGCATTATTATTATCACAGGCAGATGGTGAAATGTTACTCCATCCTTCTGTGCCTGCTTTAACTTCCTTGCACAACATCATTTAAGGGGTTTCTTTACAAATTGCAGTTTATTTGGAAAAGATTTAAAGCCCTAAGGGTTTGTCAAGAAGCTCTTGGCTATGAGTGCATCTAGTTTGTCTGTCAGTAGCAAAAAGGGCACCACTGATTAATAATGACTTCCCTACAAGCCAGGTAGGAGCAGATGAGGTCTTTGTTTCTTCAGTACTGTTCTGGGGTAAGAAGAGCTTGGAGGTCATGTACCTGCAGCTCCTAGAAGGTTAAGTGGCATTGAGCCAAGGATGGAGGACTTTCTCATGTTGGGCTTCCCTGTGGAATGTAGTGGAGAACTGATTAACCAGAATTCCAAGGGGGTTCTTCAAAAGAGAGACAAAGGCATTCCGGCCAGTCTCTGCCTTCCAGGAGTTATACTATGAAGAGAGGGGATGGATTTTATAAACACAGTAAATGTGGTGGCAGGGAGGAAGCAGGCACTGAAAGGATCTGGGGTGGGCTGGGGTAGAGTGAGAGGTAAAGAGAGATGAGGGTTTTTTTTGTTTGTTTTTTGGTTGTTTTTTTTAAAGCAACTGCTTGAAGGTAGAGGAAATGGTTGGATGAGTACGAAATTTAGGCTGTTTTTCTATGAAATGCACTGGCAAATGCCTAGAACCATTCTTCATGGGTATATTGTTAGGCAGAGGCAGGCCTCAAGGCAGCCTGGATTTATTCAGGATATGTGGACATACAGTGCCATATGCATAGGTACTAGGAAATGAAGAATATAGAAAAAAGTCCATGTAGAGTGTGTATCCTATATGTAGACAGGCTTGCTTAGGATTGTCCCACTGTGTGTTTATGAAATTCAAGGGGAATGGAAGAGATCAGGGAAGGGGAGTGTGAATGAGGCTTTCAATTGTAAAAAGAGGTTTTGTGGTCATATTCATAGCTACTTCTCCTGTCCACTTTCTGATGAAGTATAGATATTATTATAGAGAGGATTCATCTGAGTCAGTGAATCTTCTGGCTGAGCTGGTAGTAGATGGATGGTATAGTTAGAGAATTCTTGCAGTTTTCCTGATAGTGTGTATTGTATGGAGTCAGAGAAGGCCAAGGCCGTCTCCCACCATCTGGGCACGTAACAATCTGCAAAACCCATCATCATGAAGCTAATCGTTAGTGAGCATGTACTATGTGCTTGGTGCTTTGCTAAATTTACCTTATTCAGATTGTCCCATTTTGTTCTTCGTAAGATCCCTTTTAGTCAGATCCTGTGAGCGTTCCAACTTTACAGGTGAGACTCGTTATAGTTCAGTCAGTCTCCAAGATTTCTCAGCCAGGAAGTGAAAGGCAGAATTCAGACTCCCACATCTGAGTTCTTAAACACTCCAAGGTACTCTTTCACATTGTAATGATCTCTTCAGAAATTCTACTGTGTCCTGGTTATTACTTTCTATCGGAAAATGTATACTTCTAATCCAGTGGTCTTTAGTTTTGGATCCTCTTCAGAGAAAAATACATATATAATATAATATAATATAATATAATATAATATAATATAATATAATATAATATAATATAATATAATATAATATAAATTAGTGCTTTTAAAAAATTTCAGAGATTTGGGGATCCCAGTTGAGTCTGGTTGTTGATGGCTTCCTTTTAAGAGGGAACTAAGTTTTGCTGAGGTTAATGAAGCCTTTCAAGTACTTCCAACATAGCTGAGTCAGATTTGCAACCTGGCTGTTGGTCTACCATGTAACAAGTAACCATTTCTTTTTTAGTTTTTCATTTTTTACTGAAGTGTAGTTGATTTACAAAGTTGCAGGTGTACAGTCCTCAAAACATCCCATCATCTTTCCTACTTTGTTTTATAGGTGAGTGAGGCCTAGGTGCTTGGGCAGACTTTCCCAGAGTCACACAGCTGTTAAGGACGGAGCTGGGATTTGTCAGCTCTGTGTGTCTCTAGAGCCCTGGGCTTTATGAAGAATGTTTTCCCTAAACTACTTAGTTGTTTGGAGCTCCAGATTAATCAGACTCTGAATATTTTCATTGTTTGGGATTTGTTCAGCTAGTAAGCTGGAAGAAAATTTAATGGAATTGTAGGTCATATATTTCTTTATTATTTATTTTATTTTTACATCACTGCTTTTTATTGTTAATCCTTTCTCAGTAAAATATTATCATCAACAAAATTATCTGAACAAAATCTTGCTTCTGAGCCTAATTTCTGAGCATAAATCTCATCTTACTGAACATAAAAATTAAAATAATTTCTTTATAGGGGAACAACTACTTCTCTAAGTCATCTTCAGCCAACTTTTTTCAGTGGGTGCTTTATGTGCTTTTTAGTAGGACGAATCATTGCTAAATAACTGGCCATAATTAAGGCAATAAATTTCATGGAAGTTTGAATAGGAAAGTTTTCAACAAAAGACTTTTTTTTCTGTCCCTTTAAAGGGACACATGTACTTTAGAGCTCTGGGGCCTTGTTATATTTTCTCATAGTGAGTTTCAACAAAAACTTAAAAAATTAATATCGTATATTAAAATAACATTGGTTGTTGACGGGTGAAGAGAGAAGAGGGTGCAGCCTTAATTGAGCTCAGTGTAGCAGTTCTTGGGATTAGGTGGGCATTTGGTGTGTGGAACTGCTGAGTATCTGTACTCTCCTTCTTTGGACTACAACATGTGGATTTTCCCTTGGGGAATAGTCTCCCCCACGGTATGCAGTATTACTGGGGCTGTCAGTCAAACACCTTGCCCTCCCATGGCCGAGGGGTGGTCATGTGACCAAGGCAGGCCTCTCTGGCTCACTCTCCACGGATTTTGAATCTTGAGAACACTGACCCCAGGACGTGAAATGGTTGCATCTCATTCTTTCCGATGATGGTAGCCTGAAAACTAACTTAGTTCCATTAGTTCTCGTCCTGGTACCTGTTGCTTCTAACCTTGATTTAGCTTTACTTTGAAATCTAGGAGCAATTCTGTACACATGGAGGAGTAAATTTCTTTTCCATTTTGCTGAAGTTAGGCAGGATAATTTGTGTTGCTTGTCACTGAAGAATCTTAACTAATATATCAAACTGATGGTGAATGGTGATGGTGAGGAGTCAGAGGAGGAGGGAGAGGAGGGGAGTAGTAGGGTAACAGCCACCGGCATTTATTGGCTGTCTAATTCAGTCTTATGAGGTAGATACTGACATAGGCCTCTGTTTTACAGATGAAGAATCTGAAATTTAGAAAGGTTACATTGTCCTGCCTAAGGTTACATAGTGGCAAAGCCAGGATTTGAACCCAAGTGTGATTTGAGAATCTAAACTCCTAACCATTACACTAATTAAAAAGTAGAGAGGGTATACTAAAAGCATACGTTCATTTTAGGCCCATTTTTGACTTAACACGTTATCTTTTCATCTCAAGTGGGACCTTTTCTCTTCTTTGTGTTCCACGATGCAAAACAAGCTGCAAAATATAAGTGCTTTCTTCTTGCCTTCATATGGTAAATTAGAATAATTACTGTTAGTTAAGGGATGTGAATGAAATGTCTTTATCAGCCAGCAAATTAAGTGCAGTTTCTGTTTTAAACCATGGAAGATAATGCTGTCTTGACAGATTGTGAGTGACAGAAAGAGAAGTGTTTTCAGCAGGATCCAAATGGAGATGTTGCAGGAGAAAGCATAAATAGCAGAAACAAAAAGCTCTGGGGGTTTGGTATGGAGTGATGTCATTAATACATTTTACTCTTGGTTCCTGACAGTGAAATAACTAGATACCTTCACACTTTTCCCTGTTGATTTAAAAACAAGTGACAAAAAAAGGGAAAAAGGAAGAAAAACCCACAGACAAACCATTGTTGCTGTTGGTAGATTTTTTTAAAAACATTTTTAATTGATTTATAATCATTTTGCAATGTTGTGTCAAATTCCAGTGTAGAGCACACTTTTTCAGTTATACATGAACATATATATATTCATTGTCGCATTTTTTTCTCTGTGAGCTGCCATAAGATCTTGTATATATTTCCCTGTGCTATACAGTATAATCTTGTTTATCTATTCTACAATTTTGAAATCCCAGTCTATCCCTTCCCACCCCCCGCCCCCTTGGCAACCAGAAGTTTGTATTCTATGTCTATGAGTCTATTTCTGTTTTGTATTTATGCTTTCTTTGTTTGTTTGTTTTAGATTCCACATATGAGTGATCTCATATGATATTTTTCTTTCTCTTTCTGGCTTACTTCACTTAGAATGACATTCTCCAGGAGCATCCATGTTGCTGCAAATGGCGTTATGTTGTCGGGTAGATATTAATAATAATGGGCTCCAAACTTTAGTTTTGTTTATCATTAAACAGTTCTTGCTTACAAGTAATTCTAAATATGTTAACCTTTCCCTTCATATGACTGTTGGTGCCTATATCCATTCATTCATATCCCCCATCCTTTCTCTCTGTACAACACACACTCACAGGTACACATTCATATACACTCTCTCCTCAACACACCTGCACAGTAAAATGTACTTATCCATTGAAAGGTCAATGACGTTCTCTATGGTGAATTTGGATAAACATTTCTGACTATGTTGTCAGCTACTAGTTTTGACCAGTAAAAGGACATGAATGAAAAAATTATCATTCATTATTATTTTAGAAGAGACTAGTTATTTTTAATACTAAGAGAGTCGGAGGCATAA
Source organism: Camelus dromedarius (assembly GCF_036321535.1). Lineage (NCBI taxonomy): Eukaryota > Metazoa > Chordata > Mammalia > Artiodactyla > Camelidae > Camelus > Camelus dromedarius. The sequence goes on from NC_087452.1 coordinate 24,937,769, forward strand.
TCATAGAATTAAAATAATCAAATATATTTAGCTTTATAAAAAGTCACAGTTTTGTCTTTGTTTTTTTATCATTTTGCTTCCAGTGCATGAAAACTTTACTGTGGATTGTCTTTAAAGTTTCAGCCTGCTCTGAGGAGCCACTAATTTAGTCCAACCTTCACCTGATGCTTGCTTCTCTAAAGATTTTTGCCAAGGGACTATTCCATTTATACCTGAATACTTCCAGTAAAGTAGAACTCACTATTTATAAAAACAATCCATTCTATCTTTGGACAGCACTGTTGAAATTTCTTCTTTATATCAAACTGAGTTCTTCTTTATATCTAATTTGTAGCTTCTTCAACTCATTGGTTATGTGGGCATAATTTGGGGCTGAATGAAACAAGACAGAGCCTCTTAATGCACAGTGAATTGACAATTGCTGTCATAGTCCCCCTTCTCATCTCTACTTGCTCCGGAGCTAAAACGGTCTAAATGGAATTGTTCTATGTTTTTCTGATTATGTACTTTCAATTTTTAAAAACATTTTATTAAAATTTTTTTATTATGGTAAACCTTACCATTTTAACCATTTTTAAGTGTACAGGTCTGTGGCATTAAGTACGTTCCCATTGTTGTGCAGCCATCACCACTATCCATCTCCAGAACTTTATCTTCCTTAACTGAAACACTGTATCCATTAAACAATAACTTAACTCTCTCCCTGCAAACCCCTGGCAACCACTATTCTACTTTCTGCTTCTACAAATCTGACTATTTTAGAACCTCATATAAGTGGAATAATATATTGTCCTTTTGTGACTGCCTTATTTCACTTAGCATGTCTTCATGATTCATCCATGTTGTTGCATGTGTCAGAATTTCCTTCCTTTTTAAGGCTGAATAATATTCCACTCTATGTATGTGCCATATTTTATTTACCAATTTGTCTGTTTATCAGTTGATGGATAGATACTGGGTTACCTGATTATGTGCTTTTGAATATGCACACTCCAACCTATCAAAATCTGTTTCACATTGCTGGACTTAGAGCTATCCATACTGTTTCAAAAGTGGTTTGAATCATTTTACAGTCCTGTGTCTTTTGTGTATTATGTGTATAGCCCCATTGAGCCCCGCTGGAGATGAGTCAGCTCTGGATCTAGTCCTTGGTTTGTTTGATCCTTAAGTGTAGTAGATGGATAAGATACCCACATTTCTAAATTGCAAAGCAGACAGTGTACAGTGCCATCAGAGAACCAGAGATGAATTTGATGCCATAACTGAGAAGAAGTACTGAATGCTTCCACCTGAGTGGAAGTCCTGGCTCTGGGGCTCAGAAAATGAGAAGCATTGTGAACATGCAGAAAGTAGGGAAGGTATTCCTGCTGGAGGAAGTAGCATGAGCCAAAGAGCAGAGTATGAACGTGTTCCTCACTGTTGCCTTATCTATTGACTTTTGGCTGTTGTATACGGTGTTGATATGGTGGTGCCGTAGTGCCAGTTCATGGGACCTGTGCTGTCTTCCTCTATCTGTAGCACAGTGAAGTGTCTTTTATTCTGAGACTGTGTCTCTTCTCATTTGACAGAATTCAAATGGCCTTTCTTCCTTTAAAATGAAGCAGATAATGATAGTTTTGTTTTGTTTTCATGCCCCAATTGGTCAAATAAAAATCTGATGACTCAGACTACTCTCTGTGTTTTTAATATGGTTTTTGTGGAGTATTAAAGGCAGAAGTCTGAAAATAATGAGTCTGGCAAATATCTATTAAAGAATGAAAGAAAGAGAATAGCAGTAAATATTCATAAAGTGCTTGCCATGTGGCAGAACCATGATATAAGCCTTTTATGGTTGTTGACTCACAACAATCTAAAAAAGATCTAAATCAAAATACTATCCTCACTTCAGGTGAAGGAACTGAGGCTCAAAAGAAAAAGTAACCTCCAAAGGTTGCATACCTCTCGAAGTCCTGTGTCAGCTTTGAGTGAAATTTTTTTCAGCTTAAAAACTGTGTGAAAACCACAGGTCCAGTAAACATTCCTCAAAGAAAATAATGATGAAGTAGTGAGCTAGGGGCATATACACTGATGCCCATTATTTTGTACGGGGGAATCACTGCTGTATCCCCATCCCAACCTTCTTTTTCTTCCTGTATTGCTGATATTCCCTAGTTTCATAACTCTTAACCATAGCCAAAATTTGCAATATATTTCAGCTCTTTCCAGCCCAACCAAACTTGCAGTTTCCTTAATGTTTTCCTGGCACTTAATGTTTTCCTAGCAGGATAAGGATCTCTTTTGATATAGAATGCATTCATTATATTTTGTAGATCTCTCTCCACCTTTTGGGTGGCTGGCAACTTGTGTTAGAGAAATAGAGATGAATTTTGAAATCGTGGATTTTATTACGATCTTGGGTATTTGCAAAACAAGAAAACTTTCTTGGCATTGGTGAATATCTTATACTCTTGCAAGTTTCCCTTAATGATTCCTATGGAACAGAATTTCCGATATATTTTCTCCCAAACTTTGTTGACTGGTGCTACAAATTTTTTTTTTTGAAGTATACTTCTACACTTAAAAAAATCCCATTAAGGCTTTCTGTCATCATAGGAAGCAAGGGACTCAGCTTTGATTTGCAAAATTAGCTCTACAAGGTAGCATGTTGTTATTTCATTTTGAAGACTTGAAAGCAGATTCAACAATTCAATTATATTTAATTTGTAATTAACTCCCTCCCAAGCAGCAAATGGTGCATAACTTGGACACTACTGTTCTGGATGGGCAAAGAGAAGACTAAAATGGCTTCTTTTAAAGAAAGCTTATCTTAGACAGGGTACCTATGATTGTAATAGTAACTTCTTGGGGTGACTTTCTGGCTCCAGAGCAGAAGTCTTATCTGAAAGCTGTCCCTTGACCCACAGAGGTGGACTCCCAGCTGCCGGGACTGTGATGTTTGACCCTAATTCTCAGAACTGCTTGATCTAGGGGTAGGCATCTGACATGGTTATGCCAATCAGATTCTCCTAAGAATTTGGAATTTTGAACTGAGAGCAAAAGGTAAGTTTTGATGATATTTTAGTCACTTAAATGGCAGTGCTCTAAAGGGAAGTCTTTAAGTTACTGCCTCCCAGTTCTCTGGAGCTACCTGGATTCCTATTCTTCACAAAACTTGGTTGTTCGATTTTTCCTTCCATTTTGTGAGATGCTGTGGTATTTTTCCAAGAAGTTCCTCTTTCTTTTGAGTAGACTTTAGGATTGGTCTATTTTCCTTACCACCAAACTTAATGGCAATACAGTAATCAAAGAAACTAAGTCTCTACCAAATTTGCTAATACAAGTGATGAGAACTGTGTCTACTTGGTAGAAATTATTATAATATTTAATTGTGTGTGTGTTTGATTCAAAGATTTAGTGTTTTACCAGATGCTACAGAGCCTTGTTGTTTTCATCATCATTATCATCATGAGCACCATTGTCATCATAATAGCTCTTGTTTCTACAGAACCTTCTATGATTCAACCACTGTATTAAGCACTTTGCACACAAAATAACATTTATTACATGATTACAACAATACTATCAAGCATACTATCATTATCCCCATTTTATAGTTTGGGAAGCTGAGGCAGAGAGGCCTTGCTTGAAGTCATACTTCTGGAAAGTGATGTAGAAATAATTTGAATCCAGGTTTTTCACACTTCAAAGAAAGGTGATACTCTTAAGCTCTATATTGTAATATACAGATGTGATTCTGCCCCAAAGATGTCATATTCCTGATTCATTGTTTTCTTTATGTTGAATATGAAAATGGGAAGGTGAGAACATTGTACTTTTTGGAAATTTAATACTCTGTTTTAGTTGGCTTAATTATATTATCCCTCCTTTTATGTAGGTTATATTGTTTGAGGAGGGCAGCGGTCAGGCACTCATGGTACAAGATTAGATAAATTGTCCTGAAAAGGCCTCTTTGAGGAGGTGACATTGGAACTGAGACACAATGATAAAAGTGAGGCAGCTATACAAAGATCAATGACAGGGTGTTCCAGGAAAAGAGGAGAACAAACAAACAAGTATTTGGGAATGAACTTGGTGAGGTTGGAGGAACAGAAAGTAGATTCATGTGGCTGGAGAGGAGTGAACATGGGAGTCGGTGGTAAGAGATAATGGACGGGAAGGCTGGTGCTGGATCATTTAGGATAGTATAGGCCATAGTAAGAAATATGGATTTTATTATAAGTACAATGGGCTAGCCATTAGGAAATTCAGAGGAGAGGAATAATATGATTCAGTTCATTATAAAAATGGATCTCTGCTTCTGGGAATGGTAGAGGAGCCAGAAATCCTCCTATAGAACATCTAGAAAAGTTAGACAAAATAAAGAGAAAATATTTATTTGAAGGCACTGAGGAGTTACCAAGGCAGCCAGAACTTGAGGGACCAAAATCTTGGAGAGAGGAAGTACACTGATGTGACCTCAACATTTTCACTCCTTTTCTGTTTAAAGCATTTATGGATTTGTGAATGATAAAGCTCTGAGAGGCTAAAAAGTCTAGTCGATAGCTCTTGCTAAGAGGTAGGGAAGTTGAGCGGAAATTTTGGCAGTCCTAAGGATGCAAAAATCCTAAACAACGTAGTAAAGACTCAGCAGTATATAAAATAGGTATTATGTTATGACCAAGTTGTATATATTATAGAAATGAGAGGTTGGGAAACATTCAAAAATCAAATGATGTTAATAAAGAAAAACCATATGATCATCTTGATAGGTATAGAAAAGTATTTGATAAAATTCAACATCTACTCTTGGCAAAAACTTTTAGCAAACTAAGAATGTAAGTAAACATCTTTAAAAAAGAATATTAAAAAAACCTTCAGTGAACATAATCAGACTTAAGTGAAATATTGATAACCTTACCCTGAAATCAGGCATGAATTAAGGGTGACATCACTACTTCTGTTCAGCATTGTACTGGAGGTACTAGTGAATACAGTGGGGCTAGAAAAAGAAATAAAACATATAAGGATTGGAGACAAAGCAATCAAATTATATTATTTGCAGAAGATATAATTACATAAATTTAACAAATGAATTTAGCAATATAAAGTCCATATAAAGTCAATATAAAACACTATTGTATTTCTATGTATATATCAGCAACAAAGAATTACAAAGTTAAAATTTAAAAGCATACCATTTAAAATGAATCCAGCAACATATAAAAAGGATTATAAACTATGACCAAACTGTATTTCCCAAGAATATGAGATTGACCAGTTATATATCTATATCCAAAAATTACTGTATGCTAAGTACAAAATTAACTTGAAATGCATTACAGAGAAAAACATAAGTACTAAAACTGTAAAACATCTAGAATAAAACATAGAAGAAAGTTTTTAAGATACTAGATTAGTCAAAGATTTCTTAAATATAACACTAAAACCAAGATCTCACAAAGAAAACAGTGATAAATTGGGCATAATAAAAATCTGAAACTTGAATACTTTAAAATATGGTATTCAGAAAATGAAAAGATAAGGAACAGAATGGGATGAAATATTTGCAAATAATATCCAATAAAGGACTTATCCAGATCCATAAAGAACTCTTATAAGTCAATAATAATAAGACAACCAAAGTATATATATTAATAATAATATATAATAATATTTATTATATATTAAGAATATATACTATATAATAGATATAGTATAATATATGTTGTATTATATATACTTTGGTATATAACATAATGTTTATAATAATAATAATAATAATAATAATAATAATAAATATTAAGCATATGGGAAGGAGCTCATCAACACTAGGGAAGTACTAATTAAAACCACAAGGAGATATCAATTCACACCCATTAGAATGGCTAAGGTAAAAAAAGACAGACAGTAAGAAGTGCTGGTGAGTATGTGGAGAAACTGGAACTTTTATACATTGCTGATGGGGATGTAAATGATACAGCCACTTTGGATAACAGTTGGGCAGTTTTTGAAAAAGTTCAACGTCTACTTACCATATGACCCAGCAATTCCAGTTATAGGTATTGAAGTGAAAACTAATGGAGAAATAAAATGTCTACACCAGATCTACACCAAGACTTCTACAGTCATAGCAGTGCTGGTCATTATGGCTCCAAGCTAGAGATGATCCAAGTATCTATCAACTGGTAGGTGGATGAACAAAAATTGATGTATTCATACAAAGGGGTATTACTCAACAGTACAAACTGATGCATGAAACAACCTCATATATTTCAAAAACATTATGCTAAGTGAAAGAATACAGATGCAAAAGATTCCATACTGTATGATTTAAATTTTATGAGATTTCTAGAAAAGTCCAAACTATAGAGATCAAAAGCAAATCAGTTGTTGCTAGTGTGACGGTGAGTATTAACTGCAAATGGACATGAGGTAACATTTTGGGTTGATAGAAGTGTTCTAAAGCTACATTTGATTATGGTTGGACAATTGTATAATTTACTAAAACTGATCAAAATGTACACTTAAAATGGGTAAATTTCATGGTATATAAATTTTATCTCAGTAAAACTGTTTTTAAAAGTTACCATTTAAAATAGCCAGAAAATTTAAAAACAGGAGTAAATCTAACAAAAGATGTGTTAGACCTTTACAGAGAAAAGTATAGAGTATTATTGAGGTAAATTAAAGATGACCTAAATAAATGGAATGGAATAATATATTTAGCTCAATATGGTAAAGAGGTCAGTTCTCTCCAAATTGATCTCTAAATTCAGTGCAGTCCTGACTTAAAATACCAGAATGCAAAGGTCTAAGAAAAGGCAAGATAATTGGAGAAGAATCAGAACAAAGTTGGAAGACTTTTTAAAACTACCAGATACCCATATATTATAAAACTACAATAATTAAGACAGTGTGGTATTGCACAAGAATAAACAAGTAGATCAATGCAACAGAATGGAGAATACAGAAATTGAGCCATTCTTAAGGGGATATTCAATTTTTTGAGAAAAGTACACCACAGAGCAGTGAGGAAAGGCTGATGTTTTCACTAAACAGTGCTGAGAAAATTGGGTATTCATGTAGGCAAAAAAGGAATGCAGACCCCTTCTTCACATCATAAGCAAAAATAACTTTTAATTGGATTGTTGATCTCAATAAGGAATCTAGAAGATAACTTGGTAGAATATCTTTATGATTTGGGGATAGCCAAATATTGCTTAAATAGGATGCAAGAAATATGAACGAAGCAGCAGTATTTATAAAAGGCCCAAAGTGGAAACAATCCAAATGTCCATCAACTTATGAATGTAAAATGTGATCGTATCCATACAATGGAATATTATTTAGTGAGAAAAAGAAATGGAGTATGGATACACAGTACAACATGGATGAACCTTGAAAACATGCTGAGTCACAAAAGACCACAGATTATGTGATTCCATTCATATGAAAGGTCCAGAATAGGCAAATCCATTGAGGCAGAAAGTGAATTGGTGACTGCTTGGAGCTTGGTAAGTGTGAGAGTGTTGGGAGGAATAGGGAATGGCAGCTGAAGTGTGTGGAGTTTCTTTTTGGGATGGTTTGAATATTCTAAAATTAGATTATGGTGGTTGTTGCTTAGCCCTGTGAATATACCAGAAAACCTTGAATTGTACACTTAAAATGAGTGAATTGGATGGTATGTGAATTATATCTCAGTAAAGCTATTTTTAAAAATTAGCAAAAAATGAAAAGATAAATCTAATAGACTGCATTAAAATGAAAAGTTTTTGTGCCAAAGACACTATTAAGGGAGAGAAAAGACAGTGCATGTAATGTGAAATGATAATTGCAATATATATATCTGACAAAGGACTAGTGTCCTCTACCAGTCAATGAGGAAAAGAAATAACCCAAGAAAAAAATGGGCAGTGGATTTAACAAGCTCTTCACAAAAGAAGCTGTCTATATGACTATTCATCATATGAAAAACTTCATATCATAATTGGTCATCCTGGAAATGCAAAATAAAGAGACAGTGAGATACCATTGCACACACATCAAAATGGCTAAAATGAAAAAGACTGATAATACCAAGTGTTGACAAGGATTTGAACCAACTGGAATGCCCATACAGTGCTGTCCTGTTGAAAATGAATACAGTCACTTGAAAAAAACTGTTTGGTAATACTTGCTGAAGATGAACAATTATATGCCCTATGATTTTACAATGCTACTAGATATGTGCCAAAACTGTGAGAGTGTTCATGCCTCCATTGTTTGAATAGCTCTCAAAGTGGAACTCAATCTGAATGGTCATTAATAGTAGAATAAATAAATAAATGTAGTATTCATACAGTGAAATACTTATGAAGCATGGAAAGTGAATCAGTTATTTCAACTTGCAGCATCAAGGGTGAGTCTCATAAATAGAACAAACCAGATACAGAAGTGTGTGTATTGTAACGTACCATTCACTGTAATCCCAATCACGTAAAACTAAACCATAATTTAGAGGTCAGCATAATGGTTACCTTTGGGCTAGAGCAGGGGAGAATTAACTGGCAGAGAGTATGAAGTGTGTTTATGGGGTGCTGGTAGTTTTCTATTTCTTGATTTGGGTGGTGGTTACATGGATATGTGCACTCTGTGAAAGTTCAGTTTAATTTATGCACTTTTCTGTATGCTTGTTACATTCCAACAAACAAGTATTTTGGGAGAATAGATTAGAGCAGTGTGAAAATGAGGGCAGGATCTAGGAAGTTCCAGCTGGAGTGGTAGTGTGAGATTCCAGATAGTGGTTGGGGGAGAAGGAAGTCGACAGATTTGAGAGACAATTTGAGGTAGCCTGGACATGACTTGGTCACAAGAGTGTTATGGGTTGAATGACATCCCCACAAAAGATATTTGAAATCCTAACTGCATTGCCTCAGAATGCAGATATAACTAGTTAAGATGTCATACGGAAGTAGGATGGGTCCTTTTTAAAATATAACTGGTATTCTTATAACAAGAAAAGAAACAAAGACACAGACACATGAGGGGAGAATGTCATGACAGAGGCAGAAATTGGAGTGATGCAGTTACAAGCCTAGAATAGCCAAGGATTGATGACCACTACCAGAAGCTAGGAAGAGGCAGGAAGGATTCTATGCAGAATCTCAGAGGGACCATAGCCCTAATCAGCATCTTAGTTTAGGACTTCTCACCTATAGAACTGTGAGATAATACATTTCTTTTCTTTAAGCCACTCAGTTTATGGTATTTTGTTATAGCAGTCCTAGGAAGCTAACACAGGGAGGATGGAAAGGACACAGGTAGTAAGGATGACTACCTGTTTTCAGCTTCTGGGTGGATGGTGCACTGAACTGACCAACTGAAATTTTATGCAGACCATCAAAACAGAATTAGAACATTTAATAATGGGAATGATAATGGTTTTAGCAGGCAGTAGAACATAATGCATCAAGGATTGAGCACCTGAAGAAAGCATTTTGTTCCTCATTATGTTATGCTTTCAGCCAGGAATTCACCAAAATCTCCTTGCCCAGTCAGGAATATATCATCTTCTTAAAGTGTTTTGGAGAAGGGCTCTCATTCTCCCTTCGAATTATTTGGAAGAATGGCAGCAGGAGGGGCAGGTTGGTGTGAGTGGTTAACATGTCCCTTCTTGTTTTTTCCAACTTGTGGAGCACAGCTGGAAGTGAAACCCCAGAGACGTAGCTTTTCCATTTTATTATGCTTCAGGAAATCTGAACAAGGAAGCAGGGTTACTGCAAATTAGCTGCATTTCCCTTTATGCTTCTCAATTCTGAGTACAGGAGATTGGCTAGGGTCTGGCTTCTTTTCATCTTTTCAGGGGCAGTGGGAGATGGCTCTCTGTCAGAGGCTTCTCTCCAGGCCGCCATGAAATGAGTAGGCAGCGAAGTCGCACTCAGTTTAGGTCTCTGCTCTTTCTCTTTCTGCAGTGGCCCTTTGACAAGATGCCTTCTCACTGCTTTCTGCAGGTTTTATCCAGTGGCCCACATGTGAATTCAAACTTTCTCCTTGTTTTTCCTCCTGCTGTGACAGCCAGGAATGTTTGCCCATTTGTGGGACATGCCCCACTAATCCATCACTTTCAAAGCTACCAGGGTTCTCTGTTGGCTCCAGAAGAGAAATAATTGAGTCTAATCAAGCACCTTAAATATTCAATATGATTAGAGGAAAAATGGATGGATTTTGTAAAGTTGTATTGATACTAAATTCTACTTGCAGTTAGTCTTGGACATAAATTTCAGAAAATTATATATAAATGTACTCATTAGTGCACTGTAATATTGAACATCTATTTTGTCTCTGGGCAATTTTTCTTTTCTTAGCACAAAAGCTGTTACTACTGTTATTAAAAACAGTAATTGATTTTCCATTTTTTAAAAACTTGTTTTTCTTTTTCTTCCAGTCCCATTTCATCTCTGCATTTTTGCCATGCATTCCAATAATATTTTCCTAAGGCTTGTAAAAGAATTACATTATGCTCTAATAATTCTGAGGGCAAAGGGGAGGAAGGGCAGTGTGGCGCTACCAGAGAAGCTATTTTAAACTGGAGTGGGCCCAGAAAACAGATCGCAGAATGACGTGTTGAATGGCTTCATGCTAAGGATTTGATTATGTTATGTATTGTTTCATCTGAACATCACAGATCCTATTTTGTAATTAAATCTTTTGATAAAGCCTTAACTAAATGGTGCTAGAGACAAAATGTGGTTTTATTAACAGGCTTTAAAACTTACAAATCAGCCTTACAGATTAGTTGCAATATGAATGTTTTATGTGTTCTTTCACATGTTTGTTTGAATTTACTCTGGTGTAAATTCATTTAAGAAAAAAATACCTTTAAGGTTTCAATGATATTCTTATTAAAAATTTTTTTATTTCAAGTGATTATTATTTTTACTGGTTTGTCTGTTTCATCTTCACAAATAAACTTTTTTTGGGAGAAAGTAATAAAAAATACTTTGTATATTTATGTGATTTTGCAGAGAGATTATAGTTGTCCTAATGTAAATACACTATTATGTATCCTGAAGGGGAAGTGAATGAACTTCTTTTTGCTATTATGTGGATCCATGTTTTAAATGTTTTCAGGGCTCAGCTGAAGACAAACTGAATACAGAGTAATTCTGGTAGTGTGGGGTCTGTGAGTATGTGTGTGTGTGTGTGTATCTTTAATAATGTATCTTTCACACTATCAAATAAATCAGATGGTCCAGGAGATTCAGAAATCATATACTGTTATAAAATGAGGAGATTCTTCAGATTTTTTTTTGTATTTTCATATTTTTGCTATTTATTGTGAACCCAAAATTGGCAGCCTTTGCGATTCATGTCCATTAGGCAAAGTTCCTTGCTTACTGTCTTCCTCCTGCTACTCCATATTCAATCCAGTGGCAGGTAAAGAGGCTGGCATCCAAATTTATTTAAAGTTGTTTACAAAAACCCAGAAACACAGTGATGTTCTCAGTGTAAGGTTGATTGTGTAGTTTGGATTTATGGCTTTGGCAAACACATCCGGCTGTTTATACTATTATTTATTTAGTAAGGTCTCTTTTCAGTCTCTGAGGCAGTATGTTGGTTAAGATCGAGGTGGTAGAGCCTCAGCTATCAGCCTCAATTGAAATCTCAGCTCAGTTAACAGCTTTCGTGACTGCAAGCAACTTTTAAAACTTCTGTGTGCCTTAGTTTCCTCATATATCACAAGGAGAAAATTATGATACTGCATAGAATTTGGGGGAGGATTTAATGCATTTAACATTGAGAACAGTGCCTGATGCATAGTGAAAACTCAATTATTAAAAAAATTTTTAATTGAATGTGACCAGCTTTTTAAAAAAAAATCTCACCTGGTTTGTGGTGCCTATGTTGACTTTCATTTTTAGGGGGAAAGGACATGGAAGAAAATGTTTCAAAAATGATATGCATATATTAATAGTATATTAAAAAATACAGACTTACAGAATGCTCAGTTTAAAGAATTCAGCTAATTGCAAAGCATTTCCCAGCTACTGTTACCTCTTTGGGCTTTTAACAAAGTATCTGGGTGTGAGTGAATTATGAATGTTGGTGAGACTATATAAAAAGCTGTTGACAGTATTTTCAGCTTTTATGAACATTATTGCCAGTTTAAAGTCAGGTCTTCATGGAGTTTGCAACTCAGCTTCAAGAGTTATGTAATAAAAATATTACTGGAGATGGTACCACCTAGGAAGTGGTCAATCTTTCGATTGACTAGAATGATGTCATTCTAGTTTGTGTGTCGGGTATAGGAGTGGAAGGTGAGGAGCAGAAGTAGAGCTGGGCGGTTGCGGGGGAAATAGGGGTTAATCACTTAATACAAATAGTGACTATGAGGTTCCTGAACCATGTTCTCCACTCACTCCTCATAGGGAGAAGTGAATACTACCCCTTTTTTTGTAGTGAAGAAAAAGAAAACTCAATATTTTGATGGAAAATGCACCACAAAAGACGAACGACTAATACCCTGTCTATTGTTTATCCCACTGAGATTTTCTGCCTCTCTAGTTATAGCGATGGGTGAATAAAAATTAATTAGAAGCTGGAATCTGATTTTAAGATGGGATGTCAGACACATATATCAAGTTGTTAGGTTAGCTGTAAAGCATAACCCGGGATTTATATATTTAGAAGTCATAATAAATCTGTCTGTCAGGAAAATCAGATTACCCAGTGTTGCATGCTAATGGCTCTTTGTCCTGTGGAATTGTGGTCTCCCCAGCAACTGCCCGCTGGCTCTGCTTTTCTCTGATTTGCTGTCTCCATTGACCAACTAGTAATCCCACTTTCCCTACTTATCAAAGTGCCTCCTTTAATAATTGCTCCTAGGGCCTTTATAAAGAGATTTTTTTCCCCCTGGACCATGACGGCGACCTCTTATGGCTCCCCTTGACTCAGTAGTCTCAGTAGTAATCAATCAGTCCATCAGTTATTCAATTCACCAACCTAACAGTTACTTCCAGGACATTTATTGAGTACCTCTTATGTGCTGGGCTGTTTGCAAGTTTTGGGGATCTAGCAAATATAGTGCCTGCCCTCACAGAGGGCAGTGATGGAGGAGAGAGAGAAGAAAACTCATAACACGTTGTGAGATGGGCCAAGTGTAAGGTATAAGGAACCCAGATTTAGGAGCATTGAGAAAGGATTCTCAGAGGTCAGTATCTTTTGAGTTGAGACTCCTGAGCTGAGTAGTGGGAGTTAGCCAACTGACAGGAGGTGAGGATGGATGGACAGTCTTCCAGGAGAAAGGAACAGCCCACGCAAAAGCCAGGAGGAGAAAGATTAAGGTCCACTCTAGAGTTGTGACGGTGACAGGTGATCAGAGTGAGAAGTTGGAGAGTTTCACAAGACCTTACAAACTGGGTTAGACAGGATTAGTTAAAGGGCAATGGAGAACCATTAAATGACTTAAGTGGGGGAGATATCTTCCTCTTATTGCCGAAAGGTGACATATTACTGCATTCCACCTAGGGTGGCTGCCCATGTTTCTTTTGGTCTTAAAGGCTCTGTGCAAGGTGGTGCCGTATTATCTTTCTGGTCTTAGTTTTCACTCTCGTTCCTCGCCTTTCCTGTGCTCTAGGCATGTTTCAGCTCTGTTACCCAAATATTCTGTGGACTTTTATGCTTCTGTACCTGTGTTCACCCTGAGCCATCAACCATAGCTCCTGTTGTCTCATTTCTCACCTGTCAATCCCTCATCATTCTTCCAGGCCAAATTCAGTGTCATCTCTTTGGGAGGCTTTCTCTGCTTTATCCCAGTCAGAGTTAATCCTGCCTTAGGTTTGTACTTCCTTAAGTAGTGGCTGTCTTCGTTTATTCTTCCATTAAACAAATGTTTGTTAGTTTTAGACTGTGTTCCAGGTGTGTGACAGTGATCAACAAATGGAAATGCCTTCATGCAGTTTATTTAAATAATAAACACATTTAGCCTCCTTTGTCCTGCTTCTAAGTGTGTTTGGGTATTTATACATCTGTCTCCTTGATTTATTTGTCAGATGCATGAGGATAAGTACTATATTCCTTGTATGTGCAGAATAAATTGGTTTTGAATGAATGAATGAATAAAGAGTTTAAAAAAAATGATGGTAAATATTTGCAGAGAGACTTGGCCTAATACTTCGCACTTTCGTGTAAGGGAGAATGTATTGATTTTGGAATTATATTGTTCCAGGTTCAAATCATGCTTCTATAATTTACGACCTGTGTGGCTTTGGATAAAGCACTTGCCCTCTCTGGACCCAGTGTTCTTATAGAAAATACAGTTCTTTCTCATCGTGTTGCGGGGATTAGAAACAATATACGCGAGGTGGCCCTTGGCATATCTCTATCGTTGCTGGTATTGGGTTGATGTAGCAGATAATCTTTTGATCTGGTGTAGAAAACAGGCAGTGTTTAAATCTCAGATTTTCCACTGTATAACCTTTGGCAAGTTACTGTGTCTCCTTAGCTCACTTTTCTTCTCCATGAAATGAAGATGGTATTAGTACCTTGATCATAGGGCACTTGTGAGGGATTAAATGAAAAGTAATGTAAATTGCTCAGCACAATTCCTATCACATAGTGAGCACATAATGAATGACAGCCATTATTAACTTGTATCCTTGCTATCATATTTGTAACCATTATTATTTTCATCAGAGTCTATCTTTCTATTAGACTCAAATTTAACAACAGGAAAAGCATGTCTTTAATTTTCTATATCCCTAGAGATGCCTGACACTTAGTAGGCAGTGAACAGACACTTATTTAATGAATGTATGAACAACAAAAAGGTATTATTTATTATCAAAACACGTTAAAATGTATGTACAGTGGTTGGTACATAGTAAGAAATTAATACACTGTTGTTCTTTATTCTTTGTTTAACTTTCCCCAGTTATATTGAAAAGATTTCCTTGAGTTCTTTACTATGGGATTTCGTGAAAAAGACTGTGTGTGTTCTCACTTCTTCTGGTTCACTGAAGTCGTTTGTTTCTCTGCAGTAGTCTTCCTAACCTTCCATCATTTCAGTCCTAACACTTTCAGTTCTTTTGGTTACCAGGAAACTATTTCTCAGTAAAATCCCCAATGGGTGTGGATGCCATCAAATAATATTTTCTGGGTAGGTGTGTGCATGAGCGTTTATTTTATTTTTTAAATTGAAAACAAACCTCCCTTATAGCCCCACCCCACTCCTTGCAAGGTGGAAAGAGAGATTATAAAACCAAATAGGCTGTGAGGGTTAATAGTTCTAGACTGGACAGGAGGCGATATGGCCTCTCACACCAAGAATGCCTAGACGATTTCAGAGAGTGAAGGCAGCTTCCTGCAGTGCCTAACATACTCTGAAGGGACTTTGGTCAGGGGCTAAAATGCTTTTGGTAGAACACTGGGACTTGCTTTGTCCTTCCTATTCCTCAATACCATACTTGCTATTTGCTCACTTTTTCTTACAAGTGGAGCACTTGCCTTTTTCCCCTTCTTAGTTTGACAACTTTTGTCTGAGACTGAACTTAGCCTGGCTTTTCTATGTGTCTGGCATCCTTTCCACAGAACTTCAAGCCTGATGCTTTTCACAAAGGGTCACCCATTCAAATGTCCTTGGAGGCCAGCCGGGTGAGATTCTGTTACTGAGCAAAGGTAGTTAGGTAAGAAATTCTGTAGTTCTATGAAGAATTACAGTCTCTTCATGTTCCTTGAAACACTCAGTCCTCTTAACCCATTTTTCGTTTTCCCACTTGTGATCAAGACACTCCAGCATGAAATATTTGCTTAGATCTTTACCATGAGAAAAACACTACAAATAGGAAGAAGGGAGGTAATTGACATTTAGCTCCAGTGACAGGGAGACTAGCAGGTGATGCCATTGAGACAAACTGCAGAGTGCGTTCCCCACTCCAACAAAGCAGCCTCAACTCAGCCCTAGAGGTTTATTGTCATGTAGGAATGTGCTGCCTGTGGGGTCAGAGCTTTCAGCTTTTTTTCATGAACTCTCTCGATTTTACAAATGTTGAAAAGAATTTTAAAATGTTAAAACACTAAGTCAGCCATTACTGTATGGCTGAAATGAAGCAGAGCAATGGACCATATTTGGCCTGTGGGTCATCAGTGTTCATCTTCTGCTGTAATACGGAAGATGCACAATTTGTATTTTCAGACACTCTTCCATTGCTATTTCAGTTCGGAACAAAACACAATTACAGTTAGAGCTGTCTCCAAAAATCACTTGAATATCCTTTCAAAAAGAGAAGACTATGGTATGATCTTCTGTGTTTATAGCAAACCCCTAAAGGATTCTATAGGATAAGTGGATTAGTTGTTTTTCACTTAGTTTTAAAGGCTTACGGGGTTTTGTGTGTTCTCCCTCTTGTTTTCCATTTGGCATGCACTACTTATGCTTAAAAAACATTAAACTGACATGCAGTGAGAAAAAATTACTGGAGCCTGAAAGTTGGTTAATATCAATTACATTCTCGTGTCTAATAACCCATGCCTGAGAAACGCAACTTGTTTGCTGTAAGTACCCAATGCCAAGTCAAGAATAAACAGCTGCTTTGTTTTAGTTGGTATTTACAGCATCACTTTAACTACTTTAACTCTATTCAAGGAGGTAATGAAGAGCTGGGTGCCAGTGATGTTGATAAACTGTGGCAATTTCTGCATTGTGTCCTTAGAGCTGCCTCTGCTTCAGCCTCCATTATTTAAATTGCTAGTCATTACAGTCATGCCATTAACTGGTAATGCAGCAAGATGACACATGAGAACAGGGCCAGCAGGACACTGTTAGCCCTTATTGAGTACCACATTCTGGGATGGGGAGCAATAGTTATAAAAAAGAAACACACACAGCAGCCTCCAAAGGCTTGAACACTCATGAGCTCTTTGCAGAATCTGGTAGGGTGATTCTGAGTCCCCAGTTGTACATAGCTTTGGACATTAGACCCAAATCACAGGTAATGCTCCAGACTTTAAAAAGATTAACATTTTACTTTTCACTAAAATCGAAAATATTTAAGCATATCTCAGGCTGGTTTATTCTTCCTCCTGGGGAGCAGATGCAAAAGGATATAGGGAAAGGAGGTTGTTCAGTCTGGGATACAGAATGGAATATAGTAATGTCACTTGACTCTTAGCAATGTCATTTTTAGAAAAGCACATATTTTATTACTGCAGAGCCCCATAGACCAAAGAACCTGTCAGTCTTCATTTTACTTGATTAGGACTCACAGTTGAGGTAGTCCATGAATATTCAAGTAGCAAATGTTTTCTTTTGATCTAATAGCATGCACTCCATTCATCCTGACGTACATAGGGAGCCTCTTACAAAAGCATGGGCTCTGGCCAGTTGCTCAAGACCTAAAGGGAGGGAGGGATTGGAGGAGTTCTTTGTTGTTCAAGATATTTTGAGAAGACCTAGAATTCCTTTCTGGTAGGATAAAATCTGTTCCAGCACAAATCTTTCCTTGGAAAACTTCATCCATCATTTATGAGAGTCTTTATATTAAAATTAAAGAAATTGGGTCCTGTGTGCATGTTCTGGGAAGCAGAGAAAGGCCTATTTACCCCTTTCTTTCCTGTCACCTTCCTTAAAAGCTACATGTGCAAACTGTGAACAAATATCTATTCTGCATACTGTATGTACATTTGGAAGGTGAGAGAGGGAAGACCTAGGTGCTGAACTCAGCTCTGTCTTGGGCTTGGTGGTTTTACTGTCACTTAGGATTCTTTCAGATGGAAGTAATAGAAATCCCAGTTTAACTCACTTAAGCAAAAATGTTAAAATACAGATGAAAAATCTAGAAAAATCTCTTCCTTGAATTCAGCAACAACATTATCGAGAACCAGAGATCTTTTCATCTCTTATTTCTCCCCTCTTTCAGGTATTACTTTTCTTTGTAGTGTTGTCCCTGTTGTGGGAAGAAATTTTCACCTATCCTTTTAGGTTCTTCTGGATAGTCTAAGAATTAAGTGGAAATGAGACTGTCGACTGAAATAAATGTGCAGCCTAAAAGTTGAGAGTTTTATTTTATTTGGCAGGAGGACTTGAGCCAGGATGACAGCCTCTCAGATGGCTCTGAGGGACTGCTCCGAAGAGGTAGGGGAGGAGCTAGGATATATAGGAGCTTTACAACAAAGACCAGGTAGTTGGAACAATAAAAGATTACATGTTATCTAAAGAAAACCGGGCATCTCAAGTCAGAGAATTTTCTATGTATGGGAGGAAGCAAACATTTGGGCTCATTGAATTCATTCCTTTGACAAGCATCTAGCTATCTAGGGCCAGCATTTTGTCCTTTCTTATTCTGAGTCCCCTCAGAGTGCACCATTGTGAGTGGCTGCAGAGGCTGGGCTTCAGGCTTGTCTTCACTGGGGTGTGGCGGCAGCAGCTGATGACTTGATGGCTTCAGCATTCTTTGTTTACTGATATGGTTTGCAGCATTTTTTGTTCACAAGACACATTAACAGGAGAAGATCAAACAAAAGTTTAATAACATTTATACACTGGAGAGACCCAGGAAAACTAAGTAACTTGTCCAAATGGCCAAACCCCTCACCTTAAGTAGCATCTTCAGCTAAAGACAAAAGAGCGTGTTGGAAGTAATTGTTTAGGACTTCAGAGGGGAGGAAGGCAATTGACACGGAGAGGGAAGAGCACATGTTTGGTAAACAAATGTTTGCTGGGTCTCAAAGTAGACTCTGCTCTCTAGGTCCTGCCACCACCACACCTAGCCCACAGTCTTTTCATATCTCTAGTGATAGCTCTGTGGATATCTCTAGTGACAGTCCTATTCTGGGAACAGGCCCTCTGTCTAAATTCTTTTAGGCAGTTAGGGAGCAGGTCATAGTTTCTTCCTGAGCCTTTGGGCCTTGATTGTTTTCAGCTGGAAATAATCAGCATGCCAAAAAGACATTTTTAGGGTGGCAAATGTTGCTCCTCTACATCCCCATATGGCCCTGGTTGGCTAGGTGTTTCCAGACATCCTCAGAGAACAGTATCTGAAGACCAGAAATGGAGGGGATACTCATCCTTCCATGTGTCCTTTGTTTTCTTAAGAGTGAGGAAAACATTCTTAGTCTCCCAACAATTCTGCCTTCTAGTCGATTGGCCAGAATTTAAACCATACCCTAAAACCATTGCAAGGAGAATGAAGTTACCATGATTGTCTTATTCCATTGAAGCTTCAAACCTGCGGCTGGGTATGACCTAGCCTCTTGTCCCTGGGTATGGGGTGTGGTCTGCTAATAACTGAGCAAAATCAGAATCAAATTCTACTAGAAAGAAAGGGAAAAAAAAAAAAAAAAAAGAAAGGGAGGGACAAATCACTGTCAGAAAGGCACTCAGCACTTCTCACTTACTTCTCCCAACAATTATGTACCAGAGGTACAGAACACACAAAAAAGTGAATTATCTTACCCAAGGTCATAGAGCTATAAAGTAGAGAGCTGAGATTTGAATCCAAATGATTCTGGCTCCAAAGCCAAGGATCTCGGGAGAGACCAAACAAGAAGGTTAATAGCCACAACAGCGCAGTCCTTGCATCATTGGAGTACTCCAGGGTTAACAGCAATGAGTTTCTTTAGCCCACAAATCAGTAGTGATGTAATATTTTTGGTATATAGAAATAATACGTGCATTAAGGCAATTAGGAAAATGTCAAGGAGTATAAGGAAATAAATAAGCATCCTCCCCTATCTAGCCAATACCACTCTTAATATTTTGGAGTATTCCCTCCTTGTCTTTCTACACACACACAAATGTATAATACACCACTTATGCATGCAAAAAGGTTTATTGATTGCTTTCTATGTAGAATAATGTGCAAAAATATAAATATATATGAAAATATACATGATGAACATATTGGATATAGACTTCATAGCCTGTTTTATATTTTGCTGTCCCACTTAGGTTTATAGCATGTATATTTTTGTGCATTTTCCTATAAAGCACAATTCTTCAGGAACATCATTTTTAATGATGCCATAGCCATCCATTTTGTAGGTGGCAAAATGTATTAAACAAGCCCCTTATTTGTGAACCTATACATTTCTCACAATTTCTCTTCATGGGAAATAACACTGTAAATGAGTATCTGTATATGGTAGATTTGGAGGCACAGCTTTTATTATTTCTTTGGGATGTAGTCTTTGAAACAATGGATCAAGAAATGAACATTTTAGAGCTGTGAACATTTGATACATATTGCCAGGTTGCAATCTGGAAATGGTGTACACTCTGTATTTCCAAAAACAGCCTGAGAGAGAGTTTGCCTCTTCTTGATGGCTCTTGACTTGGAGTATTTTTTCTTCTTCTCTTTCCTTTTTCTTTTGGAGTAGCTTTGGAAGTCCTGATCGAGGCCTTGCATTCCACAGATAAATTATTGTGAATACTCATTTGTCATTTTCTCAAGGGGATTGCTGAGGGTCCATTATGCTTCGTGTATTAATTGTACAAGGCCAAAATGGAGCCCCATATATTATTAGATATTGAGAAAAACCAGAACAACTTGTACTGAAGTGATATTTGACATTGTATCTCTAACAAAATTGAAATAAAAACCTCCATAAGTGCTAGTGCCTTGTTAAAATGTTCAGATAAATTATTTGGTTCATAAATAAATAATCTTAACTTTTATGATAATGGAGAGGAGGAAAGGTGGTATGAGACTCTCTGAATATACGAATAATTCATTCTCTTGCAGCCAAGATAAACAGCACTGTGAATTAATGAAATGACAGAACATTGGATGTCAGGCTGCATCATCTTAGGACTGGGCACTTATTAGGGTAGGGATGCATGTATCCATAAGGCTTGTAACGTGACCCAAAAAATTGGTGCTGTCTTCCCTGGGTGGTCCAAGGGAGATGCTCTCCACAGGTACCCTGGAAAAAGGCAATAGGCAGTTGCTATGCAGCACCAAGTTGGCAGCAAAGAGAAGGAGCAGGGGGAAACAGGAGGCTCATGTGCACAATTTCTTCTTTTGTCATTCCTGATAGAGCTGGAGAGACTGCATTGGATCATAATGGGTTAGGAAGACAGAGTTGAATTAGAGACATCTGAGATTTGCAAATTTCCAAACAAGTTTTTCATTTCAGCAGGGGTCTTTTGAGTGAGTTTTACTGGCATGTCAAATATTTTCAGTGACCTATACAAATCTGGAGGAAGGGCACAGTGTGTTGAATATCTACCTCTCCTCTGAACTTCCTGCTCTGGGCTGCATCCTTTGGTCTTCACCCAACTACCAAATGTTTTGGCATACTTAGACCTACCTTATTGTGCCAAATTTCTTTCATTCATTCATTCATTCATTCATCCACACATCAAATATTTATCGGTTAAGGTCTGTGTGCTGGTACCAGGCCAATCAAAACGCTGGTTCCCCATCTGGCTTATCTGATCTGATTCTGTCTACAATAGTGTATGCACCTAGGTTTGACTGAAGTTTGATTCTTGCAGCTTATGCATTTTAAATGTGACTTTGTCCATCCTTCTTCAACATTTACCACATCACTTAGTGAACATTTACCATGTGTGGGACATGGGTGGGGCTAAATTCTGAGGATACAAGGAGATTAAAGTCACCTGGGCTGGCAGTGCTGGTAGAAAAGGATGACAGTGTTGAGTGTGGAGTTGTTTTGTACACCTTGCTATGCCTGGCCTTCTCTTTTAACTGTTAAAATCACTCCCTTAATTTAGTAGGTGGGGAATTAAAATGCACAGAACAATACCAGCTTTTCATGCTGTGGTTAGAAACTGAACACTCTGAAGGAGTCAGGAGAACGGGGCATCACCTGTAGTAGTGGTCCTTAATTGTGGCTTCCCGTGGGGTCACCTAGTCATACTGGTGGGTATGGAAAACAATCATGATGCCCATGCCATGCTCCAGATCAGTTATATCAGAATCTTTGTGGTATTTGATCTAGGCTCCTAGTTTTTTGCTGTTGTTGTTTTTGTTGTTCTTGTTTTTTTTAAAAGCTCCTGAAATGATTCCAGGATGCAGCCAAAGTTGAGAAGTGCCAACTTAGAAAGTGACAGTGTATCGTGTTGAGTTACTCTCTTTCACCCCAGGGCAACCTTTACCACTGCCTTTTCTAGGGAGCCCAATTCCATGATATGTGCCATAAAGAAAATAGTCCATGCCAAATAGTTTTGAGAAACTCTGTCCTCCTTTTTGGAGGTTCGTAGAATACACTGGCATTTTAAAGTCCATGAGAAGGCCTGCCATGAAGAAACTGTTAAATTTTAGTGGAATTCTCTATTATTTTTGATCCAGGATTACACTGTCTCCTTGTTTTTCCTTAACTATGAATTTCACTGAATACATTTTGAGCTTATATAAGAGCTGATTAGCTTGTGGATGATTTTGGTTCCTTGTTTCTTTATTCTTAGGTCCCCCCAGTTTGGCCCTTTTTCTCATTACCTTTTGAGTAGTCCAGGGGCCCAGCAAAGAGATAAAACTGCAGTCAATCCATTTGTTAGAAGCTCTTATTGATGCTTTCAAACAGTAAAATAAGCTGTGCTTTGGAAGAGGCTGGTAGTTCTCCTCATTTCTATAGTAGTGGTTCTCAAAGTGTGGTCCCAGAATTAGCAGCCTCAGAATGAACCAGTATAGAAGGCAGAGTTATCACTTCCCCAACAATATCTACACCCTGATCTCCAGAACTCTTGAATATGTTATCTTACATGGCAAAAAGGATTTTTGCATAGGTAATTAAAATTTCGGACTGTAAGATGGGGAGATCATCCTGGATTATCTGAGTGTGCCCAGTCTAATCACATGAGCTCTTAAAATTGGAACACCTTTCCAGGCTGCAGTCAGAAAGATTTGGTGATAGAAGAAAAGGCAGGAGAGATTCAAAGCATGAAAAGAACCCAAACCCTCATTGCTGACTTGATGATGGAGGGGATGGCCTTTAGATGCTGAGAATGTCCATCAGCTCACAACCAATAAGGAGATAGAGACCTCAGAACTGAATTTTGCCAACAACTTGAGTGAGCAAGGAAAAAAAAAACCCACCCCCACCCCATGCCCATAGGCTCCAGAAAGGAATGCAGTCTGCCCACAACTTGATTTTTGCCTGGTGAGACCCGTGTTAGACTTCTGACCTACAGAACAGTAAGATAGTGAATTTGCATTGTTTTAAGCACCAAGGTTGTGATAATTTGTTCTGGCAGCAACAGAAAACGAATACATCTGAGAACTCGTTAAAATGCAAATTCTCAGTGCTAATCCCAGACTTACTGAATTTACTGAATCAGAAACTGGGGGTAAGGTGTAGGAGGGGTGCACCTGCAGTCTGTTTTAACAAGCTCTCTAGGTGATTCTGACATGCTAAAGTTTGAGAACTACTGTTTTACAGTAATAGAATTCCCAAATGTTAAGTAGACATATGGCTGCCTAGAACAAAGACTGCGTCTCCTATTTTCATTGCAGGTGGGTATGGTCATTTGACTAAGTTCTCACCAAACAGGTTGTGCAGTAAAGGGTTAACTCAGAAGACTTAGGGTTCTAAAACTCTGCACATTCCAAGCTAAAAACTAGCTTTAATGGATTCCGGGAGATAACCTCTGAGCCCTTGAAATATCCTGCCAGATTAGAGTGTCTTCATATACTTGAGATCTTGGGTTATACCAAGTAGTTTATGCAACTAGTGTGATCTATGGTGAATGCCTTTTATTGTTTATCTGAGGCTGGTCATGCTATGTCAGTTTGACTGCTGAAGGGCAAGGAGAAGTTGGTAGATAAGCACCCCAACCTCTGTCAGTTAGATGGGCAGTTGTGAGATACGTTCCATACAGTTTCTCTCGTGGTCCCCAGAAGCCCACAGATTGCCCACAGACAAAACCAACTTGATAATACAAGTTTTATTGCTGTTCTCCTTCCCTTCCAGTTCTTACGTCCCTCTCTCATTTCAGTTTCCAAGGATCACCACCTGAACCTAAACCCTTGGTTCTTGTCTCAAGCTCTGCTTTCAGGGAGGACCCAACTAGGGGAATCCTTCAAGAGATAGAGTGTCAAAGCTTCCTCTTTGCTCCTGATTGGGATGTAGGAAATAATGGCTCATCTGCTGCTTTTGCTCATGTTAAGGAAGGCCATCCTCTAAGAATGGAGAAATGGTAAGTTAGAAGTCATCTCTGTGTGTCATGCATCTGTAGAGCTGCCATACCAGCTCTGGACGGCTGACCTCCAGACCTATTATATGAGAGATTAAAACTTCTGTGTTTCAGCCACTGTGAATTTAGGTGCAGGGGGTGGGGTAAAGGGGTGGCTTGCATACAATTTAGCCTCATTCTGACCAACATAACAACTGATGGTCAAATGGAGACTTTGGTTTGTCATCAGGTTGAAATTGAATTGTCCCTGACCTTCGTCACTACAGTGATTAAGGGTTGATTGCATGAAGGGCAAACATTATTTTTGGGAAAGAGCATTAGACCAGGAGTCAGGCAACTTGGGTTTTGTGTTGACCCCTAAGGAGATGTGCGTCTTTCCTTCCCTTGGACTCGGCTGCTTAATGTCAGGGCTCCCTTGATTTTTACATACTGTGATCCTATGAATTTAAAGTATTCAAAAATTGGCTTGCAAAAACAAAACACTTGGATCATTATGAAATATAAATATGGGACATCATCTGTATTTGCAGTTTGAAATTTCCTTGCTAATAGAATGATGAGCACATCTTAGCCTGAGTGTGCATTTTTTTTTAAGTGACTCATAAGTTAGAAGGTCCTTGAGGCATTATTAAAGTTCATCATATCACTCACTGTGAAAACTCAAACTTTTCTTGAATGTTGGAAGATGTTTACAAAACTCTGTTCACCTGAAAGGAATTCTTCAGGCTAATAAGAACCTTCACATGTTCTTTTCTTTTGTCTGGATGGTACCCAATCAGTCTGTATAACGAGACAGGCCAAAGGACAGAGAATTATGCCCCAGGACAGTCTTCATTCTGTCATTTGGCTTTGCATGCAGAAACCACAATTTATGATGTGATCAAGAATGATATAAGTTGGCAGTATAATGAGCTTGGGATCGTTGGATAGCCCAGATGTACACCATGACCTTTGCTGGATGGAAAGTGTCAGACTTGGGCACATGCATATTAGTTGTGGAGAAAGACCCTCCTTTGGGGAGTCAAGGGTCATGAATTTTGTTTCTAAGCAGCATATATGCAGTTGCCTGGCAACCATGAGAGCAGTTAAGTTCTTGCTATATGATGCTGTAAAGGATTTCATCCATCTTGAAAAGCTAACAGCATAATTTAAATTTTCGAAGCAGAGTGTGGGTGTTCTCAAGTGGCAAAGCCTTATCTCACATCTAGTTGTAGACTTTAACTGCATAAACTTGATGCTGCTGAAGTTTTTCAGCATTAGTTATGTTGTAAACAAAAGGTTGGAAGTCTGAACTGAGATTGAGACATCCTTCATTAGAATGTATTCGGTACCAACGTACAGAATACCCAACTAATAGTGTCTTCGTGTACGAGGATGTTTACTGTTTTCTGAACAAGAGGCTTTGTTTTAGTTGTTCAGCAAGGACCCAGTCCCCTGCCATGCTTCCGTTACACCATCAGTGGTGTGCTGGCCTTCATCCTCAGGATTGTTGCCTCATGCTCACAGGAAGGCTGCCAGAGCTTTCAACACTATAGTGTCCCTGATTAGCACCCAACCCAGATAGGAGGGAAGGGGGCAGAAACAGCCTTCTTGTGGTGGGTCTCTCTCATTTACTTTTTTTTTTTTTTTTCAGAGGAGGAAATTTTTCCTTTAAGGCTCTTAGCAGATATCTTTATTTTTCTTTATTCAGAACTGGGTCACATGTGTATCCCTTCCTAGTCATTGGCAAAGGAGAATTCAGTTATCTTCACTGGCTTAGGCTAATTATGATTCAGCCTGTTGGGCAGGAGGCAGGGCTTATGTCCCCTGAACACATTACCACCTTCCAGATTCCTGAGAAAGATAAGAGTGTGTTATGTTAGGAAGGATGAAGGCCAGATGGTTGCTAGGAAAGCATCTCACGGTGTTGCTACAACTCCTTTCATGTTATTGCTTATGTGTGGAGGTCAGAGGTTGCAAATTTACCCCTAAAATGTTTTTAAAACATTGAAATTAGAACTTAGAAATAGAAATATTTTGCATTAAAAATTGGATTTTTCACTTCTCTTGGAAAAATCTGGTGATCTGGGAACATCGTCCTCTTCAGATGGATGTGCACCACACTCTTCACCACTCCCTTTGTCATACGGTTTACTTTCCTGGCGCCTCTGGACATTTGTGCCTGTGAACTTTAATCTGCATGCTTTTTTAATTACGTGCAGACATTTTGAAACAAGAGACTTACAATCAGTCTGGTGCATTATGTTCCAAGAGATGAATTGCCACTGTTCTCTTTCATTCTTCCTATATTTGGGATTCTTTTGCTCTTCTGCTGTATGTTTCTTTATTTTATGATTGTGGAAGGGAGTACAGTGTAATGGTTAAGAGCTAGGCAGAAGTGGTCTGAGCCCTGGCAGTATCACATATTAACTTGTGACTTCATATCCACATCTGTAAAGTTGGATAATAATGGTATCTATCTCATGTGGCTGATTAGAGAATTAGCACAGTACTTGGTTCACATAATGCTGATCTTGTTGAAGGTGGTGATAAAGAAGATGATGATGTCTCTATTAGTCTTTACTATATCAGTTTGTACTTGGAGGTGCCGTTTGGGAATGCAAACCAGAGCATTTTCAGAGAGTGAAGCTGATGAACGGCCACTGCATTTCCTGTGAAACTAGAAGAAGGTCCTTTGAGTGGCCATGCTTAAGGAGTGGTAATCACCTGGAACAATTTTTTTCTACCCCTTTCAAGACAGAATCAGATTCACCTAATTCATGCCTCCAGGTAACCATCACAGCTCCCAGAAGTTTAGTTCTGCCCCCGAGATTTGCTCATTTCTGTTCAGACTGGGGCGTATTCTGCATTTATACTGTCAAAAAGCAGTGGATATTTTAGTTTATGCCTTGGGACATGGGAGTTAATTCTGGGTGTCTCTAATTACCTTGGAGAGTCACTTTCCTTACCAAAATATCTATTTTTTTGTTAGCTTTTGGTCTAGGTTCCATGAGATTTATCCATCTGTAACTCAATCTGAAAAAAATGGAAGGTCGCCGTATAAATGAAGTCAGATTAAAAGGATTATTTGGGAGAGGCAGGCAGGATATTTTGAGATTGGGTAGTTGCTTTATTTCGTTCTTAAGGACTGGTTGAGTAGGTCCTAGTAAATTAGGAAGGCAACCTTAGGAAACCCATTATAACCCAATTTTTCATAATTAAATTAAAAGTTATTTGGTTGGTATAATAGCCACTGTGGACAAAAATGTAGGGGATATAGGTACATAGACCCTGTTATGAGTATGTATCAATACAGTAAACTTTGGAATGGATAGTTTGCAACTATCAACTGTAATTTGAAATGTTTTGACCTCGAAATTCTTTGAAAGGTCTAATATGTGCTATAGGTACACTTGACCAAGTATATGAAGAAGTTCATTGCAGCATTATTAGTAGTAGTGAGAAATTGAAAATAAATAAAATACTCATCAAGGGGGACTCATTATATACAGTATTGTGTGTCTATACATTGAAATTACTCTGCATCCATTAAAAAGTATGGAGCAGATCCCTATAAATTGACATGAAAAGATGCCAAACATGAGTCAGAACAGTATGTATTACATAAATATGTGTCAAAAACATAAATATATGCCAAGCTGTTAATATTGGCTCCCTTGGGGAATGAATTTATAAGGATATGAAGGTAGGGGGATGGGAGGGAAACGAGGAGGCAAAGTTTAATCCTTAGTTTATATACTTTCTTACATGTTTTGCAATGTCATGTACTCTATTTATAATTAGTATTTTACACCTGAGAGTTTGGAGTGGAAACCCGGGGAGTTACAATGCTCCTTTTGAGTAATAGTGTCACGTAGAGGTTAAGAATATGAGTTCTAGAGCCAAGCTGCCTGGCCTGGAATCCTGGCTGCATCACCGACGGGCTGAATGTTCTCAAACACGTCCATGGACTGCTCTAGGTCTTGGCTCATCTGTGAAGGCGGACTATAATAATACCTCCCCTATAAAGTTCTCGTGAAGACTAAATGAGTTCCTGTATGTACACCATTTAGAAAAACATTAGCATAATTGTTATTATGATTGAAAATTTATACCAAAAATGCAGAAATAACTGAAGTGAATTACAAAGTCACCATAGGCATCTGGAGTCTAGTGTTAGGAATTTATGAAATGCAATGAAATTCCTTTGATATGACATCATATATATGTATTTTAAAAAACTGAGGCTAGAGAGGAGACAAGTGACTAGATGGATAAGGCCTGGAAATGCACAGGCCTTCCCCTGTAACTGAGGAGCAAAGTAAACAGCCTTGAACTAAATATATATCACAATGGGAATCTAAAACAGACCAGCTGAAACTGGCAGATCCAGAGAATCAGAAGAGGAAATAAAAAAGGGGAAGTGTTCAGTAGCTTCCTAAATGTTTCAAAAACTTCAATCATCTCTCTCTTCTTCCATCTCTTTTACTAATTCTTCACTTTATCTTTTCTCCTCAACAACAAGTCCTGCATTTGATTGAGATTTTATCTCTTTATGGGACAGGTGATACGACAGTAATGTATAGTTCATTGGAGAGCTGGAATGTTCTGCAGAAGAGTGAAACAGTCACGTGGAAATGGAAAGACGCGCTCAAGGATGAATGCTGTCTAAAGACATTACTATAGGCATGTGGGCAGCATCAGGCAAAAAGCAAGCATTTGGTGGAGAATGCTTGGGAAACTGGGAAAATCTGACTTCCAATCCTCAGAGTTAATTGAGCTAAGGAACTGAGTGTCGAAATCATTCTCTGTTGTTGCTTAGTTGAAAAGCCAGCCAGGCTGTAAGAACAGTGACCGATCGACATTGACAGTCTTCCATCTGGAGCTTAATCTGTCTCCAAACGTCTGTGACACTGGTATGTCTTTCACAGCAGGTTCACATAATTCTGAAGGCCAGGCATCAAGCAGGAAGCCACAGTTCTAGTCATTACTCACACATCCCGGCCACAGGGCAATTCCTTTGCTTGCAGCTGGAGAAGGTACGATATTCTATGATGTGGCTCTTAATGAGGGGTACACACAGCTGATGGGGCTAGATTGCTAACAGATAGCTCCAGCTTAAGGGAGCTTCGCCTGCACCTCTGGCTTTCTTTCCTGAGCCACAGTTTTGGGTCCTGATTAACTGTCTCCACTGTAGCTCATTAAAGGGCTGGGCCGCAGCCTGTCCAGCTATGGTAAAAGACAGAGCTGCACAGTTGCTCCCTACCTTCCATTCCCTGATGGCTATTGTCTCAAAGGGACTGTCATCAGGTGTTTCATTTGAAGTAGGTTTGTGGGACCCAAAGATTCCTTGAAATATTTAAAGTCTGTTTTCTCTTACTTTCAAGAGAATGTGTTTAAAAATGAAAATATTACTTGGAATGGGTAATTTAAGAAAAGGATACATTATGATGCAGACCTTCTTAAAAAACAGGCATAGGAATAAGTGTAATGAGGCACCCCAAATTAACTGATTTTCTTCAGCTTGTGGGTATTCAGTTTGTCTTGGTGCTTTCTGGCGCTCCCCCCCACCCCCAAGCCACATTGAATTAAATGGCTTTCCTTATCTGACAAAAGCAAAGCATCACCCCTTCACCCCCCCCCCCTTTTTTTTTTGGATCCTAATTCAAGGGTGAATTGATTGAGTCTGTTGTGGTCATTGGGACTCTGTAAAATGTTGGATAGTAGAATTTTCAAATTATGTTTCATTCATGAAAGATACTTTAACACAGTTCAGATAGATTGTTTTTTATTGACTCTGTTTAAGCTAACAGCATAACAATAAATTGTAATTTAGGGAAATCCTTGGTTAGGGAATGAATCACTCTAGTTTTCTGCGCCTAGAAGTTGGAGAATTGGGAGGAACAAATGATTACGTGTGTGACCAACACTTCCCGGTGTTTCTCCTTACTGGACTCAGAGGAAAGATGTTGTGTGGTGATTCAGAAGGAACTGTGTTGTGTGGTGATTCAGAAGTTAGATTCTGCATCCAGACTTGTACTTAAATCTTGGCTACACTGTTTACGTCCAAGAGCAAGTCCATACTCTTCTCTGACTCTTGCTTGTCTGTAAAATCGGGATAGTAATGGTAGCTACCCCTAAGGTTGTTGAGTTATGTGAGTGAGTGAATGACAGTGATGTTATTTTAAGGACAATTTTAAATGTACTTTACTTGTGTATGCGTGATTAATCATTTGGAATCGTCACGGAGTAGATAAAACATGGAGACATTGTTCCAGGGCTGTAGAATTGAGTTAAAGCCTTCTGTTGAGTCATTTGTGGAGATTTGTGCTTGTACAATGATAAAGGTGTAGCATCATGAAAATCATGGCTCATATTTATGGAGCACTTACTGCATGGCACACAGTGTTCTAAATGGTCTACGCGGATTATTTCTTTGAATGCTTTCAACAACCTTATAATGATAAAAATATAAAAAAGATAAAACCTTATTTTATCTTTATTTTTTTCTGTGATATTAGAGAACTTTCTCTGTTCTCAGAGCTGATCACTGTTGGAGGTGATTCTTGAACTCTGGTCAGTCTGATTCCAGGTGCAAGCTCTCACCTACTACAGTTAGAAGGTATTATGACCCAAGGAGCCCTCTCCACCAACTGCCTGAGCTGTCCAGACAGTTGTCTTGACTCTTGTTCACTTTTCTTGGTATGGAAAGCCTTGTGTTTTGAGAAAAAAACTTTTACTTGCTGGTAAGATATGTTTAGCTGAATTTATTTTGCATTTTTAGTGACGCTTGACTCTTCACCTGGCTCTGTGATTAATCTGCCACGGGAGTGCAGTGACCCTTTCATTATAGCTTCTTCACTCTCTCTCTTACTCTCCATGTACTTTTCCACCATTTAAGATTCCAGTGGGCATGATGTTCTGAAGGAGGTTTAACCTATATGTTACATAAATTACGGCCTTTGTGTACAAAGAAGAAAGTTTATAGTTTCAGATTTGTGATATTTTTTCCTACCAAAGATACTCACCTCCTTTCTTTTCTGTACTTACTGCATGGTGGTTCTGGAAAACAAAGACTGTCCCACCACAGTCTTTCACTGCGGCCAAACTTGAGTAACATACAGATGCCATGGGAATGAAAAGGAAAAATTCTTGCAAGCCTCCAGTGTTGACTTAGTTTTTTATTATTTGGTTAGTAAACATGTAAAAATATGAAACTAGCTATAAGCTTCTATGTGCATAGTTCTTAAACATGAAACCAAAACACATTTAGAAATTAAATGCAATCAAAATGACAAAACCAAATTCAAATTAGCAGCATTAATTTAACATGATGGATGATGATGTTTAAATAGAATCATCTCTGGAAATATCAATATGGGATGTCTGTTATGTCAAAGGTTCTACACAGCTTGTCAAACCTATATTAGTCTGGACTGTGTGATGATGACTCAATTTCCCCCAACACTTTCAGCTTCAGCTCCTGGGACAATTCATTTGTACCTTATTCCTACTTTGAGGTATTGGGGCACAGACACATTATTTAAATGGTAATTCTGCCTCTTTTGTCTTTGGCTTGTGACAATTAACATAATGATGTGCTGGTTTTAGGTGCCATGTAGCTGATCCAGATCTGGAACGTTTTAAATGAGTGTTACCTAAAAGTAAACAAACATGTAAAAATCTCATTAAGAACCTCTAGACCCCCAAGAACATGCCCAAAGACCTCAGTTTGAAAAAGAAGTTGTCAGCACTCCTTCCTTAGTGGACAGGATTGCTGTTTTCTTTCCTGGGAATGCTCTTCCCGTGTAGTGTTGCATGGCTCACTCCCTCACTTCATTTAGGCCATTGTTCAGTGTCATTGCTTGGGAAAGCCTTCCCTGACCACCTGGTCTAGGGTAGCACTCACATCAGCTTGGCACCCTACTCTGCCCTGTTTTTCTTCAGAGCCCTCATCCCCACCTGGCATTGTTGCTTGTTTGCTTTTATCTGTGTCCACCATTAGAAAGTAAGCCCCACTGAGAATGGAGTTAGGTTCCCCATACCTCACATAGGAGGTGATAAAGATCTGGTGGACCAAGGACATGAATGGCCTTGTTCTCCACCTCCATTTCTTTTTGCTGCATCCCCAATCCCAGTCCCCACCTGGGTAATAAGTCTCATTTTAAAAACCACCTCCACTTGAGCCTGGATCCCCTCTGTCCCTCATTGGAACACCAAGAGTCTTTATTGAGACCACTTTTATGTTACTCCTGGGCTTTATCTCCTGATATTTTCCCTTCATTTTTATCTCTTCTAGTAGACTCTGAGCTCTTCAAGGACAACATCTGTTTGATTAACCTCTAAAATCCCCCCCAGTATCTGACATGAATGCAGAAATGTCATAAATGGGAATCACCCTGAAATTGTAGAGTACTAAATATCATTCACTTATGTTCCACAATATCCTACAGAGTGATTGGCAATGAGAGAAGCCTGATGAGGGTTAGTGGTTAGCAGGTCATGTCAAACATGGTAAGTTGTAGGGATTAAATTCTCTATGACTAACCTGATACTAATACTACATTAGAAGAAATTCGGTTTAATTCAACTGGGTTTTCTTCATCCCCATTATATGCAAAACCCTGGTTAGATGCTGTAATGGCTGCAGTGAGGAACGCGTTGGTTTTGAGTTCACAATCTGATAGAAAAGACTGATGGAGAGAGAGAGAGACAGAAAGAGAGTGACTGTTCATTACTCCATTCACTTATTCATTCTTTCTTCAGCTACAGAGTATTACGTGCTTGCTACTAAGTTTAAGAAAAACCCAATAAAGACCTGGGTTATAACCTAATCGTAGTGGAAGAGAAAGACAAAATGATACTAATGACAACCGTGGTTAGTGCAAGAAAGGAAAGGAATGTAGTGGTATTAAAATGCTTGTGTAATGCGTCCTAATGTGAGGCAGGGAAGGTTTTCCATCAGGTAGGACATTGAACTGACACCCCAAGAACGAATGGGTCCTAACCAGGGGCAGTGGTAGGGGAATAGCATATTTAAGGGGATCTGAATTGTAATACAGTAATAGGAGTATAGGACAAGAGAGAAAGTAATTCTGACCATAGGTCTGGAGAGCTTCACGAAGGATGGTTTTGTTTTGACAGGGACTTGAGAGACAAAGGTCATTGACAGGTACATGGAAGGGGAGGATAACGTGGTCCAGATATGAAGACCAGCCTACCGTAAGCACAGAGGTGGCAACACATAGACCTCGCTTGAGAACTGTGCAGAGAAAGGGATGGCTAAATTGCAGAGTTTATAAAGAACCTCTCCAGTAGAATAATCAGGTATTATTATCTGTAGACCATGAGTCACAAATTCAAAACATTAGCTGGCTGAAAATGAAAGCTTGTTATGCTTAAAAGGTTAATAGTGTATAAAGAATCAGCTAGGAACATTCTTAGCCAATGCTACTATTAACATTTCTATTAATTAAAGATCTTTATCATTAACGCTGTATGTCAGACTTTTAAAGCAACTTATCACGTGGAATCAGATCCCCTTTTCAGAAAAAAAAATGAGATAATTTGTTAGAAAAACATTACAAATTATATTGCATTGACATCACTCAATTACAGCTACATTACTGAATTACACCTGTTCAGCCCAGTGCTGGGGAATTTATTAGTGCAGACTCCATTAGAGCTAATGGGAAATACAGTTCCAGAGCTCTCTGAATCCATTGCATATTCTGTAAGAAGTGCTTTTCCTGCTAGGACTGTACTTCAGGCTTGACACGGTGAGCTGTGAGGTCTTTATTTGTCACAGGATTTGGGGAAACCACAACAGTACTGTTTGTTCACACGGACCGTGACATCAGGGACTAGCTGGGCTGCGAAAGCCTGTTCAGATGCGTCTTTTCCAGCCTCCGGATAGATGACTCTGTCCTCAGCCAGAGAGACACTGAAGAGCTGTTCTGTTCCCAGCGCTGTTACCTGTGTTTGAGTTTTCATTACCCAGCCATTATGCTCACTGCCCACAGCCACCTCCGCTTATTGATTTGGGACTTGTGCCAGTTTCTAATTGTTTCCTTCAGATTGGGTTTGCTCCAGATTGCTGACTCCTGTCTAGTAATTTTTCTCCTCCACATTGTCCCCTTCCATGCTCCCTCACTCATTTTTTTGAGTAGGTTCAGAAGCCATGTGTTTGATCCATCAACTCATACTAGGGCCACAAGAACTATGGTGACATTTTAAAAATTACTTTTGAACTTGAGAGCACATAAAAAAGAAAAAAAAATCCCCCAAAAGGCTCTGGCTTCTTCCCCTCCCCTTTTTCCCTCCCAGGACATATTCTTTTGTACAAAGATATTGTAGGTGTCATTCTTGTTATTTACCTGAGAACTTCTCAAGGGCCATGGCAGTTTGAAGGATTCCATGTGTCACTTTGTGTTTGAGATCCCTTAAGTACTTGTTTTTCATTTTCCCAACAGTCAGTCTCTTCTCAGGATGGATTTGAAAGTGTTCCCCCTGTGGAGGGTGGGTAGGGGGCACCTGGTACTCCTGATCCTCTTTTCTCTGTCTGTCTTCACTCTTATTCAGTGTTCCCTTGGTGAAGAAATGTATTTCATGGTTTCCTATTTTCCTCTTAACATTTATCAAAATACTACAGCAGTTGTAGCATAAAGCAGCAAGCACAATATTTGGGAAGTTATTTTTGTTTACTCTGCACCTGATATCAGGTATTTGGACAAATATTTCTATGACAGAAGAAAAAGCTAACAATCATCTTAATTTAAAAAAATAATAGATTAATTAGCATCTATAGATGGGGGTATTTTGGAACCTTATTATAAATAGTATTTGTTCTAAGCATGGATATATGAACAAATAGGCATTCCTTGGAGCTATCTCAGGCTTGGTTCCAGACCACTGCAATAAAGCAAATATCACAATAAAGCAAGTCTTACAGATTTTTTGGTTTCTCACTGCATACAAAAGTTATGTTTATATTATGCTTTAGTCTTTTAAGGATACAATAGCCTTATGTCTAAAAAGCAATGTATATACCTTTATTAGAAAATACCTATTGCTAAAAAATTCTATCACCTGAGCCTTCAGTGAGTTGTAATCTTTTTGCAGTAGTAACAGCAAAGATCACAGGTCAGCATAACAAATATAATAATAACAGAATAATTTTGAAATATTGTGAGAATTACCAAAGTGTGATAGAGACACGAAGTGAGCAAATGGTGTTGGAAAAATGGCGCCAATAGACTAGCCCTATGCAGGGTTTCCACAAACCTTCTATTTGTTTAAAAAAAACAAAACACAGTATCTGTGAAACACAATAAAATGAGGTGTGCCTGTAGTGTAGTGCAGTACTCAAAGGGTAGTCCTTGCACTGGTGACAGTGTATGACAAAATAATCCAGAACTTGAGTAAGGATTTAGAAACTCATGTGCAACTAAATATGAATTTGTTGGATCTAATAACAACAAATTTGGGGTTTTAATTTGAATG
This sequence comes from Camelus dromedarius, assembly GCF_036321535.1. Taxonomy (NCBI): domain Eukaryota; kingdom Metazoa; phylum Chordata; class Mammalia; order Artiodactyla; family Camelidae; genus Camelus; species Camelus dromedarius. The sequence continues at coordinate 24,973,359 of NC_087452.1, forward strand.
CCTTTATATCTATTCACTTACTTAGTAATTATTTTTACTGTACTTTGTAAAGTGTTTATCTGTGGCGAATTGGGACACATCCTTCATTACAGCTTATTTGCAAAACAGTGGTGTGTTTAGGTTAAAAATACAAGCCCAAGCATAGATCTTTCATTGCCCTTGGGTATGTGTCCTAGATATGCTATTTACTGGCTGTTTGCCTGGGCCAGTTACCAAGTCTGTCTAAGCCTGGTACTCTTTATCCTGAAAATGTGGGTAAGATGGTACTATACTTACCTTGCAGGGATTTTGCTGGGATTATTGTTGTAGGTGAAGCTACAGGGCACCATTCAGCCAAATTTGGCAGCCCTGGAAAGAACTTCAGTGAGATACTTGGTACATAATATAATTCAGTGAATGTTTATCATGATTTGTTACTAAGTACAATTTATATATACCTTGTGTCCCTTCTGAAGGACTGTAGGAAACGAAAAAGAATAATATCCTCATTTTGGTTACACATATATAAAGTTCTCTCAGGACATAGACTTGAAGGAAAACTTTATATTTAGTCTCTTCTACATCCCCTCTGTTCCTCATTGGGACACCAAGAGTCTTTACTGAGACCACTTTTATGTTACTCCTGGGTTTTACCTCTGATAATTTTTCTTCATTTTTATCTCCTCTACTAGACTCCTCTCAAAGATTATTTCCTTACTGGTTTTCTCAATCTTATATCTTCTGATGGTGTATGGAAATTACCAGAACTTCTGTATAGAGAGCATCTTCATAGAGCTGATGTATATTCTTAGACATCATTATAGGCCATGTAACTTTCACTCTGCCTCATGAATTTTGACTGCACTTGGGTAAAATGGTCACATACAACTCAACTGATAGGTTTTCTCAAATTAGGGTGTTAGCTTCCACTACCTTTTTGCATGTGTGTATTTCTTTTCTGGCTGAAAATGTGTGTGTTTTTTATTCATGCAATAGATATCCATCAAAAACCTTTTGAGAACCTGTCATTTGCCAACCAAGTGGCAAAAATAATGGTATGCATAAGCTAAAAATGACACAGGAGTTACAGGAGATAGAGTGAAGATACTTGTGGAGCCAAAGTAGGGGATGCCTTATAGGTACTGAGACGATCTTACTGCCTTCTACATTTGTGTCATAACCTCTCTATGTCTCTCTCTTTATAGATGCTTAAATGAATATTTTTTCGCATTTTTAACCTCTGCAATTGGGATGTATCTCATACTTGTTGGTCATTTGTATTCATCTAGGTAGGTAGCAGTTGGGACACAATTGTTTTGGCCTGCACATGTGTTAACATTGAAAGGGTCAGCATCAAACCCACAGAATGGATATTGGTGGCTTGGAAGAAAATCTCCAGAAACAATATTGGAACACCCTTAGAAGAAATATCTGTTCAGTTGATGGCAGGGAGGATGGCAATGTGTGGGTTGTAATGATCTCCCCAATTTCCTACAGCTGGAAATGGAAGAGCCAAGCAACCACAGTCTGGCTACCAGCTTGTGCCTTCAAAAAACGTATTATAGAAAATTTCAGACATACACAAAAGTAGAACTGGTAGCATAAACACTCATATATGCATCACCAGCTTTAATAATGATTAACATTTTGCCAATCTTATTTCATCTATCCCCATTTTATTTCTTTTTAAATTTTTTTGCTTGAGTATTTTAAAGCACATCATTTCACCTGAAAATTCTTCAGTGTGCATCTCTGATAAGGACGTTCTTGCTTTACTTAAATACCTTGCCATCATCCTTTTGTAGTGGGTTTTCTTTGAGGAGAATCTAACTGAGGCCCACACACTGTATAGAGTTGTTATTTTGTTTAAGTCTCCTTTACTCTATAACAGTTCTTTTACCCTCTCTCCTCCATGTCCTTGATTTGTAGGATAAGCTGGATTATTTGCTCTGCAGTATGAACTTGGCTCTTTGGGGTAGTGTTTAAGTTATCCCTCAATAGCTTGGTATTTTGGTCTAGTTTTGATTAGATTTTGTTAATTTTTTTAGGTGAGATTACTTCCTAGGTGGTGATCTGTATGTCCTATTGCATCACAGTGTGAAGCACATAATGATGGATTATCTTTCTCTTAGTGAAGCCAAGATTAATCATAGGTCGAGGTTGTCAACCTGTTCTTCTGTTACTAAAATGGCTTTGGTGTCTTCTGATGATAGTTGCCAGCATCTGGACATAGGCCTTATTTCATTAGGGGTTGCAAAATGGTGCTTTTCAAATTATGTCATTCTTCCTGCATTTATTACATGAAATTCTTCTGTAAAGAACTTTTTCTCATCAATCGTTCAGCTACCCTGAAATATAGTTCATATAGACAGAAAAATAGTTCAATTTTGGGGTTGATGAATGAATGCCTAGTAACCTCCAATTAGTAACCAATGAGATTTTTAAGTATCTCATGAACTTTAAAAAAACATTTTATGTGTTTCAGTTCATCTCAGTCATCAATCTTTTTGATGCTCAGATTTGCCCAAGTTAGGTCAGTGGGGACTCCTTCAAGTATTCTTCCCATTGATTTCAAGTGTCCTTTGTATTGTGTTATTTTTAATTGTTAAGTTAATGCCAAATGTATATAAAACTAGACAGAATAGTGGACTCAATCCCCGTGTACCCATACCCTGCTTCAAAAGTAATCAACTCATGGCCAGTTTTATTTCTTTTATGTTCCAGCTCACTCTTCCCATATTACTTATGGCTTCATCCTTAACTTAAGTTTAATCCCATCAGCTTTTTTAAAATTATTGAGTTATAGTCAGTTTACAACGTTGTGTCATTTTCTGGTCTACAGCACAACTTTTCAGTCATATATGAATATGACATATATTCGTTTTCATATTCTTTTTCACCGTGAGCCACTACAAGATCTTTTTATACTTATATTTTATTTATTATTTATTTTTAAAATTTTATTTCCCTGTGCTATACAGTATAAAATTCTTTATCTATTCTATGTATACCTGTCGGTATCTATAAATTTCAAACTCCCAGTCTGTCCCTTCCCACCCACCTCCCCTCTGGCAATCACAAGTTTGTATTCTATGTCCGTGAATCTGTTTCTGTTTTCCATTAGCTTTTAACTTCCATCTTTCTACCACAACAAGATGTCCCAGGTAGAACATATACTTTTACACTTAACTTGCTGTTTTGATTAATTAGGGTGGCACCAGCTTCTTTGGCACATAAACTTCAAAATGTGATATGGGTTAAACAAAATGGAAAATTTTCACTCACATCACAGTCTAGTATTGATGCTCCTGGTGAAGGAGTTTTTCCATTGGGATGATTCAGGAATCTGGACTTATCTTGTGTTTCTGCCTCACCCTAGATCCATGATGCTATATGCATTCAGCCAGTGGAAGGGGAAGAGAGAAAAAGTCTGAATCCAGAATTGGCGCATATTCCATTGGCTAGAACTTAGTCACGTAGCCTCACAAGCAGGTGTCATCAATGAGAATGAATGTCTGGAAGGAAGAATATATCAATTTTTGATGAATAGCTTTTAATTTCTCCCATATTGTGGATTGAAGAAATCCACAGATAATTCTAAAATTCTCACTTTTGTCACCATCGTCATAGTTACCTTTGTTATGACTTTAAAGTGTAGTTCTAGTTCATTACATGCATTTTACTGGCTTAAAAGAACTAATGCTTTCCAAGCAAGAGCATTGAAAGAAATCAGTGATGACTGACTCTTGAATTGAGTGGTTTCCTTTTGTTTTGTTTTCTTTTTTAAAAAATAGGATCATACTTTTCTTTAAGTTACAGATGAGTGTTTCTATTTTTGTAAGGAGGGAAAAGTAGATACCAAGTTTTGAGTTTGTCAGATTTCTGTAAAAACAAGGAATTATATATCAAGAATAAGCAGGGCTGATTAGCAGTGATGATCACACACAGGCAGAAGAAGGGCCAACAGTATTTGTAACTGACAGATCATCCAAGAGACTCAAGAGCAATGGTTACTGCACAGACTTGATGTCCATATCTTAGAAGGTGAAAATTTTGGATATTCCTGCCAATTTTAAAATGAGGGCACTGAGCCTTGTTTTAGTAAATTCTAAACTGGCTTGTGACAACCAATGTCCAGAAAGCACACTAGGGCAGAGAGGAAATGCCCGAGGGAAGAAGGGACAGGCTGCCAAGCAGAGGAAGCCCTATCTCTTTATTATATCACTGATTTATGTGCTTGCTCCCTCCCCACTGGGTCACCAGACTGGTCCAGGCCACAGCCGATTATGGGCTCTCTGGAGAAGCAAAGCTTTTCCCTCTCGGGAGAATAAAGTATAATTAGCTCCCAATGTTGGGAGATGATGTTGCCATGTGATTTTGGGGAAGGTGACTGAATAGGGATGACTATTATGGAACAGTCCTCTGATAGCAGATACCCATATTTCATGTATGAATATTTAAGACACACAGCAAATACCATGCACATCTCTATCACCCCTCACCATTAGGCCACATGCAATCTACTTAATTCTATGTATACTCGAGATTAACAGTTAGAAAATTGACTCTGGGTTGCTTCGTCTCAAACATGCCAAGATACTAACATTACGGTGACCAAAAAAAAAAAAAAAAAAAAGCAGTGACAGTTTTCTCACTGATGTGCTTTTTAAGAAAGTAGATAGACTAACTTGTTAAGAATATACCTTTCCCTATGGGACTTGATATAACTAGTATCATTTTAGATGGACAAATAAATTGGTGATCCATAAATTTGTACATTTTAACAAAATTGCGTTTTGTGTAAAGTAAGATTTTTACTGACCCTCTTGATCCTCCAGAGTACTTCCAGTCCAACATTTAAAAAACAGAAAAGACTAAGAAATTCTCCAGGTCTGTAAAACTTGATTTAGGTAATGGATTAATGTAGACGCTTGTAAAAAATCATCGTGCCTCTGAGTTGTGTGAGGGGATGAATGTTTTTACTGTGATTCCACAAACGTTTTAGGCCATACACAGTAATCTAACCTTTACAGTTTATTTCTTTTGAGATGATTTTAATCTAAAGCAGGAACTACCTTTCCCATAACATCACACTTTACGGACCTTCTTGCACTGATTCTTCATACTATAAACCTGGATGAAATACCGTCATCAGAAAAGGGCATAATTTGGACATTCTAAGCAGAAAGTGAGGTTCTCATCTGCCCCTTTGAAGTTTGCAAATGACTTTCCCATCCAAAAAAGCCTAAAGTATTATTCACAAAGACTCCAACCTGTAAGAACTTATTTCCCTGCGATGCTCCCTCCCCTCTACCATAAGTAATGCTACTTGGCTTATGAAGAAGAGCCTGGCTTTCTGAAGAAGCTTCAATTTGGCAATAATATTCTCTTCTAAGTGCTGTAGTAGCACACAGACAAAAATCCCTCACAGCAAATTTTAAGAGAGGCTAGGGTACAAGGGAGCAAAATATAATAAGAACAACTGTAAGCCAAGTTTAAGGCTTGATTGGTTTCCATATAGAGGTAAGTCTCCCAGGAAAGGACTTCAAGTGTCTAAAGTAATTTTTCCCTAAAATGTTGGAAATTGTGGTGTTTCTTACTAGCTACAAGTATAGAAATAGTAAAATGGTAGTGCTAGCAGGAGCAAAATTGAGCATTTGATTTGTGCTGGATACTACTCTGACTATACTTCATGATAACCTTAGTGTTTTAGAAATTATAGCCCCATACCTGCAGCCTTTATGATTTTTGTCATTGTCTCCTATGTTTACTACTGATTTCTTAACTTTTTGTTTAACTGTACCCCTTTAAAATTAATATGAACACTTTGTAAGTACACAGAAGTAGAGAGAATAGTGTAGTGAATTTCCATATGCCCAGTACACGGAGAGAGCGGGCTTCATAGGCATCCAGCCTGTGGAGTTGCAAGGCACCTATGGTTTATTAGGGTCCCGTGTTTGGTTTAAAACTCTGCTGTCACTGTTTGGAGATTCTTAATAATTTATGAGTAAGAGGCCCTGAATTTTTTATTTTGCATTGAGCTCTGCAAATTTAGTAGCCTGCCTGCACTTAAAGTCAATAATTGTCGAAGTTCCTGCTTCATTTTCGTGTATTCTCTTTTCATTTTTCCTCCCCTACCCTGTTCTTTAACTCTCTTGCTCTTTCTTCTGAAGTACTTTAAAGTAAGTCCCAAACATCACTTCACTTTCCTCTGATGTACTTCAGAGTGCAACTCTAAAAAATATGGACATTTTTGGTACTTAACCACAGTGCCATTATCACATCTAGCAAAATAAACAGTGACTGTTTGTTATTATATAGTTCCGCTTCACAAACTTCCTCAGCTGACTTGAAAATGTCATTTACTGCTTTTCTTTTCTTCTTTCACTTTTATCAGATTGAGACAAGGTCTGTGTATTACATGACATATGTCCCTTAAGTCTCTCCTAATCTAGAGAAATCCTATCTCCATTCCTGCCAGAGCTTTGTTACAGAAACAGGGTCCTTTATCCTATAGGATATCCTATCTCACATTTTCATTTCTTGTGGTGTTTTCTAACTTGTTCTTCTGTCCCCCTTATTTCTCATACCTGAAGTTATCTCTAGACTTAGTTTAGTGTAAGTGTTCTTGGCAAGAATGCTTCCTCAATGGTGCTCTGTACTTCCTGCTGCTTCATTAGGAGCCATCCACAGTTTGGAACCACTTCTAGTGATGCTAAGATTCATCAGTGGGTCTGGCAGGTGACAGCCTTACCATTCAATTATAAAGTTTCCCATTAATTTTTCACACAATGGTCACTTCTACTGATGAATGTTACCTAAATCAATTATTTCATGATGTGATTTTAAAAATCATGATTTTCTAATTCTGTTATTTCTTTACATTTATTAACTAGACTTTTTCTGTGAATTATTTTGCCTTGTAAATTAGGACTATTTGGAGCCTACTGTTTCTTTTGTTTGACTTACGTTTGTCCTAAGCAATTCTGTTAGTTATGTTGCTGTGCTAGTTATATATGTATAGAAAGCTAAGATACATAAATATATATTATGTATTTAACATATAATATATAAAAATATATATTTAATATGCTTAGAATCAAACTCATAATTATTAAAATAATGTACCACTCATGTACCATCTAATATTGTCTGTTATAGTCTCAGTGGTATATGTGTTAGATTTTGCGAAACGTTATTATTTTCCCTGCTTTACAAATGAGGAAACAAAGCCACTGTGAGGCCAAGCATCATTCCCTGGGTGGATCTTGGACTAGAACCTAAGTCCTCCTACACCAGAGTCAAGCTATAACCGTTGCAGTCTCATAGCACTTTTCTTGGTGGCCAAAGTTTTGTATATGAAAAGGCAGCCTGATGTTTGAGATGGAACTAAGAAAATTTTTTTTTTTTTTTTAAATGGCAAACCAGTGAGAAAGCCTGAAAGTCTCCGTTAATTGATCTGTGTTCTCACTTTGAGCCGGTGCCGCCTCCATGACCAGTGTGATTTATTGCGCCTACTGGTTGAAATCAATAATCAGAGTGTATTAGAGCCTAGATTGACCTAATAAACTTCTCACACTTCCCCAACATAATGCTTTGGTAGCTTTGGATGAAATCCTTCAAAGAAATGGTCTTTTTACTATTATTCTTGATAATTTAAAGCATATCTCTGTAAGACAACAAATGGAAACCAAGATAATCGTTTTTTAGAAAGGAAGGGCTGTTGCACAAACCAGCCTAGTCAAGGAAGAAAGCTTAAGTTTTCTTCGGGCAAATGATTGCCTAGACTTTTGAATCATAAGAGGAACTTTTGAAGTGCCCTTGAGGAGTCTCTACACCGCAATCCAAATATTTACTGTGAAACTTACATGCAAAAATTTTAAGCCTTGTCTCTGACCGTTTCTTTTGATGTGCCTTTTCAGAGCGGTGAGGTTGAGTCCCACCGAAGACCCGGGAGGGATTTTGTCTGTTGAAACATACATGTTAAACATTATCAAGGAGACAAATGAGTGAGGTGGAGGAATAGCTGGAGCAAAAGCAGAACCTACCTTGCAAATTTGATTTTTACTGGGAAAATATCAAACCACCACTGTCTCACAGTGATCTGTTTTTGGTTAATAATTGAGAAATAAGATAGAAACATGTTAGTTATTTTATGTCATTCATTGTATTTTAAACTTTTGGGAATAATTTATAATGTAGTTAATCTTCTCAACCTGTATGTGAGAAAACTGAAGTCCAGCTGCTTTAAGTAATTTCTCCTGAGAGTAACAGATAATTAGTTGCAGGCCTAGAGTCAGAGGTTTCCTCAGCTTTCCTGACTGACATACCAAGGTATCGTTTCAGTTAAAATATTTGATTGCAATCAACAGAAACTGATTCTGACTAACTTCAGCGGAAGTGTAATTTATATAGGGTAGATTTTGGGTAACTTACAAAGTCTAATGTCAATTTTACTAAATATATATATGTATTTTCTTTTTTCTTGACGAGGTGAGGAGCAGAAATGGTAACCAAAGGAAAGTGTATTTTAAATTTAAATCACAATTGTCATGAGTAGAATGCAAAAAATACATTGTTTTAAAGATTGTGTTGAGTGGCCTATTTGCCCCTTCATTCACTTTCGTGTCTTAATGTGTCCAGTCTCTGGAAATAGTTTTTCTCTGCTCTTCCTGGTTTTGTGTACCAAAAAAGGGGCGAGATGAGGAGGGGTGCTTCAGATCTTGGGGGTGACTCTTAGGTGCTCTGGCCTCAGGGTGGAGAATGTCAAAGTTATTGTGTACATTTGCCTGGAGGATCCACCTTCTGCTAATATGTCTACCTTTCCTTTTTTCTCTAAAATGATCTCTGACTCCTTCCCATCCACAAAAGACCTCCTCAGGTTTCCTCTTCAGGTTGGAAGTTTCCTGATTCCAAGAGGGAGCCATAAGGAGGTCAAAACTGAAACTGTAACCTTCGTGTGGACAAGGTACTGCAGCATGTACACTGCTATATTTCCAACAGTTAGCACAGTCCTTACCCACAGGGAGTCCTCAGCGTGTACTTATTTAACGAATAAATGAATGAACTAATAAAACAGCTCCATAACATAACTGGCTCTCCATAACTAAAACTGGTAATAATTTGGTTGCTAAAAATTTCCTCTTATGCTCTGTTGCTCAAAAATGTTATGCCCAGATGCAAAAAAATGATGCCCCTTGGTCCACTCAGTTGTCATGAGCATCTGAACAGTTAGTGCCTAGTGACCTGGCATACCCTGATTTATTGTTCATTTGATTTAATTTACTGAAGGTGACCTTACTCTATTTTTCTGCCAGAATTCAGGCTGGATCATGGTTGTTGGTGATCCCCAGGGAATAAATTGCAGGCGATGACTCTCAGTCATATTAGGCCTGCCTGTTCAGTATAACTTTCATGTAGTAAACCTAGGCCTTGAGACTGATGATGGCATTTTGTAGACAGGCTACAGTGACCTCTAGTTCTTACAGCTGTAGTTGGATTTATCTGCAAGATAACAGCATTCTCAGTTGTGGGTAGAATGTGTCGTTTTTTTCTGGGAAGTCTGGAAAAAACAATGTAAAGAAAACCCCATACCTTGATTTCCAAAGCTTTGGCATTTAACTGGGATGGAGTTAGGGTAAAAAAAAAAAAAAATTTGTTGAACGGATTTCTATGTCTTCAAAAATATATGTAAATTAGTAACAAAGTAATCAACAAGTTTTGAGGATGAGACACTCAGGTGGAGTTCCACCTTTTAAGCAGTTGGGTGAATCTGATTTGCATTCTTCAGGATTTGCTCAAAGTGTTTCTAACAAGTGTGGTTCCAGATTCTGGGTGGTAACCTGTAAGACCTTGTGACTGCATATTAATTGAGCCTCTGAAAAAGTATCTGAATTTCACAGTGATAAATTTTAATGACTTCTGTTTGTGTATCATCAACAAGCTTCTGGTGGTTACCAAAACTTGTAAACAAAGTAATTTTGCTGGTGCAGACAGTGTCTTTCTACGCCTGAATATGACCTTGAATTAAAACATACAAATAACTTTTGCTTACAGTCTTTTCCTGCTGGACTAAAATAACTTTGAGATGGTGTTAAAGCATGTCACTCCTCAGCTCAAAGCCATGCAAGGGCTCCTAATTTCACTCCAAGTAAAAGCCAAGCCCTTTACAATGGACAAGGAAGCCCTTCTCCCTACCAGGGATCCTTACCCCTCTGCTTTCCTACTCTTGAGTCACGCTTTCTTCTCACTGTCCTCCAACTCACATGGGCTCCCTTGCTGTTCCTCAGACACACTTGCCATAGGGCCTTTGGACAGGCTTTTCCCTTTGTCTAGAATACTCCCCCTGTTGGCTTACAGCCCACTTCTCCTTTAACGTGACCTCTTCAATGAAGCCCACTAGACCAGCCATATTTAAAATTCTAACTGTTCCTCCATCTTCCTGATCCCTCTAAGTCTGCTTTATTTTCAATTTTTGTCTTTAGCATTTAACCATCTAACCATCTACCCTTTAATTTAGTCATTTATTTTGTTTATTGTTTATTATCTGCCTCCCTGCCACTAAAGTCCAAGCTTCATGAGCACAAAGATCTTTCTCTTCTTTCTTCAGTGGTGTGTCTCAAGTATCAAATTTTAATTTAATTTTAATTAATCGAAATTTAAATAGCCACATTTGGTTAGTGGCTACCTATCATGTTAGTATAGATTTTGAACATTTATTTATTGAATGAATGAATGTCTATCTCTCTAGATCAGTGTGCCTTAAACTCCAGTGTGTAAAGAAATCACCTGGATTCCTGGGGACCTTATTAAAAGTACAGGTTCTGATTCAGGAGATCTAGGGTGGGGCCCAAGAGTGTGTGAATTTAGGTCCCAGCTGATATCCTTTCATATTTTAAGTAGCAAGGCTCTGGAAGACTAATGCTGCCTTGCTTTTGGTTTGTATGCTGAAGCCAGGTAGTTCTTTATTTCCTGAACAGGAGAAGTTACTAAAAATTACCTGTTAGACCCAAATAACCAGCCTACAGGCCCAAAAAACTACAAAAAAAAGAGAATAATTTATTCCCTTATCCATGATAAGAATATGATTCTCCTTGTCCCTTTCCTAATTTGGTTAAATTCAGTTGGGGTTAATTTAGAAAAATTTCCCTTCAGTTCTGGTTGCTTCTATGCCAGTCTGTAGCTGCCTAATGTGCCCATTTGACTTGCAATCCATTTTTTCAGGTCACTGAAGATGCATGGTAGTTACCCCTCACAAAGAATTTTCAAGTGGTGCCGGACTACTCAGTTCTGCATCCTTCCATTATCTGAGATAGTTGGCTAAATCAAACTTCTGCAGGAAAAAAAAAATCTCATCAATCTTTTCCATTGTTATAATCACATTGTTCATCTACAGAATAAACATCACCTAGTTATTCCCTCAGGGAGGGGTTTAAATCTTGTTCATACTCCTTACATTGCTGCAAATCTGTAGTAGTTCTTCTTAATTATCGTGTATTCTTTTCCAGGTAGATTTTTGTCAGCGTGGTAAATCTTGGTGCAGATCAATTTTAGGTGTTGTTAGTATTTAACAACAATTAAGGCACTGATGAATATACGTCATATCACTTGATTTATCGTTCTTTTATAGGCTCTTTACAAATATATCAGAGGCACAATTTACAGTACCTGTCAGGAGAAAAAGAATATCATCTTAGAAACTCAACTTTTGTTTGTTTTCCTCAGAAGAGGATGGGGAATGGGTGTGTATCTGAACTCTTTGGGCAGAGCCCTGGTCTAGTCTTTCAGCCTTATCTGCTGGGGCTGGGCCTGGCCTGGGCCTGCATGAATGTTCTCATGCATCAGGGCTACTAACGGGTCCCCAACATGTCCTCTGTGTTGTTTGCTTGTTCTCTCTCCTCTGCTTGGAATGCTGCACCTGATTCCTGCAGCCACTCTGCAACACCTTTTCAACTTTGAGGCTGACAACAATAATCATAGTAGTAGTAACATTTGTTGGCCACTTGTGTTTGCCAGGCACTGAGCTAAGCACTTTACATATGTTGTGTCATTTGATCCTCACTGCAATGCTGTGAGCCAGGAGTTACCATCTTCCTTTTGCAGATAAAGAAACTGAGGCTTAGAGAGGCTGCATAACTTGCCCACGTTTACGTAGTAAGTAGGGGAGCCTGGGTTTGAGCCCAGGGTGTCTGATTCTAGACTCCTTCCTCCTAACAGTTAGGCTCTACTGCTCACATTTTTCCTTCTCCCTGGGACTCTCCTCCTTTCTCTCGTTTGCTTTGAGGCACATGACATAGTTGCCATTAATCAGAACCTGGGATCCGAACTCGTGGGTCTCTCCTCCATCTTCTCCTAGCACTTTGTACCTACCTGGGCCATTCCTCCTGTGTTATAGGATAATGTGGCTTCTCTCCCTGCTCAACTGTCTTGGAGGCAGGGAGGGGTATGTTTTACTTACCTTTGTGATCCTAGTGTTTTCATGAGCTGTAGAAAGCATCCTGACTTCACCAAATTTGGGCTTCTATATAGTAAATTTTCAATAATAGTAGCAGAACTTGAAGCTGTATGCTTACTTCATCATCACACGGGAGGGTTATAATCAGTGTATCATATTTAAATATAGTAATCCAATTGGGTAGGCTCAACCGAAGCTAAAACTTTTTAAACCCCAATTTCAGTGTATTAAAGATGAGCCTGGTGCTCTGCTGAGAGCCTGTAGGTTTCCTGTAGGTTGAAACAATGGTTAGTGTAGTGGTGTGCTGGTATGTGTTTAACCGCTGGCTCTCCGGGAAAAAAAATGTATGTGTGTGTACACGTGTGTGTTAAATGTAAATCTAACTGATTGATATAAAGGATGTGTATCATATAATTTATAAATAATAGTAAAATAATCACTACTCTTTATTGTAAGTTCCAAAAGCCAGTAGGTTCTCATACGTTATTGTTGATTTTGTCAAACTCATATCCATAGCCAGTCTATGTTCACAATTGATGAGCAAGTGTGGTTCTGTCAAAAAAAACACTGTATAATAGTTTTAAATACTGGAAGAATATGTCAATAATTTTTTTTATTCCATTCTGAATGTGACAGCTACAGATGCAGCACGTTTAAGTTTAATCTGCATATTCTCCATCACTTTCAAACGAACAAAACAATATCAAGTCTTGATTTGTAGCATTTGCCGATTTGGCCATTTTTAAGCTACAGATGTGACTTTACTGAAAACGGAACTGGACAGAGATGCAAGTAGCACTCCATTATACAGCATTTCCACCACACAGCTATAATTGATGCATGTAACCTTAGGAGTGAAGAAAATAGTAAAAGAATTGGACAATGATGAGTATTGTGTATTTATTACCTTTAAAATATTTTTATTTAATAGTTTTATTACAATTTATAAAATTATGTAACTTAATTTTTAATAACTGCTGTGTTTAACAACTGGCTTGCAAACTTCTTGAAATTTAACAACAGCTTCTTGTAAGTTTAGAGGTGGCTTCAGCACACCACTGGGTCAGTCCAAGTCAAAAGTGATGTTTGGTTATGAGACCTCAGGTATGGGGAGGATGAGGCTTAAATTCCAGTTCTGTATTTTACTTTCAGTTTATAGATTAAATTATTTACTGTTTGTTTCAGCATGTTATAAATCATAAAGTATTTTGTAAGTCTGAAGATTTCCCAGATCAGGCAAGACTAGTGAAGAAATGTGCTTCTAACATTGTTAACTCTTTTTGAGCCAGGCTCTGTGCTAAGAGCTTTACTTACATTATCTTACCTGGAGTTCTTAGGAGATAAGTTCTATTATTACCTTCCTTCTATAGAAGGGGAAACCAAGGTTTAGAGAGGATCAGAGGCACACTGGTCAGTGCTGGAGGTGGGACTCAACCCATAATCCAGAAACACTGATGGCTTCTGCTGAGGAAAGCAAAAATGAGAGGAAGAGGAAAAATGGAACATGAAAAGTATAAAGGAGGCTCTTGTTTTTAAAATCATGTTTCTGTTTCTTCTTGTTCCTCATTCTTTTTCTTGATGTGGATGTGGTGGTAGGAGAATGTCCCTTTCTTCCTCCAAGTATAAAATTGTTCCATCTTTGTTGTAGGACAACAGAAATTGCATAAAAGTATAGAGACAAAAATAAAAATGACTTGTGACTTTATTACCCAGAGGTAACCAAGATTTTAAATTATAGGATTATATATCAATAAAATTTTATGTACATAACATATAAAATGTAATATATAATATAGCAAAATAAATGTATATTTTTATTTATTTAACAATGATTTCTTTCCATTGTTATCTCCTGAATTTGGAGAAGGTAATCCTTTTGATAATTGCAGCCATTGACTATTTAGAAAATAAAACTTAGGGGCTGGAACTGTAGAAATAGAAGCTGTATATAATCACCACATCTTTTCCTATTTACTGCAACCTTTCCCCACAGAAGATAGTCAGTAGATATATTAAGAGGCACCATATGAGTAATTTGAGCTTAACTTCTGTTTCTTACTTTTCCCCATCCTTTGTTAGATGGCAAGTTAGAGTCAGCATTTGGATGGTCCATAAATTCAGTGTCTACTCCCTGGATAATTTCATATTTAATCTAACACTGAAAACATTTGCCATATTTCTTGATCTGTAAACCTGTATTTGTCTGAATTCTGTTTGTTAGTGCCTTTATTGAGAAGGAAGAAAGGTAAGATTTTCATGCCCAAAGTACTTATCCATTCAAAAGGGGAAAGCAAACCAAAATCCATACCTGGATTCAGGCTAGATTTTTACATATCTAGCCCTTTGGAGACATTGCCCATGATGAATAAAATCATACGGAGTGACATTTGGTCACTGACCTAACTAAGAGTACTTCTGGGGCCTTTAATCTATGGCAGCAACAATCATATTTGACCACAGTCAGTGAAACGTTTCCCCTTTTACATTCAGTTATGTGACCAGTGAAATCATTTAATAAGCTCTGTCCTGCAGCCGATGATATATAAGCCCTGTGTGGTTTGGCCTAATAAATCCTTATCACTCTCTTGATCTTCAGATGTCTAACAGGTCATATAACTCTGAAAGAAATGTCAGATTCTGTGTGTAAGATTATATTGGTTGTTTTCCTGTTTAGGAAAAAATAGATGGAAAAAATAATATCTAACTGGGAAGTAGAGGGTGGAGGGAAGGTGGAAGAAGGGATATTTTGTATTGACAATTGCTAAACATAGGCAAGGTGATGTTTAAAACATTATAATCTTTACAGCTTTTATAAACACTGTCTTGAAAACAGTGGCATATGGTTAGGGCTCAAAGAAGAGAAGCTGTCTCTTGTACATTAATCAGACTTACTCTGTAAAGATTGTTTCCTGAGAAACTGTAGTGGTTAGTAACAGAAGCAATGTCTAGTATATTTATTTTATAGCGTATTGTTAATAGCAATGATCATATTTTATTTTAAAAATCATAAAATCTATCCTCTCTTGAAATATTTTGATAGCTTGGTTTAAATTACAGTATATATACAGTTTTGTTACCGTATATATTCCATTGGCATTGTTAAAATAGTCCAGGTTTTGTATTTAGTGATAACTAGCTTCTTGATGATCTTGCGCCCACCACTTTGTTCCGCACATGTAACTATAAATCTATAATTATACACATTTATTTTCTTTAAAAAGAAGAAAAACCAGACAGAAGCTCTTCTCTCCAGAAATGAAACTCAGTTTTACCAGAGAATTTAAAGCTTAGCAGAAGTCTTAGCTGGGTCTTTCCGGAGATGCAGTGTATCCGTTTTTGAGTGCTGAGTGGAATAAAGTTAGTATTTAGAGTCTTTTTTTTTTTTTTAACATTTCTTCTTGAGTTATAGTCATTTTACAATGTTGTGTCAAATTCCAGTGTAGAGTTTGCTTCTCTTCTGTTTGATGAGGTTTTCGTTTAAGGAGAACAGGGTTGAATTCCATGTGAAAACGCTTCGTATTATATATTTTTGTAAAAGTGAGTCCTTTAGAGGTTAGCCTACTCCCTTCCTTTTAATTCCTTAGAAACAGATTTATGACTTAGTCTGTGTAGGTCATGTACAAAGACACTTGTCGATGACAAGAATATAACCCTAGTGAGCCGCAGTATCTCTTCTCTTCTGTTTGCATCATAAATTTCATTTTGTAATATATGTCGTATTATCCCATTACTTTCCCAATTTATGATTGGCTTTTATAATACTGTGTAAGAGGAAAATCATATGAATAAATGAAGATGTTATCTTAGACATTCCTTTTACTCTGGTGCCTGGAGACTAGGTGGTCTGACTTGAATACAACAAGAAATGACAGATTTTCTCTTATAGTTCTGAGTAGGGATATGAAAGAGGTCTGTGGGAGCCAGCTCCTGGGTAATGTTAAAAGCTATAGAGAAAAGAATTGTCTTTTGTGTTAAAACACCAAGGCATGAAAAGGGTTAAACGTGCCACATATACACTATGCAGAGTATAAGTGTGAAAGAACCTACAAGTCACTAAAGGTTTCGAATCTCATTAGATGCTGCTAAAACAGCAGTTCTGATCCCGTATGTGGTAATCTATTAGACTTCCTAGTCAATATGTTGAAGAGACTCAAATATACTTATTCATTGGTCTTATTTTCAAAATGCGCTATTGGCTTATTGATTCTTTCCTTCTTCCCACTTCCTGCATGCCCCTACCAGACATAGAATAGTACCTTGTAACATCTGAAGAA
Source organism: Camelus dromedarius (assembly GCF_036321535.1). Classification (NCBI taxonomy): domain Eukaryota; kingdom Metazoa; phylum Chordata; class Mammalia; order Artiodactyla; family Camelidae; genus Camelus; species Camelus dromedarius. The sequence continues at coordinate 24,990,066 of NC_087452.1, forward strand.
ATGAAAAAAGGAAAATAACAAGACTGGATGATTTTACATTTGGGACTTGCCAAAATAGTTTTATATCAAGCTAATAAAAGTTCTTTATAACCAGCCTCAACTGTTTGAACTGGTCTCCAGTATTTCTTATAACATATTGCATGTAATATACAGATAATACATACATAAAGCTAATTATGAGGTAGATAAAGGTGCATGGTAGCTGATACCTCAGGTATTTTATAGATTAAAAAATAAGCACACAGATCCCTTCTGAGGAAGACCAGTCCCGCCTAACTTTTCTACTGGGTAAAAACGGGAAAACCAAAGCTCAAGTCAGAAATTGTCATTTAATTTAATTGTTCATGCCTTATTTATTCCATTACTGTGAGGATGACTGCTGGTCTGTCTAATTTAGAATCTCAGTGCTAGTCTGTCCAGTTTATTATCTTTAAGGTTTATCAGCTGTGCGATGGAGCTGAACTATTTGTGTTTTACTGAAGATAGACACGTTGAAAGAGAATGAGGACCCCAGGGACAACGGAAATAGTTACAACAGAGGTTAAATGAGAACACATATTTGTTCCACGTGTGAGAGAAAGACCCCCCCAAAAAAGTGTAAGTGGATGATTAAATTAGACACATTGTGATTTATAATTTATTTTTAGTTTCTGTTAATTTGGCTTTGTAACAAAGGGAAGAATATTGGACAAATTCCATTTTACCTTATCTCAGTAGCCTTATAAATCTTTGCTTTGAACTTCCATTGCTGGAATGATATATTGGCTTGATGTACAGTGTCTTACGGACATCTGACTGACCAACAATCTCGTGAGCCTTAGGAAAGGTTTGTTTTACAGTCAAATTTCTTTTGTGATTAAACCTAGGAAACCTAGAATTAAATAACTCTTTAGAGAAACTAAAAATTGGACATTTGCTCTAAGGTTAAGTAATAAATGTACATGGTGTTCAAATTATTTAAGAGCTAGTTAGTTTACCATTTGCTCACAAGTCAAGGTTCTAGAATTCTCCTGCATCTTTTCTAAATTGGGGGAAAAAACCCCCCAAGCTTTTCTTTCTCCATGGTTAGTCACTTGTACCCTAGTGCTGTACTGATTAGAGCGTCTTCTGGAGTCAGATAGACAAATATGTATTTAAGTTCTGGTTCTATCACTTAGTATCTAGGGGGACTTTGGGGAAATTCCTTACTGTTTCTCAGCCTCAGTTTCAGATTGTAAAATGAGGATGATAAAAGTACTTACCTAAAGGATCGTTATAAAAATCAATTTAATGCCTATATTCTGCCTAACGCATGGTGTTTAATAAGTAATTGCGGTTATTTTTATTATTGTTATTAATTTGTCCTAAGAGTTCTAGTCCTCTTGTTGGATTTCAGTAGAGTGGTTGCTATTGGCTCCTTCTCTTTTTCCCTTTTTGGTGGACTGTCCAACTTTGAAATGTGCTTTGTTACCACCCTTCTCTATATTTTGTGGCAGTTCTTTTTTTTTTTTCCCCCAATCACTACTACCTGAAGCAGGTGTTCCTTTTCAGTATTAGCTGATTAATTCTTGTGATTTTGAGAGATAGTATAGAATAAATCGGTGCCTTTGTAGAAGATGATGCTCTTCCATTACAAAATTCTTTTTTTTTAACATTTTTTATTGATTTATAATCATTTTACAATGTTGTGTCAAATTCCAGTGTTCAGCACAATTTTTCAGTTATTCATGGACATATACACACTCATTGTCACATTTTTTTCTCTGTGAGTTATCATAACATTTTGTGTATATTTCCCTGTGCTATACAGTGTAATCTTGTTTATCTATTCTACAATTTTGAAATCCCAGACTATCCCTTCCCACCCTCCACCCCCCGGTAACCACAAGTCTGTATTCTCTGTCTGTGAGTCTATTTCTGACCTTTATTTACGCTTTGTTTTTGTTTGTTTGTTTGTTTTTGTTTTTGTTTTTTAGATTCCACATATGAGTGATCTCATATGGTATTTTTCTTTCTCTTTCTGGCTTACTTCACTTAGAATGACATTCTCCAGGAGCATCCATGTTGCTGCAAATGGCATTATGTTGTCAGTTTTTATGGCTGAGTAGTATTCCATTGTATAAATATACCACATCTTCTTTATCCAGTCACCTGTTGATGGACATTTAGGCTGTTTCCATGTTTTGGCTATTGTAAATAGTGCTGCTATGAACATTGGGGTGCAGGTGTCATCCTGAAGTAGATTTCCTTCTGGATACAAGCCCAGGAGTGGGATTCCTGGGTCATATGGTAAGTCTATTCCTAGTCTTTTGAGGAATCTCCACACTGTTTTCCATAATGGCTGCACCAAACTGCATTCCCACCAGCAGTGTAGGAGGGTTCCCCTTTCTCCACAGCCTCTCCAGCATTTGTCTTTTGTGGATTTTTGAATGACGGCCATTCTGACTGGTGTGAGGTGATACCTCATTGTAGTTTTGATTTGCATTTCTCTGATAATTAGTGATATTGAGCATTTTTTCATGTGCTTTTTGATCATTTGTATGTCTTCCTTGGAGAATTGCTTGTTTAGGTCTTCTGCCCATTTTTGGATTGGGTTGTTTATTTTTTTCTTATTGAGTCGTGTGAGCTGCTTATATATTCTGGAGATCAAGACTTTGTCGGTTTCACTTGCAAAAATTTTCTCCCATTCTGTAGGTTTTCTTCTTATTTTACTTCTGGTTTCCTTTGCTGTGCAGAAGCTTGTAAGTTTCATTAGGTCCCATTTGTTTATTCTTGCTTTTATTTCTTCTAGGAGAAAATTTTTGAGATGTATGTCAGATAATGTTTTGCCTATGTTTTCCTCTAGGAGGTTTATTGTATCTTGTCTTATGTTTAAGTCTTTAATCCATTTTGAGTTGATTTTTGTATATGGTGTAAGGGAGTGTTCTAGCTTCATTGTTTTACATGCTGCTGTCCAGTTTTCCCAACACCATTTGCTGAAGAGACTGTCTTTATTCCAATGTATATTCTTGCCTCCTTTGTCAAAGATGAGTTGACCAAAAGTTTGTGGGTTCATTTCTGGGCTCTCTATTCTGTTCCATTGGTCTATATGTCTGTTTTGGTACCAATACCATGCTGTCTTGATGACTGTAGCTCTATAGTATTGTCTGAAGTCTGGGAGAGTTATTCCTCCAGCCTCTTTCTTTCTCTTCAGTAATGCTTTGGCAATTCTAGGTCTTTGATGGTTCCATATGAATTTTATTATGATTTTTTCTAGTTCTGTGAAATATGTCCTGGGTAATTGGATAGGGATTGCATTAAATCTGTAGATTGCCTTGGGCAGTGTGACCATTTTAACAATATTGATTCTTCCAATCCAAGAGCATGGAATATCTTTCCATTTTTTAAAGTCTTCTTTAATTTCCTTCATCACTGGTTTATAGTTTTCTGTGTATAATTCTTTCACCTCCTTGGTTAGATTTATTCCCAGATATTTTATTACTTTGGGTGCTATTTTAAAGGGGATTGTTTCTTTACTTTCTTCTTCTGTTGATTTATCGTTAGTGTAAAGAAATGCAACTGATTTTTGAACGTTAATTTTGTAACCTGCTACCTTGCTGAATTCTTCAATCAGCTCTAGTAGCTTTTGTGTGGACCTTTTAGGGTTTTCTATATATAGTAACATGTCATCAGCATATAATGACACTTTTACCTCTTCTTTTCCAATTTGGATCCCTTTTATTTTTTTCTCTTGCCTGACTGCTGTGGCTAGGACTTCCAGGACTATGTTGAATAGGAGTGGTGATAGTGGGCATCCTTGTCTTGTCCCAGATTTTAGTGGGAAGCTTTTGAGTTTTCACCATTGAGTACTATGCTGGCTGTAGGTTTGTCATATATAGCTTTTATTATGTTGAGATATGTTCCCTCTATACCCACTTTGGCGAGAGTTTTTATCATAAATGGGTGTTGAATTTTATCAAATGCTTTTTCTGCATCGATTGAGATGATCATGTGGTTTTTGTCCTTTCTCTTGTTGATGTGATGTATTACACTGATTGATTTGCGTATGTTGAACCAGCCTTGTGTCCCTGGGATGAACCCCACTTGGTCATGATGTATAATCTTTTTTATGTGTTGTTGGATTCTATTTGCTAAACTTTTGGTGAGGATTTTGGCGTCTATGTTCATCAGTGATATTGGCCTACAATTCTCTTTTTTGGTAGTGTCTTTGCCTGGTTTTGGTATCAGGGTGATGGTGGCTTCATAGAATGAGTTTGGGAGTATTCCCTCCTTTTCAATCGTCTGGAAGAGTTTGAGAAGGACTGGTTGAGTTCTTTGTATGTTTGGTAGAATTCCCCGGTGAAGCCGTCTGGTCCTGGACTTTTATTTGTAGGGAGGTGTTTAATTGCTATTTCTATTTCCTTTCTAGTGATCGGATTGTTCAAGTGTTCAGATTCTTCTTGATTCAGTTTTGGTGGACAGTATGTTTCCAGAAACTTGTCCATCTCCTCTAGGTTATCCAGTTTGGTTCCATATAGTTTTTCATAATATTTTCGTATGATATTCTGTATTTCTATTTTGTTTGTTGTAATTTCTCCATTTTCCTTTCTTATTTTGCTGATTTGTGCTCTCTCTTTTTTCTTCTTTGTGAGTTTGGCCAGAGGTTTGTCGATTTTATTTACTTTTTCAAAAAACCAGCTTTTGGTTTGGTTGATTTTTTCTATGGTCTTGTTAATCTCTATTGTATTTAATTCCTCTCTGATCTTTATTATTTCCTTCCTTCTGCTGCTTTTTGGGGCTTTTTGTTCTTCTTTTTCTAATTCATTCAGGTGGTGGGTTAAATTGTTTATTTGAGATTGTTCTTCTTTTTTGAGGAAGGCCTGTATCGCTATAAACTTCCCTCTTAGCACTGTCTTTGCTGTGTCCCATAGGTTTTGAGTGGATGTGCTTTCATTATCATTTGTCTCAAGGTATTTTTTAATTTCAGCTTTGATTTCCTCATTGATCCATTGTTTTTTCAATAACATATTGTTTAATCTCCATGCTTTCCTTTTTTTCTCCTTTGTTTCTCTGTTGTTGATTTCCAGTTTCATGGCATTGTGGTCAGTAAAGATGCTTGAGATAATTTCTATCTTCTTAAAATTGTTGAGGTTTCTTTTGTGCCCAAGTACATGATCGATCCTGGAAAATGTTCCATGTGCACTTGAAAAGAATGTATATCCTATTTTGGGGGGGTTTAATGCTGTGAAAATATCCACCAAATCTAGTTTTTCTATTGTAGTATTTAATTTCTCTGTTGCCTTGTTTATTTTCTGTCTGGAAGATCTGTCTAGTGATGTTAATGCAGTGTTAAAATCTCCAACTATGATTGTATTCCCATCAATATCCCCCTTTATCTCTGTTAGTAATTCTTGTATGCACTTACGTGCTCCTATATTGGGTGCATATATATTAATGTGTGTAATATCCTCATCTTGTATTACTCCTTTAATCATTATAAAATGTCCTTCTTTATCTTTCTTTATGGCCTTTGTTTTAAAGTCTATTTTGTCTGAAATCAGTACTGCAACACCTGCTTTTTTGGCTTTTCCATTTGCATGGAATATCCTTTTCCATCCTTTTACTCTCAATCTATATGTGTCCTTCTCCCTAAAGTGGGTCTCTTGTATGCAGCATATTGAAGGTTCTTGCTTTATTATCCAGTCTGCCACTCTGTGTCTTTTGACTGGAGTATTTAGTCCATTAACATTTACAGTAATTAATGATAGATGTGTGTTTATTGCCATTTTGAACTTATCTTTGCAGTTGAATTGGTATATCCTCTTTGTTCCTTTCTTCTTCCTTTTGTGGTTTGGTAATTTTCCTTTGTATTATCATGGATTTTATTTACTTTTTGTGACTCCTTTGTAAATTTTTGGCTTGTGGTTACCCTTTTTTGTAAATCTATCAACCCATTACTATAACTGTTTTTATTAAACTGATAGTAACATGATCTCAAACCCATCCTACTGTTAAAAAAATTTAAGAAAGAAAGAAAAAAATATTCTATATTTCCCTGCCTCCCTCTCCCACTCTCAGTGATTTGTATGTCTTCTTTTATAATTTCATGTTTACTTTATTTGTGATTCATGAGTTATCACCTTTCCAGTTGTGTGTTTCTCATTTCTGTAGCATCCTGCTGCTTTTCTATTTAGAGTAGCCCTTTCAATATTTCTTTTAGCATGGGTTTAGTGTTGCTAAACTCCTGCAGCTTTTTTTTTTGTCTGTGAAACTCTTTATTTCTCCTTCTATCCTCAAGGATAGCCTTGCTGGATAAAGCATCCTAGGCTGCATCTTTTTTTTCCATTCAGGGCTTTGAATATATCTTGCCACTCCCTTCTGGCCTGTAGTGTTTGTGTAGAGAAATCAGCTGAGAGCCTTATGGGGGTTCCCTTGTAACTTACTCTTTGCTTTTCTCTTGCTGCCTTTAGAATCATTTCTTTATCCTTGACTCTGGCCATCTTGATTATGATATGTCTTGGTGTGGGTCTATTTGGGTTCTTCCTGTTTGGGACCCTCTGAGCTTCCTGTACTTGGATATCTGATTCCTTCTTTAAGTTTGGGAAGTTTTCAGTCATGATTTCTTCAAAAACCTTTTCAATCCCCTTTGATCTTTCTTCTCCTTCTGGGACCCCTATGATGCGAAGATTGGGACGCTTTCTATTATCCCATAGGTCCCTTATGCTATTTTCATTATTTTTTATTTGCTTCTCTTGTAGTTCTTCTGAATGGGTGCTTTCTATTGCCTTGTCTTCTAGATCACTAATTCGTTCCTCTGCATTATCTAGTCGGCTTTGCACAGCTATTAGATCATTTCTCATCTCTGTCAATGAGTTTACCCATTCTACTTGGCTCTTCTTTATAGCTTCAATTTCATTTTTGACATATTTTATATTTCTAAACACTATCTCTTTTAATTCCTTCAGCAATTCGATCACTCCTTTTTTGAAATCTTGATCTAGTAGGCTATCGATGTCTATTTCGTTGATCTTTCTTTCAGGGGATTTCTCTTGTTCTTTTAATTGGGAAAGGTTTTTCTGCTTCTTCATCTTGCTCATACCTCTTTGGCACTGTGGTTTATGGAGTATCAGTTGTTTATTTTGGTCCTTAAGGATTTGATCTATCTGATGCCTATTTAGGAATAGAAGTTAGGAAAAAAAGAAAAAAAAAAATAAGAGAGAGAGAGAGAAAGAATTTTAAAAGAAGGGAGAAAGAGGGTTTGAAAACAGTGTATAATGAATAATAGAAGAGTGAGTTGAAGCAGAGTATTAATCGGGTTGAGACGTCCTTTTGAAAACTTTACAAAAAAAGGGGGGGGAGATGAATAGATGTATTTGAAACCTGTGTCTAATCAATAGCAGGACATCAAAACCCAAGAGAAATAGAAATGAATTAAGAAGTAAAGATTAAGAGAGTAATAGAAAATAGAACAGGTAAAAACAGATTTAAAAAAAAGGGGGGGGGGTGTCGGTGTTCTCCTGGAGTCTGTGTGCTTTTAATGTGAAGTCTTTCTGTCTTCGTCCTGTTTTGGAAGCTCAGCTTGCTGTTTTCAGAGGCCCTCCGTTGGCGCCCTCTTCTGTGCTGCTCCCAGCACCTGTCGGCAAGCAGATCGCGCCTCCTCCTAACACTGGGTCAGGTGCAGCTCTCCTCTGCTGTGGGCGGGCGGGTCGCTGCCCCTCCGGATGCTGCAGTCAGATGTTGCAGACTGGCCGGGTAGGAGGAAGGGTCGTGCCCCCTCCCAGCACCTCGGTCAGGGGCTGTGTTCCTGCCCGAAAGGCGGGGGGCCGCTCTCGCTCTACCTGCGCCGCCGCCGGTAGCTCCGCTCTCTGTGCGGCTGCGCTCCGCCCTGGTCGGCGCTCCGCGGGTGGGCTCGGGGAAGATCGAGGGACAGCCCTGTCCCTGCTCTGAGCCAAAACCCAGCTCCTTGTTTGTCTTTGTGGAGCAAGTTCTCTGAGGGACCAGGATGGAAGGATCCTATCTGCCCCGGGCTGCATGCCAGTCTCAGTCTGGCCTTTGAGGCTGCTAAGCCTTTCGGTGCGGATGCAGGTTTCGCCCCCGCCCCCGCCTGAGTGCTCAGCGCGGAGGATATGGCGGCTGTGCCTGAGCCCCGCCTCTCTTCCCCCGAAAACTTTCCGCGGGTTTTCAGAGATGGGGGTGTGCACCCTTCCCCCGAGAGCACATCAACCTTGCTGTTTTATGGAGGGCCCAGGTTGTTCTGCCCTGTGCACCCACAGTCGCGGCGCACAGCCCCTTTCGTTCCCCCCGGGCTGCCTCCGTGCAGCCACTTCCGTCCTCCGCCTGGCTTGTGCACCCTGGCCCTGCCTACCACTCCCGGCCTGCGTCTCAGGCTGGGTGTCGGGGGGGCGCTCTGTGCCTGTTTAACTTAGTTCTGTTAGTCAAGGGCTGCTGTGTACAGATCCGAGCCTCGGAGGCTCCCCCTCCGTCCCGCTGGCCTCTCAGTTGGAGAGGGGAGACCCAGCGAGCGAGCGCCAGTCCTCCTTTGCCGCTCCCTCCCCGCGGGACCCGTCTCGCGCTGCTTTGCCTTTTGTTCTTCCTTTTTTCCTTTTCTCCTACCAGATTTTTGGCGTCTTTATCTTTTGAAGAGGGCGATGTTCTGTCGGAGTTCCACAGGTGCTCTGGTTGGCTGAGTGGGTCTGTAGATGTGGGTCTTGGTGTATTTGTGGGAGAGGGTGACCTGCGAGCGTCCTTCTACTCCGCCATCTTCTCCGTCTCCCATTACAAAATTCTTTACAATATTATTCCAGGAAATCATTCACCTGTGCATTTCCTAGAGATCTGTGGAGCATATTAGATACCAAAGTGACAGAGTTGAATGAATCTTGGACCCTGTCTTTAGGGAATCTAATATGAGCCCAGATGTATCATGGCTGATGGGAGTACAAGTTGTGTGAGTGAGACACTTGATTCGTAGAAAAGGGAAAATCAAAACTGTCATGGGAAATAAGGCCTCATTTTTTTCAGAACATATGTTGCCAGCCTTCATGATTCTTGTGTGTGTCCTGAAGCTCCCTGAAGGATTTCCATTACTGTTTTTGTCAGCTCAGTTCATCATCCAATTAAACTTGTTTTCCTTCAACTTACATTCAAAATAAGTAAAGCATACACACGTTATTTTCAGTTGTTCTCATTGCTTGTCTTGCCATAGGACAGTTTTTGTGGTATTTTGCCCTTGCATGCGTACAGATCAGCTTTCCTGTAAAAATCTGAGCGTCCATACCCCTTTGTGATTTGTTTCTGTATTCCTATCAGTGTACAGCTTGTGTTAATAAATTGCCTCTGTGCCTTATATGAGTTTTCCCTTAGGTTGTGCACACACATAGGTAATTCGTAGACAGAGTGCTCCTCTGGGAGCCCCTTGTACACTCTACAGTTGCTCTGAAAAGGCAGGTGCTCATTTCATTAGTGATGAAATGCCATGCAACTGAGGGTTCTCATACATTCTGATGCTGTGAATCAGATTTTACAGAGAAACGTTGAAAAGCTTCTGTATACCTGGACAGCTGCACTCCCTTATCCATAAATGGCCCATTATCAGTAAGCAACTTTCAGAAAGTCAGGCAACATAAATTTACTTTTGTTTAAGCAAATAACTCCTAAGTGATAAATTCCTAAATCCCCTGTGTCTTTTTAACAGTGCTTATACTGAAGTGACCATTTCTTTGTCCTGTTCTCTTATTTTACTCTTTTGGCAATTTGGTACTCATTTTTCTTGTTTCTTGTTTTCTACCCTAGGGATAAACTCTATTATTTAAAAAAACCTTTGTTCCATTAATCACCAGGTTTTCATTAATTAGTCATCACCTTCCCTTTTCCTCTACTTCTCATCCCTTGGTCTTTATTCTACCCACCTGCTCCTGTCTTAAATCATGGTTAATGTGATAAGAGGCCTTACCTAAGCAATCAGGTGGCTGATGAGCTGTCAGAGAATTTCTTAAACACATTTACAACTTTTTTGAGAGCACATCCTCTTTGGACCTCCTTCCTTTTGTTTGGGTACACATGCCACAGATGTTCATAGAGGCCTTTGACAGTAGACACATGAAGAAGCGATCTCAGAATAGTTACATCTTTGAACGGCTTAGCAAATAGTCTTCTATACTTACTAGACTGACAACAATTTTTAAAAAGGAAGAGAAAGAAGAAAAAAATCCCTTTGAAGATCTGTGTTGTTTTTCTGTGCTTTGACCAGTGCCAGTCCTTGGAAAGTTCTGTCTTCTTGTCCTGCTTTTCATCCCACTTGACTCTCAAGATAACAGGTAAATGTTTGCCAATAGTTTCTGTGCTCCCAACTCAAACCCAGAGGCCTAAAGTCACTATACTGACGTAGAATACAAGGGAGAGAGGCAGAGAGACAGAGATTAAGCCACACTCCTCTATGTCCTTCGCCTGCTTTCTTATTCTACCAGAAGCAGAACCATTGCATTGTATCTAACTGAAAGCACAAAACTGCTAATCTGAACCAAGTTCCAGAGTGTTGGTTTGCTTTAAAGCAAACAAACAGAAAGCCATAGTGACATTCCTGAAGGCATGCCTCCAAGTTCTTAATGTAATTACTTCTTGGTTCCTGAGATGTGATTAATTAGATAAAAAGAGATCAAGCGTAATCCAAAAGGATATAGGAGATTTACTAAACAGGAGTGACTGGGCTTCAGAGGCATGACAAGAAGTCACTAGATCCAGGGACACAAATACCTCCACCAATCCATCATTATGGCTGGAAAACCTTCTGGAATCACGAACCTCTGAAAGTTAACACGGAGAAAGGTGAGTTGGGAGAATAAAAGAGAATTTCCCCCCCTCAAATCTGCAGGATGTTTTCTTAATTTATTTTCAGCATAGCCATCCTCTACCTGGGGTTGTCTGCTTTAACTGACATCAAGGCCATTTTATTGAAAATTTTTCAGATTCTTGATCAAGCACTTAGTGTGACATACTTTGTCTAGTGTTACTGCTAAATTAAATTTGACTCTGACAGGTGACCACCAAATCAGGCCCCATTTTGTCTGGGAGCTTCTTTGATTTAGAAAAAGTGCCCTATCTGACAAACTCTTCTTTTGTACCTCCTTTTTACAAATATACTCTAACAGGCTTCAAGATGAGAGAAAAGGGGATATTTTAAAATTCCTCCTCGTATTTTTTTTTAAGCTGAGGAGAGTTCTAAAGTCATGAAAGCAGGAAACTACAGATTAATGTAGATCTTGAGCCCCATAGCGGCTGAAAATATGTCCTACATATTCTATCCCCCTCCTCCTTCCAGGCACATGCTTCATCCTCTTCTAGGTAACAAGGAGTAAGTAGTGATGCTTGCCAGAAACAAAGGACACAGGAGAAGAGAAGCAAATGAATATCAGTATTTTCTAGTCGTAGCTAAAGAATCTGGAATCTCATTGCTGGAAAGGGCTTTAAAATTGTACTCTGCGATGGCAGCCTTTATTCACTTCGAAGGAAAGAATACAAATCCCTGAAGCAAGAGTTCTCTATGTTGACAGACGTGTGGGGTAGTGATGCAGTGATGCAGTGATACAATTTGCATCAGAATCTGGTCATGCTAGGTGTGGGTGTTCTGTTAAAAAATTTCAGGTCTTCTCATCTGAGCTCCTGGCCCCCTTTCCTACCCCTCCTCAATTCTTGGTTTAGAGCAACCTTCTTACTTTATAGATAAGAAAATGGAGGTCCATGGAGAGGTCAAGGGGCTTATAAAGATCACCAGACCTTAAGAAATGCTTCCCCCACCTTGTTTCATTAGGCATTTCTTGTCTCAGAAAGAAAACCATGAAAGAAATCTGGCTGGTATTGCTGTAGGGACAAGAACTATATTAACCCAACAGTTACCTTTGTTCTCAAATAAAAAAATGATTTGTTTTAATCCTGTTGTAAATTAGTGATAAAATTTAACAATGCCATATTTTAAAAGGCCTGGCTTCTTAAAGTTGCCCACCTTCTTCTGTGGTATCATCAGACCATTTCATCTCCTCTTCTTTCTTTTTCCCTTCTCATCTGTTTTCTTTCTGTTGCTGTGCTGAACTCGATAATGTATTTGTGAAGACACTTAGAAAGGGATTATTCTTGAAAATCTGCTACAGAATGAAAGCAGCAGATTTGTATTTTAGGCTTAAAAAGTGAAAAGCCTGTAAATAGAATGCAGTGATAAATTTTTATATTCATGGAGCCATCTTTCAGAAACACTAGAGGAGATTGTTGTTTAAAAGAAACTTGTAATGCTTATGCTAAAGCAAGTGATTAGAATCATATTTGTTTGGGCAGTTCATCATGTCCACAATTATGTGATTTGGAGACTTCAATTTCTAAGGGAACAGTGGATCAAAGAGCAAAATGTGAAAATGGGGCCAGGAAAGCACACTTTTGAATTCCAGAAATAATAACAAGGCAGGAGAAATAAAGCAGAGAGCTCCAATTTCTCTGTTCCCTATGCCTTAAAAAACTTTTGGACTAATTATAGATCTCAAATTTTTTATCATAAGTTTAAAGAGTTGCCAAGAACACAATTTCTTGTATACTGTACATATTGGCATTTTAAAATTAAAAGGCTAAATGATTTTAAAGTATATCCATTTAGATACTATAATACTATAATAATTTTATCCTCACCATTGTCTAGTTACAATATAAACATAGGTTCTTTATTGGTTGAAAACTGTACACCAGTCCTTTTCCTCTTTTAATTCATATTTTTATTTACTTATCTTACAGAATTTTATCAATGAAATATGCCTTAAAATTTTTATTGATCATTGTTTACTCTCAGAACCTTAAAATAAAAATAATTTCCTGAATCCAGAATCCTCTAAGTTTCAAAAATTACCTCTGGATTCAGCTTTTATTATTGTTATTGTTAGCACAGATTGATCAAAACCGCAAATATATATTAAGTATTGGTGAATAATTCCTAAATATAAAAGTTAAATTTATTGGAACTTCACCTGTTAATGAGATGGGCAAGTTTTTTAAAAAAACTAGTTTTTGTATCAAGTCAAATATTATTTATTTCAGGAACAAGATAGGATTTAGCACAATTCCAATTTTTTTATTTTTCTGGATGTAAACATTGAGAAATCTTTCTCACACAAATGTAGATGAGATTAGAGATATTTTTATGTCATTGAATTTTTTCAAACTCCTTACCAGTTTTATGCCAAAAATCACATAATGATTTCTCATCAAATTATTGTTCATGATTCATCCTCTGACAACTCAATTAGTTCTCCTTCAGTTTTGTCAAAAGGAAACACTGACTTGCAAAAGGATTTGTTAATCAGTCACTTGAGACATTCACTTTCTGTGTTTCTGGGAAGTATACCAAAGACTTACCAAAGCTTCTCAAATACCCATTAATTATACTTGTTGCTCTTTCTCTTAGTGGCACCATATTGAATTTGATATACTCAGAGTTGGGAAAATAGAAATATTCCAAGATTCAATATACCTCTGAAGATATGATTTTTTGGACAACATGCTTTTATCTGATCACATGATTTAAATGTATTTCATCAAACCCTGGGAGCTCATTAGGTTTATGAAAAATATCTACCTATGAAACTTGTTTTGCAAAACTTATTTGCTGGCTCAATCAGCTAGGTCAGGTTTACTTTCTTCTAGGGTGAATTTTTGCATTCAAATAAACTCTCTCATGAGCCTCTGAGGGACTTGTCTTTCAGTTCTGAATTCTCAGTCTAAAATGAATTGCTAGATATGGTGAGGAGGCTTGCAATGACTCTGCCCCTGGGGAAATAAGGCACCCCCTCTGTTGGTATTTCCTATTGATTCCCTTTTTCCTTGCCTCTTGTGGGACTTTTTCTCAGGAGCAATGTCTTCTTTGACAATGGCTTGCAGATGAAAAGGCAAGGTCTTTAAACAGAAATTGTCATCCCCATGACTCCTTGACGGCAAGTACATTCTCAGGCATATCAATTTCAGGAAAAAAGTTGAGCATCTGGGAATTGATTCTCTTAAAAATACCTGATTCTGTGAACTTCAGCTGGAAGAATACATTTATAAAGTCTGTAAAAATCAGGAGAATGAAGATATATAACAGCCTCGGGCTATCCTGGTATATTGGTGATTAGTCTTAACCCCTTAAAATCCGTTCTGAAAAATGCAGTAGTTAATGTTCCTATTGGTGATCTGGGTTCATCAAGAACAGTTTAATTATGAAGACAACTTTATACCTAAAAAGGCATTTCAGATCAATGTCCATGCAACATGAGTAAAGTAAAAGTAAAAGGTAAGCTCTTTAATACCAAGTGGTAAATCCTTGGAATTCCTGTCTTTTGTACCTAGTTCTCATGATGAAATATTTTATAAATTGTCACCAATCTCTTAAGGATCGGTTTTCTGGAATTCTGTAACTGTGTTTGTAAAGGATTTAGAAGATACTTTAGCTAATGTAAGAAACCTCCTATAATCTAAATCTAAGAACTGATAAATAAGCCAGTGCATATAACTGCCCAAAGCCTTTAAGTTTTCTACCTTGTAGAGAGAAAGGAAGCATTAGAAGGTTACCTGAAAAAACCAGAAATTCTTCATATTAGAGAATGTGAATTAAAATCATTTTATTTTTCTATTAATGTATTATTACTCTTACATATACTGAGAGTTCAATGGAATTATTTAGATTATTTTTTCCAACTTTTACTTTCTGTAAAACATAACTGTCAGCTTCCTATATTATTTAATTCTCCCTGTACAAGTCTGCTACAATGAAAAATATTGAAATAGATTTTAGGTCCAATTAACTTATTTTGTATGCAGTTAAACTGATGATATAAGAAATACCAGAAAGAACTTTAGGTATATCTCTTACAGTATGGGCAGTGTCAGTATGGACAGTACTGATGGTAAGCTTGTGGTCTTAGGGCAAATTATTGTTCAGACATTTCACAGTTTTCCTTGGCCATTAGACAGAACAAGCTATGAGGCTTGACACCCCCATCCCTCTCAACTCCCACCCTAGTTGTATGGTCCAGAATGACCAAGCAGCAGGTAAACACTGATGCTGTATGGCTGTGCATGATTCTGTTGCAATCAATTAGATACAATTTTATTGACTTTCACCAAAGCAACAATTCATTTACCATTCCACAAATTGGTCAAATTTGTAAGATTCCTCTTAAAACTAGATTTTCTATATGATGATAAGGAAAGCACTTCAGCATTTCAGAGAAGAAAGCACAACAGAAAAACCAAAGATGACTCTGAGAACATATAAGAAAAAGAACCAGAGCACACACCATGTGGCATTCTGACACCGGGTAAAGGTCATGGCTGTACCCATGTTGCTCTTTCCTTCCCATGTCACTGTCAGTCTTTGTTTTGAAAGAGACACAATGGGACCCCATCTATTACTTCTTAAGCTGGGTTAGAGTTTGTGTTTTGTCTGAATGGCTGCCTCCTCACTCTTCAAGGGGCCCAATAGAATGTAGTAAATAAAATTGGTGAGTGAAATTGCTGAGGAAAGAAACACAATTATTGTGAGGTATTTGTTGGGAGTTTCAGGAATAATAGAGTTTAGAGTAAGACTGAAATATTGAGTAGCTGCATCAGATTGTGGAATGCATTTAGTGGGGAGGTTAGCTGCCAGTTTTCTGCAAAAAATAGTCCAAATTAGTAAGATTATTGTAGTAATTATTATTTAACATGTGCTAAGTGCCCATAACGTGTTGGTCCCTTCCTACGATTTCAGAATGTCCATGGAAGGAACTGAACTTGCTATTGGATTTAATTAATCTCTCAAGTTAATTGCCAATATGGGCAACATTTCTTTCGTGAGTAAAATTGGACTGTGAGAAAAGATAATGTTCCTCCCTCATTAAGCTGTCCATATTAGATTTACAGGGCAACAGTAAGGCCCATTCAGGCTTATTTTGATGGCTTTCATTACTGACAGCACAGAGGAAGTGGTGATCCGTCCTTTTATTATTAGACTCAACCCAATAGCTATGGCGCAAACACCACCCACCTCTATCAGAGAGGTTTCAAAGAGCTGTTTGTAGTTTGATGGTCAGCTTGTCATATTTTCCCCCTGCTAGTCCCTGACTCTTTGTTCTCCCAACGAGTGGCGAATTGCAGCACAGGCCATCACCTGACACCTGCCAAGAAGGGCAGCCCTTGCCAACTGCAGCATTCCCCAAAGTAGGAATCGGTTAGTGTCTTCTGTCAATGAGGTGAGTTTGTAGATCTTAGGAGCTTTCCTTCACACGGTTATGTGAATACTCCTCCCACCCCCAACTTGTGCTCGTAAAGCTCTGTGGACAGAAGCTTTAAAAATGGCTGAGATATTGTTGATTACCTGCCCAAACTGGAAGACCATTTATGTGCCTGTCTTTTCATCAGTGTTTGCTTCTATGGAGTCTTAGGTTGGGTTCTTGGTCTTCAGATGGAGATTGGTGTGCAGGTGATTTATTAAGGGAGGGCTCTTGGGAGAAACCAGGAGAGGAGTGAGGGAATTAGGATAGGACGGGGAAGAAGCTATCAAGGATGTGGTTTCCCATGAGATTAGCCTGAGCACATGGGGAGATCTGGAGCATGAATCATACCACAGGGTCAGTCCTGCCTTGAACCAAGGAGCTCCCCCTTCCACTAGTCAGTCATTAGCTATGGGTCCTGGGGGGTTGGCGGGGTTGGGCATTAGGGCTCTTTTGCCCAAGGACAACCCTTTGGAGAAGACTGGCAGCAACACCCGCAGGAAGAAGTGGGCTACCGAACTGGTAAAAGGGATCCCATGGGATCTGAGTGGAGCATCATCGACTTCTGCTAAGTGTAGAGAACACATTCTGCAGTGGGATAGGACATTTGCACGCACATGGGAACACAGTTACCTTCAAGTTACAAAATCCTGTGGCATTACAGAGTCAGAGTGCATTATAATTATTCTCTGATTCAGTCTTTAATAATTAGAGACTAAGAACTGATAGAAGGATGAAAATCAAATAGTAATTTTTTTAGCTTTATGGGAAAAGAAGTTTTAGTTATCAAACAGACCTTTGCCTAAGAAAAAGAATATGATACTTCTTAACCC
This sequence comes from Camelus dromedarius, assembly GCF_036321535.1. Lineage (NCBI taxonomy): Eukaryota > Metazoa > Chordata > Mammalia > Artiodactyla > Camelidae > Camelus > Camelus dromedarius. The sequence goes on from NC_087452.1 coordinate 25,007,119, forward strand.
CACTGAACCTAATTAATCTCACATCCCTCCACAGATTTTTACTAATATGTTGTTAATGCCCCTGAAGGTAGTTAAAAATGGTAGGTGAAAAAATGATTATACTCTCATGCCAAAAAGGAAGTGGGACATGCAAAATATATGTGTGCTACAAAATACAGCCTCTTGTTACATCAAATGACAGGGCCTAACTTTGTGATGTAAATGTATTATTGCAAATGTCAGTGCATAGACTGCAAGATGATTACTAAAGAAATAGCAAAAGCAATAAAATATAGACAAACAACCTTTCATTGAGTTATAATTCAAACTTTGTATCACTATGGATGAACCATTTCATGTGGAGAGTTAATTTTTCTATGATAGGCTTTTTTAATAAGACAGCAAGATGAAAGAAGCAACATTTGATATTAAAATATTAAGTACCTTAATGGAAATCATAAAACTTTTATATTTCAAACTGCAAAGGACATATTCTGAGGTTCATATCTCCCTCCCTCCCTCCTTCTCTTCCTTCTTGCCTATCAAAAATATCAGTAGCCTACTGTAATAAATCAAATTATGGAAATTTCTACTGTGTAGGTTTCTGAATTTAGCCATGTATATATTTGTATAACTAGATATTTTCTAGAAGGTGGAGTAAAGACTTTATTGACTTGGTATGTCATATATTTTTTACTAAAGCTTCAACTTTGCTAAATTACACTTGAAAGCTCCAATCTAAAGAGGAAATATGTGGTGCATATTTTATTTAAAAGTGCAGTGCATTTCTTCGAATGAAATTAGTTGTTTAAAAAATTGGGAAATTACGAATTTTTTTCTCCAAGAAACTGGTCTTTGGTCCTTGTTTTGATTTTTCAGATAATTTTTTTTAGTCAGAAAGGATATTTTAGATGCAAAAGTTGGTAATGGCACATAGCATAAATATAAAGTGTCACATATCACGTCTAAAATATTTATAACCTTGGATTCATGAAAATTTTTTAATTTCATGAAGAATTTTGTTTTGTTTAGCATTTGTTATGGTCATTGACAGTGCTGTTTCCATGGCAGAGTAATTGTTAAAACGCTCTGGTTCAGTTGTTTGTTGAAATGATAAAAGAAAAAATTTCCCTAAGAATAGTGCTTGAGGTTGCCTTCTGATCTGTCTTTTGACAGGTTAAAACCTCATCCCTATATGGGAGCAGGAATCCATATTAGAAGGAAGTTCAAAACTGCAATTATACCATTAGCTTTGGCTTTTTTGTGTAAAACTGTTTTACAAATTCTCTTTGCCATCAGAATATTTACCAAGGCCCTCATTTTCAAATATAACTTTAGATGGTTTTTATTTATTTGTTTGTCTGTTTGTTTATTTATTAAATTTTATTTTATTGAGTTATAGTCAGTTTACAATGTTGTGTCAAATTCCAGTGTAGAGCACAATTTTTCAGTTATACATGACCATACATATATTCATTGTTGCATTCTTTTTCGCTGTGAGCTACCACAAGATCTTGTATATATTTTCCTGTGCTATACAGTCTAATCTTCTTTATCTATTCTGTATAAACCTGTCAGTGTCTACAGATTTCGAACTCCCAGTCTGTCCCTTCCCACCCCCCTCCCCCCAGACAACCACAAGTTTGTGATCTATGTCTATGAGTCTGTTTCTGTAGACAGTTTTTTAAACAAAATTTTTTGTAAGCACAGTGGTAACTGCTCTTGCTGCACCCTACTTTTTTATCCCATGAACTGTCATAATCTGTTGCCTTTCTATGCCGGTTCTTCCCCTTCACATACTCAGATTCTAGAGTTTGTGGAGAAGTAGGGTGCACGTAGACACGGCTGGTAAGAGGGAGACATTCTTTACTTTTAGGAAGACTCTCCAAGAACCCATGCATGTTTGAACTGGCCTCTCAACAGTATTAAAAGTCTAACTTGACTTTGTGCTCTAGGCCCTGTTCCAAGGTGCTCTGAACACATTTTGTCATTCATACCTCACATCAGCTCTAGGGAACATACTCATTATTACTTCATTTCACAGACTGGGAAACAGAAATTCAGAGACTTCAAGCTATTGTAACCACACAGTCTGCTCTGAAAAAGCTTCTTCTTATGACTAAGGGGCTAACATTAATAAAGTCATCATATTTACAATAGTCAAATGTAGTCTTCCGCTACACACTAATACTCTGTTTAAGGAATCCTTGGTGTCAGTTATAGAAACTCTTTAGTCCTTTGTTAAGATAAGATGTTTATTGTTATTACCATCACCACCATCAGTCAACTCATCATATAAAGTAATGGAGAAATCATAGGCATAGGAGTTTGGCAGATCTGAGTTCTTAATTATAATCGTAAGCAAGTTGGGTAATGTATCTGAGCTTCAGTTTCTTCACCTATCCCATGGGCTAAATAATTCCTATCTCATAGTTTCTAAGGAGAATTAGAGGAGATGGCATATCTCAGTGCTTAGCACTGTGCTGCAAACATAGTAGCCACTCCAGAAATGTTGATTTCTCTCCCCTTCCTGTGTACCTTTCATGTGGAAAGAAAATGACAAGAGGCATAGATAATTGCTAAATTGAGTTGTATAATGAAAAAAAACCTTATTATATATTTAGTAACTTCCATTTCTCATTCATGTACTATGCTTGCGGTCATGTCTATATGCACAGTGTACCTCAGAGCATTTAATTTTCACAGCCACTCTCTGCCCTAGGCAGTTGGTAGCTCCTGATTTTCTAAACAGTAGGAATCAGGGATTCTCTTCTCTATCATCTGCTCATCTATATATCTTCACCAATTTTTTTTTTTTGTCTTCTGGCCAGTGGGAAACCCAAGCAAGAGATTAGAGGAAGGGAGGAGAGTGAGGTCAGGTTATTAGTTGCTCTGGATCCCTCCCAGTGGGTCTCCCCATTGGGCTAGCTGTGTCCCTTAATCTAAGCCTCTTTTTAAGAGTAACTTCCTTACCAGACTTTCTCCTTTCAGGTTCTGGGCAGGTTTTCTTCTCCCTTTAGGGCTAAGGATAATAGCTCTATAGTACTGGACGTTTCTTATGGTTTCCCTACACACTACCCAAAGTTTTGTAAATAGTCTCTTTTATTAAACCCGGCTCAATTTATATTAATTAATGTGGGTAATCTGTGTCCTGCTGGGACCCTGACTGATAAGGGGAAACTAGGGGACATTTTTTGAAACTGCATGTACATATCAGGTACATTGTTTATTTAGGGTGACTTAGGTGGATGCTGGTAGAGTTTTTTAGTGAGCTAAAGACACTCAAGCCATTCTTGCTTTTACCAATATTCTATTCTATTCTATTTTTGATGTTAGGGACCTCCCTTTCACCATGGACATACTCTGTGTTCCAGGTCTTTCATTTACAGACTCTTCACGTGGCTCCAATAATAGATTTTTGTGCTCCTTTAGAGTAGGGACTGTTTTATTCACTTACGTGCCCTTGGCAAAAGCACACCACTATGCTTTAGAAGACACTCAGTGCAGCCATAATTTTAATGATCCATCTGCCTGTGTCTAAGGATAAGCCGGAACTTATGGGGTGGGTGCATTGGCAGAACACATTTTTTGCTTCTTGATGTTGGCTTCCATAAAAGCCCCAAACAATATATTGTTGATGTGTTATATCTGTAAAAATTATATAAATGAACATGTCTGACTGTATTTCTTTTCTTTAGCATCTGCTAGAAGAGAAAAATTGGATAGATGCCTCGAAGTCATGGGCAGTTGTAACATTTCAGTGGCATATACTGATCTGATTATAATTTGAAATAATACAGAACTTTTTTTTTGTTTTCTGACTTTTTTTTGCTTATTAAAATTTGTTCCCAAATGTTCTCAATTACTGGATATTGATGTTTCTTACTTTGAAAGCCTGACTGCAGATACACTCGTGATAGTTTTTTACCTTTTAATTAATGATAAGCACTGGAGAAATCAGTATTAGAGTAGTCCCAGCTTTGGCTTTTATGGAGTGTAAGTACAGTGTGGTAGTGAAATGCTTATTATAATTGAATAGTAGAATTATCAGGATTTTTCAAATGAAGGTTTTCATCACTGATGTTTTGATAGGCTTAAATATCAGAAGGATAAAATCTCATAGTCCTTGATCAATTCAATGGCTATATACTAAAGTCTAGTTTCTGAAGAGTAAGAATTCAGCTAACTTTTAAGTTAGTATACATTTCTTACTCTTACAACCAAATAATAGTGTGGTGTTTATATTTTTTCTTTGTATACATATTTTCTTTGCAGATTGCAAATGGCTATCAGTGGGCTGAATATACTGACAACTAGTATGAGTACCTGAGAGAGACACTTTCTGTAGGCTGACAAATTCCTCTTGGGGGAATTTATATACAGTAAATTTATATGAGAGCATAAAGACTTTCTGTCATGCTTTAGGTTTTTTGTTGTTATTGTTTGGTTATTTTATATATATATAATATTACTGCAAATTGCCACAAGCAAGCAAAATTGGTCTATTTTTGATGGGGGAGGGCTGAAACAAAACTTCTTCTCGGAGCATCCCTGATGGATCAGACCTGGAGAAAGCGATGACCATAGAGGTGGAGTAGAGCCAGGACAGAGTTGAAGGAGAACCTGATGCAAAGTTTTGATAAGTCGTTGAGGAGTTTTCCAGCCCCACTAGTTTTCTTCTTTGGCCTGTAAGAAGGGGTATAGAGGGCACTGAACTTGGGGATTGGAGAGGTTATTGGAGGTATGGGCAACTGAGATGGATTTAAGATCTGCTTCCAATGACAGATGCAGATGCTGGGCAAATCGCAAAGGAAACAATAGCTAGATTTGGAATTTTTACCCTGATCAATCAGTAGGTCTGATTTTAAAAAAAATTAAGTTTGGAAATAATTATAGATTCATAGGAAATAGCAAAGAAATATACAGGGAGGTCCTGTGGACCCTTTACCCTTCTTCCCCCAATGGTAATATCTTGCCCAACTATAGTACAATATAAAAACTGGGAAATTGACATTGGTAAAATCTATAGAGCTTATTCAGGTTTCAGCAGTTATACAGACATTTTGTGTATGTATTGTACGTATGTGTAACTCTACGCGATTTTATCACATGTGTAGTTTCACGAAATCACCAACACAACCAAGACACTTACCTGTACTATCATCACAAGACTCCTTTCTTCCACTCCTTTATAACCACACCCATCCCTTCCCTGATCCCTAACCACTAGCAACCACTAATCTGTTCTTGATCTCTATAATTGTCATATTTCATGAATGTTACATAAAAATAACCATGCAGTATATATCCTTTTGAGATTGGCTTTTTAAAAATTGTTGCATATTATTCCGTGTTATGGGTGTACTACAGTTTGTTAAACATTCACCTGCTGTAGTATATTTGGATAATTTCACTTTTTGGCAGTTAGAAATAAGCTGCTGTGAACATTCATGTACAACTTTCTGCATGAGAATAAGTTTTTGTTTTTCTGGGATAAATACATAAGAGTATAATTGCTGGGTCATATGATAAATCCATTTTTAGTTGTAGAAGAAACCAACAAAGTTTTTCCAGAACCACTGTACCATTTTACATTCCCACTAGCAAAATATTAGTGATTCAGTTTCTCTGCATCCTTACCAGCATTTGATGTTACTACTCTTAATTTTTGCCATTCTGAAAGGTATGTAGTGATATCTTATTGTGGTTTTAAATTGCATTTCTCTAATGGCTAATGTTATTGTACGACTTTCCATGTGCTTGCCACCTGCATATGCTCTTTGGTGAAATCTCTCTTCTTCTCTTTTCCCCATATTCTAATTGGATTTTTGTTGTTTTTGTTTTGCTTTTTGCTTTTGAGTGTTGAGAATTCTTTATGTATCCTAGATACTAGTCTTTGGTCAGATAGGCTGTGAGGTCAGCCCAGGACTTCACTGCTGCTGCCAATGGATCAGACTGCCCATTGGTGCCCTGGTGGTGGAACAGAGGTTGGGTTTCCCCCTGGGTCTCTTTTGGGCTCCTCCTTTTCTGGTCCTTTGGCCAGAGGGAGCAGGCTCTTCCTGTTGGTGTTTTGGGGTTACAGGTCTCTTTGGAGCCCAGACCACAGTATATGGGAGATAAATAGAAAACCAGAGGACTCACCACATTGTTGTCCTTCAAATTCTGAGGTCCCTCGCCAGTGGCTTTCTTTTTTCCAGGTTTCAGAGTTCCTTTTTTTTTTTTTTTTTAACATTTTCTGTTGAATAATTTCTAGGGTGTTTAGTTGTATTTAGAGGGAAAAGTAAGCAGAGTAGAGAAAAATGAATTCACACCATCTTTTTCTGGTGCTGCTCAGTAGATTTGGTACTTAAGAAGTCATTTTGTGTCAAACAGCAACAGGACTGATTTTCCTGGGATGTTATCTGACAATGTAAGAGCTTTATAAACTTCTACCTTTTACCATTGGGTCTTAAGTGGCCTTTGCATTATGGTGACCCTTTAAGATTAAAGGCTTAAAGGCGACTGTCTTTAATGCCAGAGCTTGAGAATATTTTCACTAGTTTGAGACACAAGTGTTACGTGGACACTTTCATGCATTGCCAGACCCTCCTTCAGGAGCTAAGGATTCATTACCCCACCTGCTGGGGATGCTACCCACAAACAACCCCCCTTCAAAGGCACATCTTTTTCATGAGGTGACCTGTCTCCAGTGACTCATCACTGGAGGGTATAAAGACCCCTGTCTGCCCTCTAACCCCAACACAAGGCACCCCATCTTTTTAATTCCCCACAGGCTACCATTGGGACTTCTCCTTCTGCCAATGCTGCTTCCTTTCTCTACCTCCGTTTCCTTCTCTGGATCTTGATCCACAAAGCACTCCTTTAAAAGCCTCCTTCAAGCTAAATGTGTGAACAGTCTGTTTCTTGAGGAGCCCAACTTGCCTCAAAAGTCATTTGTAGGTTTTCTAACATCTTTTCCTAAATGAAACTGTAAATGGAAAGATATCTAGTTCCCCTAGAACTAGAGTGCTTTTATTTATTTGTTCTTTTAAAAAAAATGTTTATTCAATGGAGGTGCTGGGTATTGAACCCAAGACCTGGTACAAGCTAAGCATGTGCTCTATCCCTACCCTCCTATTTATTTAATCTTTTAATGAAGTGATGGCCATACTAGATAGAAATCCTATTTGTTTTCAAAATCTTCACTTAGGAGAATAAAAAGCTGGGATGCTATACACTTTTCCCCAGTTTTTGAAATTTGTAAGCTGAGAACCGTGGCTGACAATTCTTTTAGATTTCTTGGGACCATAACCAGTTTCAGAAACTTTACTGAAGTCTGCAGTCACATCTTCTGCAGTTGCTGTTAATATTTAGTTCCTGCATGCTAATTGTATGGTTCCTGGCACTGTGCTCTTCATGTGGCACTCTAGTCTCAAAGTTTCTTTGCTTAATTCAGAGGTTAGAGCAAAACCACGGTAGCTGCAGTGCCATTGTCTTTAAGCTTTTTTTCTTAGCCACCAGCTGATTGCAGTGTGTAAACAGTAGTTTGCACATTACTCAGTCACATGTATCTCCCACCAAGAACTGGTTACTGTTTCACATGTCTCCTGATTTATTTCCCACAGTGCTTCTAAATTAACTACATGGAGATCTCCTATGTACTCTAAAGTCACTCCTCTGCTTGTTCATTTAGAATTTTTTTTCTACCAAAATTACAGGGAACCATGGAAGAACTTGAATAAGTCCATTGCATGTTTCAAAAAAGTTATTATGAAGATGTTATATATTTGACTTTATTCAGTAAATATATACCTAAAGAAACCAGTAAATTGAATTTTTGTAAGCCTAATAAAAATGTAAATGCATTAGAAAAGCTTACTATTCCTATGGCAAGTCTTTTCTTAAAGGTAAGTGATAAGCTTTTATTTCATGTTTATATCAGACTTTTTGCTCTATCAGGGTCTTCTTAAAAATGTGGAAAGTAAGCCAGGTCCATTCTCATATTTCTTTCTGAGCTGCAGTATGGTTCCAGTGGGCTAAAATAAAGGGTAGGGAGGGGACTAATAAAAGTAGACTTTAATAAAATTTAGTGCACTAGATTCTCACAGAGGTTACTGAATACCTACTTACTGATAACAGTCTCCAAGAAAATAATGTCACGTTGAGAAACATTTAATGAGAGTGTGCATCCTCAAAGTCATTAAATCTATCAGTTTATTAAAAAGTCCATGTGAGTATCTATTACAAATATTTATTCAAAGTATTTCCCTGATATTGCAACACATAGCAGCCTCTAAAAATTGTTCCTCTTCAAAAAAATGTCTGTACTACTTACCTGGCGTTTGTCCTTGGAAAATGATGGCTCACCTTACTGGTTAGCCTTCCATTCTGTGGTATCACTTGTTCATGGTCTCTTCATGGGTGTTATAATTATGGGAATAATCTTGAAATTATAAGATTTTATGATGGAGCATGTCCCTTGATTCTTTTCAGGCCGAGTTTCTTCATCTGAAAAACGGAGAAAGTAATATTTGTCTCATAGAGGTCATTTGAGATTTGATTCAGTTTACAGTTCATTGTGGTCTTTAGAGTAATAATCAGATGTAGGCTATTATTTCTCACTTTCTAGATTTTTTTTTTCTCTGAAAATATAATTACAATAATATTGTGCCTTTGCCCAGTGTTTCCCAGGTTTTGAAACCCTTCCCTAGACTTCTCTTTGGAGATTCACAGTTGCCATGCCCAGAAAGCAGAGTAGGTTTATTTTGCTATTTTTAATTTCTGTCTTTTTTTCCCAGAAGAGAAAACTGAAAGCTGAGGGTCAGTGGGGTTAAGTAACTCATGCTTAGTCACATATTTAATTAGACCCAGGACTTGAACTAGGCTAGTAGGGTCAAAAACTCAATATTGTAATACAAGGACCAAACAGGCAATGGAACTGAGTGATGAGTGAACCTAATGGGAGTGATGGAAACATTGTAGAACTAGAGAAAGCATGTGCAGTGAGCTGGGAAGTGCAGCGCCACCACCTGGCTCCAGTCAGCTGTTGCCGAGAGGGAGTTCTGGTCTAGTGTGCTAAGATCTGATTTTTATCTTTAAAGAGAAGACTTCAGCTTTTTATTTTTAAAAATATTGCCACCTACTAAAAAGAAGTAAACACAGAGCCAGACAAACACCAGGTAGTAGTAGCGTTTTATTTTTCCCTGTTGCAATTTGTGGTTGTGAGGCACTGCTTCTCCCTGGCTTTGCATCCATTAGATGATGGAGACTGTATGGTGCCTGAGAGCAGGGATCATGCCACATTTATCGTTGTGTCCCCAAAGTCTAACAAGGTGCCCATTATTGCACAGTGTGTTAGTATTTGCTCATGAAAGGATGAGTAAAGAATGGCAACAGACCAGAGGGTTCCTACAATGTGTGTCCTGGGACCTGAGTCAGCTCACAGGTCAGCAGTCTGTTGTTTGTTCTGCTCCAAGATGCTGAGAAACACATTATAAATATTCAGGCAGGTAATAATTTCTATATTTGTTTCTTAAATGGAGAGATAATATTAGAGTGAAATTTTTATCTGTTTCTTGAATTACTGAGAAATATTAATTACATGAAGTAGAGATACATGCCAAACATTTAAATTTTGTTAACTTTCAATGATTACAGTATCTGAATACTCATAACTTTCTGGCATAGTGGTATTTGAAAATGATCACTTTCTTCAAGGGACTCTCAGTTCAAATGTGCCCATACTTAAATATGAATTCATTTTTCTTAAAACATCTCCAGGGACCTCTATTTATTAGAAAGGAAGAAAAAAATGCCACATGGCACTTTGGTTGATGTTGATCATGTATACATCTGTAGGTGTGTTGTCATGGATTCAAACACGTAATTCTAAAATGTTTAGAAATACTTTACCTGCTATATTATGAACATCAAGATTTTTCACGGCCAAAGCCTTGGCCCTTTTATTTTTCTTTAGACGATAAAATATAAGCAATGATCTTTAGGTTGGGTCCTCATAGCAACAACAAAAAGCCACAATTAAGACCGAAATCATGAACATGGATGATAGGAACTGTGATTGTTTGTCCTCTCTGTGATTGGTTTCAAAAGGTAGAGATCTAGTTTAATGTAATATTTTATCCCACCCTTAGAACATGTCATTGTTCCCATTTTAATTAAGAAGATTAGTAGCCAGAGAAGCACATACCCAGAAAGCTGCTTGCACCACACCGTGTAGCTGGTCTTTGGGCAGCCTGTGGAAAGCAAGACAAAGCAATCTACCTCCAGCCATCCCGCCACACTCCAACTTCAAGTTCAGCTTCACAATTAAATAACTTGCCAACTTTGAGTTAGTAATAAACAGCAACTCAAGATCTGTAGGGTTTATAAGCAAGTCAGAAGTGGTGCTTAGAATGATTACATTCCTAAGCTCACAATTATCACAGCTCAGAACTAATTTTTATGCCTTAAATAAAACCAAAAGAATCTACACAAAGCACTTCATTTTTCTGGGAAGGTTAAATTAAAACTGAAGTGTTCACTGGAAAAGTCATCTTCTTTAAAATGCATTTCCTAAGAATCACTTACTTGAGGAAGGAGTAGCTACTGTAATTTTAATTTTTCAGGTTATCAGTCCTTTTACTTTCTAGCAACAGATGTAGAGAGGCCCCTAGTATTTTCTAAAGAATGATATTTAAAAAATTGTTCTTCAAGGCTGTTCTTTCAAGTTTACAGAATGTACACATTTACACAGTGTGGTAATTTATTTACCCAAATGGGTAGCAGAGAGGCCTGAAGCTGAAACAGACAAGATTCCAGAGAGACCTAAAGTAGGCAGTGAATAATAGCCAGCATAGCACCTTGGATTATGTCACGTGTCTCCTGCAGAGTCCAAGTGCTTTTGCAGCTCTCTTTGAAACATTCCGTATAACATCCAGGTCAGGGTCTAAGAGAGAGAGAGAGACCCCCAGGAGACTGTAGTCACAGCAACTGGGTTCTTGCTGCATGAAGAGCTAAGAGGAGAGAGAGGTAAAGCTGCCTCTCCAGCTTTGGTAGCACCAGTGTTTTGGAGCTGGTGACAATTTCATCTGATATCTCCACTACCTTTAATATGGTAGGAGTCTAACAAGTTATCTCCTTGACCTTCTAGGCAGATGTGTTCAACTATTTTCCTATGAGCTCTGTCTGGAATGAGTGCCTTTTAAAAAATTTCTGAACATTAAAAAAAAAATTGAAATTTCTAGATTCTCTTTAAGAACTGGGCAATCTGGCAATACTGTAACATTGTTATCCCCTCATGGTTTGAATGGGCTGGGTCTGAGCTGGAGCTGTGTGGCTTAGATAGGGTGTGTGCTCCCCACATTACCACACACACACACACACACACACACACACACACACACACACACACACAACTGGTTTCACTCATTTTCTCACCTGTCTGGCTCTGGGGGTACTCCTGAGTTCACAATTCCTAGTGTGCAAACTTGTTGAAGTGATTTTATGTATTCATTTATCTATTGATCTCCAGGCTAAGAGTCCCAGTTTCTTGATGGACATTGCCATCTCAGTGTCCCTTCACCTCCCTGGCTCAACATGTACAGTGCCAAAATTTTTTCCATTTTCTCAGTGCTCAGCGATAGTTTAAGCATTAATCTACATTATCTCATTTGATTTTCTAAAAAGTAGATGTATGTATTTTCCTTTTCACACACGGGGAAACTGAAGCAGCATTCAAATTTAGGATGGTTTGATTCCAGAGTTCATATTCAGTGTCATTACTGTTTCAGGAGAATAAGGGACTATGCCATGCTTTTCTGCTGTCTTTTAAAAAAAACTTTTTGCAGTGTGCTTAAGAACACGTAAGCACAGTGAAGCATGTAACACACTTGGCGATTATGTTGATGCATCTTCTTTATTCTCCATCTTTTGCGACATACAAAACATGCCGATGTGCGCTGTTAGGACTGTATTTGACCATTCCCACAAGAAGAAACTCTTAGTCCTGAGAGCAGTTCAGAATGATCTAGATTAGTGCTGTCCAAATGAAATACAGTGTGAGCCACTTATATAATGAAAAAAATTAATAGCCACATTAAAAAAAGTAAAAAGAATGAGGGAGAGTTAATTTCAATAAATTGTATTTAACCTAATATATCTAAAATATTATCATTTCAACATGTAATCAGTATTTTTACATCATTGAGATATATTTTGCATTCTTTTTCTGGTAGTAAGTCTTTGAAATCCTATGTATATTTTATACTCATAACATATCTTACTTCAAACTCGTCACATTTCAGTTGCTTAAATAGACACATGGGGCTTGTGGCTTCTGTAATGGACAGCCCAGCTCCAGGGTTTTAGCTTTGCATACAGAGAGAAAGTAAGGCAGAGGTGTATGGTTCCTCTGGTGGCCAAGGTATAACTCAAAATGTCAAAGCCCTGATTCAAACCTTCTCTTTCAACCAGTGCTGTGAGCCTTGGGTTGTGCAAAGAAAGAGAGTTTTGGAATGAATTATTTATTCTTCTTTTATAGATACAGCTGCTCAATGTTTGGTAACCCAAGGAGTTGGGATGATTTTAGTATTTCTCTCCTGCTTTCAGTGCAGTTCTAGGGTTTTAATGGAGGGAGTTAGGATATGATTTCACAGGGAAGTGTTTTACCTCCCAGGGTAGTTCGTATTCCCTTGCCGGCCTGAGGTGAGAGCATAAGTCCAAATCAATTCACTTCTAGAAGAATCAACCTTTTACCTACCATCAGAGGTAGCAAGTGAACACACACAGAGAGAGACATGTACCATTGTTGGGAGTGTGAGAACTTCGCTGAAGAAGCAACTAAAGAACAATGCAGTAAAGTGTGCAATAAAGGTGCTAAAGTAGTGTCAGGCAGTGCCAGGATGGACAGCCTGAATCTGGAATAAAAGTTTGTTTGTTTGAAGCGCTAGTAAGTATGATTTGTAATACCCAGAGACACAGACTAAACGCGATCAATTATGTATGGCCTGTTATTACTTTGTGAAAACTGGTCCTGAATTATTTTATTATTTGATAGTGTTTTTCCAAGAAAATAAGCTTTCTTTTGCTACCATTTTTCACTGAGATAGATGGAGGAAAACTCTGAACTGTTCTACTAAGCATGTATTTCTAGCTAGTCTAACGATCTGAATTTCAGGTCATGGTGATACGGTCATAAAAATGTGCCCTGGGCACATTTTTGGCTGATCTTAGCTGAAAAGCATTTTTTAATGCCACAGGATGAGATTTAATGATTCTTGCATTGCGGGTCGGGGTGCTCTATCAGGAAAATGAAATAATTCCATTTGGATTCTTTTTCTATGCTGGAAGCCCTCTGAGTTTCTCTTATTAAAATGCTAGAAAGTGCTGTTTAAACATATTCTCTGAACTTGAATTGTTCTATAGCCTCCTGTTATTATTTTTATTCTTTACAGAGAACCCAGGTACCTGAAGTCTATTTCTAATATAGAAAAGAAGGGACCCTGCACCCTTGAGCTTTCATGTAATACAGACACATTCAGCACAAATGAAAGATAAGGCGTTAGCAGGTACTGGCAGTCCACCGGAGTAGTTTTGAGAAGTTGGTCAGGGCCACAGTTTGACATGCTTCCCAGGTGTCCTGCGCTTTTCTTCCTCTTTTCCCTTTGGTTGGTTGCCTTCTCTGTGGCTGACAGAATGGGTAGAGCTGTTTAATAGAGAAAGGGGAAAGCCGCTTTGGGAATTAACAAGCTCCTCAGTGGTCCTGAGGATAGAGTTCTCTTGCATAGAGCAGCCACCATTCGTTTATTTATTTAGCTAACTCTGATCCCCTGAAATGATATATTTTCAAACATTATTAAGGTATTACATACATACAAACAGTAAAAGTTTATAAAGTATGCTGATCTTAAGTTTACAGCTTGATGTTGTTTTTACATGCACGTATCTCTGAGTAACCACCATCCCAATCAAGGTGTAGAACCTTTTAAAGCTCCCAGGCAGGTTCCTTTGTGCCCCTTCCAAATGTTTTCCAAATACATTCCCTCAAGGGGTAACTACTATTTTGATGTCAACATCAATTAGTTTCACCTGTTCTTGAACTTCATATAAATGGAATTACACAGCATGTAGCCTCTCCTTTCTAGCTTCTTTTAATAAACATATTTGTAAGGTTCATCCATTAGGAGTGCCTTTTTATTCTTTTTGTTTCCGTGGAGTGTTTCCTTGCATGAACAGACTACATTTTATTGATCCTCCTGTTTGTGAGCATTTGGATTACTTACAGTTTTTAAAAAATTCTATTCTGGTCCAGATTCTACCATGCTCAGTACTCACCCAGGGACCCTGGAGCATAGAGAAGCTTTATGCTGATGGAAACCTCCATATTATCTCCGGTAGGTTTGTATTCTACCCTAAGTGACCTGGGTAATTGCTTATTCCCTCACCTCATCCTTCCTTCTCTTCTTTCTAATAGTAATGCTACTACTAATAGCAGCTATTATTCCCTGAACACGGACCGTGTGCCAGGCACTAGTGCTATTCTGTATTACGCGTAATGTCTCATTTAATCCTCACCAAGACCCTGGGAGGAATTACTCTCATAGGTTTTACATGGAGAAATGAAGTCTTTAGTAAGTTAAATGGAGTCCCTAAGACTATACGGCACATTAATAGCAGAGCAAGGATTTAAACCTACATTTTTCTGACCCACACCGCATTTTTAATCACTACATATACTGGCAAAGACAGGATGTTAGTACCTAAAAGGAACTGATATCTTTGAGTGGAATACAGTTTTGTCCATTTTCTTCCTCCATGACCAAAAAAAACCCCCCCAAAACTGTAGATTTAAAAACATGGGGACCCATCACTCCCTGGCTTTACACCTTCAGTGGCTCTGCTTGTCATTAATATAGAATCCAAAGTTTGCACCATGGCCTGCAGGGCTCCCACCTGGTCTGCTCCCCTGCCTCCTTGACCTTATCTCCCATCCACCACCCCTCCCTCTGCTCTCTGTTCACACTGAACTTCTTGAACAAGCCAGGCTTGTGTCTGTCATAGTCTCTTGCGTGTTGCTGTTCCCTCTGCCCAGAACACTCTTCAGATCTTTGCATGGCTGGCTCTTTCTTGTCATTCAGCTCTTAGCTCAAATGTCGCCTTCCCAGAGAGTCTTTTCCTGACCACTCCTCTCTGTCAGATTGATTTCCTTCTTACTTGATTTCCTTCCTAATGCTTAGCTACTCCCAAACTAATTTTGTTCTTTAATGAATTACTCACTTATTGTCTGTTTTACCCAACCTGTGTCCTCTAGTCCTAGAAAAGTGCTTGGCACTTAGTAGGCACTCAGATACTGACTGAATAAGCAAAGGAATGAGTAAATGTGCATTTCCAAGATTTCTGGGGCTCTATAGGATATTTCTTTATGTATTTTATAAAGAAGATCTTATTTGAAAAATGTGACTTTATGGGCTGAGGGATCCAATCTGCCTGTGATAAAATGATGAGGGGAGGGGAACTGAGCACATTATTAGTTTTATGTGTGGAAACCTGCTCACAATCACAGAAATTGACTTCTGGCAGTAAAGCAATTTCCCAAATGTCAGAACTAACCAGATGATCCTGGAAAGTGATTCTTTCCTTGTTGTCATTGTTTATTGTTTGTTTATTGCTCGTTATGAAATACTAGATTGGGGAGAGCATCTCATGTGTCCAGCCCGGAGCATAGCATGTGAAACAAATCATATAAATTAACACATACTTTTATACTGGAGTTTAAAAATAAGAAGTGTCACAAGAATAGCAAAACTAGATGCTCTCTAATCAGCATCACCTCGTTCTAATATGGCAAGCCTCGCAGTCATTAATGCTCCTTTGTTCTGCTTTAATGCATGAGGTCAATGTGGAGACCTTTAGTAATAAGCTGCTTCTTATCTGCTGCTGCTTTGCCATTCGGAAGGCTGCAGGCCAATTTCTGTAAATTCACAGTTGCCACTCTCCTAGTTGTTGCTGAATTGGGAGGAAGTTTTTAATTTAAGTGTCTTCAGTTTGTGGATGTAGATTAAAATTCCTAGGCCCCAAGCAAACTTTATCAAAGGGACTTGCAACCTATTGCTCCTAGAATATTGCATACCAGGCACCCTAGGGCATGCACAAGAGTTGTGTGTGTGTTGCGGGGGTGGGGTGGGCAGGAGTGAGATTTTCTGGCCCTATGGAGGAAAGAGTAGCCGTGTTAGGAGAAATGTATCCGAGCAGCTGGGCTAGGAGTGGTGAAGGATTGGGCTTCTCTGCTAGCCTAGGCAGAATTTCTTATTACCCCACATCAAACTGCATCCCTTGCCTCTGATTCAAGTCTGCACATTCATCTCTTCCTCCCACCTCGGGCTTTTATTGATGCTTCCACCTCCAGGCAGTGCAGAAATGCAAACTTCTATTTACTATCTCTGACTGATGACATTAATTCCAATATCCAGTGATAATGCATCACTTATTAAACATTGTAGCAATAACCACTAGATAGTAATTCACAGGGAGACAAAAAAGGGTGGAAAAACACTCTTCTCCCCCTCAGTAAAAATGGCTAGAGTTGAACAAAAGTAGAGCTTTCCTGGATATTAACAGAGGGGAGGGGTTAAGAGCCTCCACTGCTGATTTGCTGTGTGATCTTTGAAGAGTTATTTAACTTCTCTGAGCTTCAGGTGACACATCTGTAAACTTGTGAATAATCATTGTACCTACCTCCTAGCGTTGTCACCAAAGTTAAATGAGAAATATATGCAGAGCCCTCAGCAGAGTGTCTCATATGCAATAAGAGCTTGATTAAAGGTCTTGTAATAAGATCTCTTAGTCAGAACTGTGTTATCATATATATGTGGCATGCTGTCTGTGCACTCTGCAACAAACCCAGTAAAGATGTCCTAAAATACAGGTACTGCCTTCCAACATTGCTGGGGGGTATATAAACCAAGAACTTCTGTAGAAAAACCTATTCCATATCTCTACCTTATCACCAAATTATCCTAAATTCTTTAAGAAAGTCATGCCCATTTGAAAAAAAAAACTTCTATCAGGTATCAATTTACAATCATGATTATATTCTAAATGATGCATTGAATTAAAGATTCTTGAGGTTCTTAATATATTCAGTTTCATAAAGAGCACCTTCTTTCTAGGAAGTCAAGTTGAACCAAGAGACTTAAAATGCAAAATTCTGAGGGATCAAGCTCAAACAAATGTGTCGACTCTCCCCATCCAGGGTTGAACATTCTTGAGCAGGCCTTAATGTTCCCAACCCATTCCCTACTATTCTTCTTTGTTGTGTGTTGATCACTTGCTGGAAGTTTCTTTCCCCTCTGTGTTACTGGTCAGCTCTCACTCATCCATAGGATCTTAGATGGAACATTGTTTCTCCTGGAGAGCCTCTTGGTCCCCAAATCTGTTCCATGGCTGATTCTATGCTTGAATTGTTTCTGGAATGCCTTCATTTTATTTTGTCTTCTTACATGTAATGATTCACGATTATTTGTTTAATGTCTATCCTCCCCACTAGATTTTATCTCCATCTGGGTAGGGATTCTTCTGTTTAGCACTGGGTTACACAGTCCTTGGCACATGTTCGGTGATCTATCTGATAAATATGATGAGTAAAACTTATTCTTTATGAGAATTTTGTCTTTCATGGTGCACATAACTGGTTAAAAAATTAGATTACAGTCTTCTCTTATATTGTAACAGTTCTCATATGCTATGTTTAAAGTTTGCTTTTTGTACCATCAAAACGATCGTATGCTGCTTTTATAGGTTATGATTTAATAGCATTTCAAGCAACAAGCTTTTGATTTTTAAAGAAGTCATTATTTAATACATTGATACGATAGTACAAGGTGACATTCCCTCTCTCTCTAAGATGCCTTAAGTCTTCAAAGCACATCACACAATTTCATAAATGGTAAAGATATTGATTTTAAAATCTGGATGGAAAAGAAGTCAGAGCCTAATGTTTGATTCCTGAGTTACAATCAGATATAGTAAATCACCAAGAACAAAGGACAGATACCTCAACACTTAGAATCAGGAGGCTGAAAGAGAACTTGAAGGACCCAATTTCAATCCCCTTATCTCTTTGAAGAGTCAGACCTCCTGGAAAACCTTTGGTCTTTGTCTAATTGCTTCTCAGCTAAACTGTGGACTTCTTGATACGACTCTATAAAATGATTTTAACTTTATGTCCTTGTTTAGGATTTTGTAGAGCTATGAGCTGCCTTCTATAACATGTTTTTGTTCTGCCTGCTTCTGAAGGCAATTTGACATCAGGCCCTACCCCTACTACTCACATATGATCTGGTTTCTCTTCCATTGTACTATAAATGCCATGTGAGGTATGTCAGTTTCATGCTGGCAACAAAGTAAGAACCAGTCCCTACTCTCAAGGAGCTTATGGTCTGCTGAATGAATCAGGCAATGTAGGCTTATTGAATGCATGCTGTATGCAAAGCACTATCAGAGATATAAAAATGAACAAGACCTCTAAGAACTAATGAGTAAGTGTCTAGAGAATGTAGAATATTTCTAGGTCCGTAGCAATGATGGAATAAATGTCAGCTGCTGTTTCGAATTGCTGATGAGATTTCTGGCTTTAATGTTTGAGTGGGTGGTGAAGCCATCTTTGAGACCCAGGGCCCATGAGGTGGAGCTCAGAATGGGCCTGGGTACACAAATTTAGTTAGAGAAAAACTTGAAATATCTGGGATGTCAGACTGTCAATATCTAGCAGTCAGCAATTGAGGAATTTGAGATTCAAGGGCATAATAGGTGGAAAGATCTATACTGAACAGTAAGGAATCCAGACAATTTTATTAGTCTCTTTTTACTTCAGACTATTAGGTTCACATATTTTTTTCCTATTATTATTTCAGTTTTCTTGACTATTCTACAGATTTAACTGTAAGATATATATGCTGGTAATCAGAAATGAGGATGTAAATATAATTAAGTTAATTTTCAAAAGGGCCATGATTCAAACCAGCCCTCAGCCCACCCTGAATCTAGTGAGATAGGGCAGAAGCAGACTAAAGAATAAGTAAATTGCAAGGCTGGCTTTTATACAGATGGTCATTCATTCGTTTTTAAAATGTGGGCCATGGACTGTCAGGATCAGCATCACCTGGGGTGGTAGGCAACATAATGGCTCAAACATGCGCACATCCTAACCCCTGGAAGAGACTTTGCAGATGTGATTAAGTTAAGGCTTTTGAGATGGGGAGAGTAGCCTACTGTCCAGGTAGACCCAATATAATCAAAAGGGTCCTTGTAAGAGGAAGATTAGAGTTAGTAGCAGGAATTGTGACAACAGAAAGAAGAGATGTGAGAAAGGGGCCACAGGCCAAGGAACTCAGGTGGCCCCTAGAAGCTGGAAGAGGCAAGGAATGGATTCTCCCCTGGAGCCTCCAGAAGGAGCCAGCCCTGCCAACACCTTGATGTTAGTTAGCCTCATGAGACCTGTTTCAGATTTCCAGCCTCCAAAACTGTAAGAGAATACATTTGTGTAGTATTAAGCTGCTAAGTTTGTGGTAATTTGTTAACACAACAATAGGAAATTAAAACACTCAAGAACATATTAGAAATGCAAAAGCACAGACTATACCTCAGATTTACCCAAACAGAAACTCTGGGGGTGGGGCCAAATAATCTGCTTTAATAAGCCCTCTGGGTGATTCTGATGCACAGTAGATGACTAGCAGTCTTTGAGGACTGTTGTGAAAACACAGCACCAAAGATGGGTTACAATTTTCTGCTTTAGGTCATGTGCTTATTTTTTCAACCAATCACTGTATATTTATCACAGGGTTTCCCTTGTGACCATGGGCAGTGGGGCGTTATGACGACAACACCACCAGGAACACAAGAAATTTGGAGGAGTTCCTCAAAGGAAAGAGAATAATGTTACCAGAAGGAAGATGACATCGTTTGCTGGAGGGATGAAACAAAACCATCTGCTATGAGTTTATGACTTTACTGGTCAGTTAGAGAAGGAAAGGCATTCTTATATGAAGGAAGAATTTGTGCCAGGGCCCAGCAGTAGCAAATCACAGATTATAGTCCTTCCTATGGTACGAGAGTGTGGGATCGGGGTGACAGGTGTTGGAATATGAGCTTGGAAGTCCTCAACTGCCATACTAATGAACTTGGATTATATTCTGTGGTGATGGGGGAGCATATACAGTGATTTTTAAACAGGAAGTAAAATGATGAATATGAACTTTAGAAAGCAAAGTTTGAGGGGGAGGGTATAGCTCAGTGGTAGAGCACATGCTTAGCATGCATGAGGTCCTGGGTTCAATCCCCAGTACCTCCGTTAATATCAATCAATCAATCAATCAATCAATCAATCAATCCCCCCCCCCCAAAAAAAACAATTATAAAAAAAATTGAGTTCTTCTAGAAAGCAAAGTTTGGGTTGTCACCATTGCCTGAACATCAGGTCTACTTCTCATTAGTACTAATTTCTGCTATAGTATGTGCATATTGAATGCTGATTATGTGTCACTCTAGGGATTCTCCATGCATAGATTTTGTATCATTATGTGCTCAAGTAATGGTTTTCCCACTGTGGGAAACTAAAACTGTTAGATCAACCACAGTAAGGAATACATTTATACTTACACACACACACACACACACACACACACACACACACACAGCTTCATGAACCTATACCCACTCTGGCTATGTGAGATATTTTCTGTTATTTTTAAATTCAATTCTATTTTAGGTTTTTAAAAAATTCTGGTCACAATCCTCTAAATTGATTTCTTGACCACCATTGGGTTATATCATGTAGTTTGGAATATTGCACTTTAAAGGAGAGGGGCAGTATCTTATTCATTTCGATATCTTATTTTTGTGTGTGTGAGATTAAGGCTTTACTGGGGATCAAGCAGGACTGGGCAGGGACCGCCATGCTGCAGGAGCATGGCCTGCATACCAGGACAATACTGGTCTTCAGAGCATTGGTGGAGAAGTCAGGGCTAAGCTTTGTAGGCCGTTGGTCCAACCAGACTACTCAAAGCAGCGGGGGGGAAAAGAACTAAAGAGAAGGATAGTGTGGTTGGTTTTAGTGTGAGAAGGATAACATGGGGTTGGGGGAAGAACCCTGCTGAAGAAAAGCAGAGAACTTAAGAGGCTGAATGAAAATGGATTTGAGAAGGAGAAAAAGGGACGAGTAACACATTTGGATAACTATTGGATTTTTAGCATTCTTCTCTGCATATAGTAGACCCCCAATAAGGCTTAAATATTGGATCCATGAAGTTTTAGGTAGAGCTTCAGACGTTCTTGGTGCCATATGATAGTACATTTTCCTTGCCGAGTATTGGACAACAGATTATTAAGATGTATATACAAAGCTCTGAACTTTGGGGTCAGTATATTTGGTGGATGGGAGTGGAATGAAGGGTCAGTAGAATTAATGACACATCTTCCCTATAATAAATGTCAAAGCTTAAGAAGAAGAACATTGGCAGATTGACTTGTAATCACACCACAATGAAGGTCAGGACTTTATATGAAATGAACTTTGCACCATAAATTAGGTATGGATCACTATGAGATGCTAAATCTGTAAAGCTGGTGTCAAATGCAGAATGATGAGAGCTACTGTGTAAGAGTGTACATAGAGTTTGACTTCTGGAAAGCATATCATTGAATAGTATTCTCTTCCCAAAATATCAAGGAGAGTCGTGTACCCTGACTCCTGAGCTATAGTGCTGGGTTAGATGGAAGATGCTGTGGAAAAACTTCCCTTTTGTGGCATTTTCCACTTTCTGAAATTGATCATTTTCATTAGTTTGATAGTATTTTTTGTCTTTACAATCCACATCTGAATTTAAAAAAAATTATATTATTCTTATTCGTATTACTGTTGTGTCTCTGTTTTTTAGAGTCTCCTTTCCATCTTCCAATGCATATTTATAAAAAAATTAAGAAACAGAGAACAGGCCTTAAGAACCCGATTATTTATCCTCCTATAGTTAAATTGATAAAATAGTTGTATGATTCTTAGTCATTAGGTTATAGCGTATATATATATTAGATTTTTATATATAGCTGGAAGTCAGAAAATCTTCGTTCTTATCTCTGTTCTGACAGTGTGTGACTGTCTCCACACCAGGTACTTTCTTTAAGACTCAGTTGCCCAGCTGCAGAATAGAGGTGATTTTTACCTTCCCCACTGAATGTTGCAAATTTGTGGAGCTCAAATTAGTTAACATATAGGAAAGAACTTTTTCATTGGGGTGTTCTCTCCTGGCGATGTATCAAGTCTTACTGGATGGAGTTGTTCTTTACAGCCCTGTGTTAAGAAGGATTCAGAAGCTGTACCTGGGCTCAGCTGGGAAAAGTACTGTTAAAAATTTGGAGTTGTTTTTGTGTGAGTGCAAGCTTTGGGAGTGATGAGCCTATGGGTCACATGCTTGCCATTCTTGAGCAATACATTTAGATGGTCATCGTCTTCTTATCCATCTGTGATAGCCTTAGGTTAGGCCCCAGTCCAGATCTGTATGCTTGCTGATGTGTGCTGCTCTCATGGTTACTGAGCCAGGTCAGTACTGCTGTCTCTAGTGGTCAAAGGCTATTACAGTGACTGCTCCCATTCCCTCACATCAGCGCTCACCCACCCTCCCCCCAGGGATGCCCCTATTGCCCTGAGGCCTGAGGTGCCTTAGACCGGCCCCCCCCAATCCTGTGGCCAGCGGGAGGATAACATTTGTCTCCCTCCTCCCACCTGACCGACTGCCTTGAGAAACTGCTCTTCACCTGGCCCCTCTCAGAAGATGGGCTAGGAAGATCCTCCCATCAGTTGTGCTTGAGAACAGTGGCAGCCAGCTCAGAAATGTACCCTTGGATCTGCTTTTCCACTTTCCCCGCCTCATTTCCCTCTGGCCTCCCTCTTGCTTCCATGAGATGACGTGCTCCGATAAATTAGAAGCACATGGCATTTGGCTTAGGCTGTGCTTTCTGTGGAATGTGGCCTAACATAACATCTAAATATATGAAACAGTGCATACTAAATATACATATATCAATACACACAGACACACGCACACAGAAATGGAGAGAGAAGGTGAATTGGGTTGAGCCAAAAGGAGCATTTAGAGTTGAGTTTGCTAAGCGTCTGCCTGAGGGAAAGGGAGGCCTTCAAGAAAGCCTTCTGTATATGTCAGGGGGTGTGGAGAAGGCCCGGCCATGAGGAGATCAGTGAGGATGTCTGTTCTCCAGCCCAGCCCCAGAGTGTTGGTCTGAGCTTCAGGAGCAGAAAGGCCCAGGTCTCATCGGTCAGGGCAGAGAGCTTAGATTTGATTCTGAGTGTAACAGGAAGACCCCGAGGGGTTTTAAGCCCAGAAAGATAATGATCCATTTAATTTATTTAGAAAGTCCCTCTTGCTCCTATTTTTAGAATGTATCTGCATTTCTGCATGGAACATTTTAGCATGGCTTCAATGCGGGGAGCACTGAGGCAGCCAGGGCTGCTGCTGCCTTGAGAGTCGGCCACTTACAGAACATTTAGTTGTGGCTTCTGGGGTAAGGAAGCAGCTTTTACCCGGAGGACACTGGAGACAAGGTTCATGCCTAGGTACCATCCTCAAGTGGAGAGGCAGAGCGGGGTACCATGGAAGAGTCTGTGAGTGAGAGCAGGCGGGGAATTACTGAAATGGCAGTGAGTGTGTGGTGTTAATATGGCTTCACTTGTACATAAATCAGTATTTATAATGTACTTATATCTATGGCCACTTCTGGCTATTGGCAACTGCTCACAAAGGTTGAAATTCAAAATTAAGAGATGTGATAAAGTTAGGTTAAGTGCTAAGCTGCCAGGAGGCTGCTGTTTACACTGAGGTACATACCATTAGCTCCCCACCCCCATCATACTGACTTCATCTAGAGGAGAGTAAAGCACCCAGCATTAATGTCCCCATTCTTCCATCTTTTCCTGAGATGGAGCCAACAAATGAGAGGGCGTGGTCTGAGACCTACTGGGAATATATCTCTGGGACCGTCATCTGGGAGTTATGAGTAGGCAGAGAGGCGATTTTCATTTTCTGTAATAACTTCCCACAGTAAGTAGGTGGGAGGGTGTAGTGATTGATGAGCTAAATTAGATGGAAAGTGGCTCAAATCAGATTCTAGGTGATTGCTCCTGCCTCTCGACTCACTGCACTTATTTTCTATTCCACTCATTTAGCAAATGATTATGGTCTGTCTTCTGACATTTCTTATATCGTTGCTTCATTCTTTACCTTTTTCTGTGTTGTTCTTTACGCTTTCTTCAGCTAGATCAGTTACTCCTTAGAGACAGAAATAGGGGTTTGTTTATTGTTCTGGCCTTCTCATGCTTCCCATGGAGTAAATGCGCAATGGTCGTATAGCATTTGACTGATGGTTGCTGCTCCAGTTCGAATGTTTCCTAAAGAAGTTTTCTGAATTTATCTTGTGTCAGAAAAGTAGACAGTAAGGGTAAGGGCCACACTAAGTATGTTTTAGTTTAAAATACGCAGCCTTTGAGTAAGTGAATTTGAAATAACTTTGTTCTGGCCAGCATAGCCCAGCCATAGAAATGGTTTTAGTTTTTTGTAACGGTGAAACTTCGCTTCTCTAAACAGGATGTAAGGTGAAGTCATATGAAAGTGTCAGTATTCGAGCTACAAATATGACAGTATCATGTAGATCAATCTAATAAGACAGAGGAGCCAATAGTAATTCATTCCTCTGAATCAGTCTGAGGTGGAAATGAGCTAATGGGAAGCAGGCCCCTCTTCTGTTACATCAGTTTGGGGGAGAGAGGCCAATAGGGCAGACGAGTGATGTCAGGGATAGGTATCCCTGAATGACCATTGATTTTTCTCATGAGTTGGGACTTCTGTGGTTGACATGTGCTTTCTGTTCTAATGGTCCCTTTAGTGTCACTTAAACAGGAGTCATAACGGGACACAGAAGAGTCAAGGCATGATAGCTAGGAATTATAACACCCATCAACTGCCAGTCCATCCCTCTTGGAGATGTAGTCAGGGGATGCAGAATGTGGCAGCTCATGGCACTATTTCACAGTTTTCTTATATTTCCTTCCTTGTTTCTATTGTATTCATTACAATAGCCCCACCTCCTTTCCTCTTTTGATTAAACTCTGGGTTTTGAATGCTGAGTTCAAGCTGCTGATGAGGGAGGGTTAGGGAAGACCTGCTTTAGCTGTTTTTCCTTAATTCCTCTGGTTAACGGAGAAGGGTCTTCTAGATTCTCCTAGAGGAACTCAGATTCACCAGCTGGACAACATAGGTAGGAGGGGGTGTCTTTGCCTTATTTACTGTGGGGGCAAAGAGGAGCCTGACTTCATGTCAGAGAAGAGAGACTAGAAGGGGCAGCTTGAGGACAGGAGGATCTGTCATTGGAAATAGGAGCCCAAGAATCCAGAGGAGGTCTAGGCATTGAATTGATCGGAGGAAGGCAAATTATCAGGTTTATTTTTACCATTAGACCGAGCAAGAAATATTTTTTGAAACTTGGTCTACCCTGAGTTCTGTCATTATTAAAAGCACGACCAGAGCTTAGCTTTTTAGAGTCAGAAAAATGTTGGAAATGGGAAGAAAAGCTTGACATAATCTGCTTAGAACTCTACACAGCCTACAGTTGTGTATCTAAGAAAGAAACAAAGCCATAGTATTAGGAAAAATTAAGGTGTGTTCAAACATTGTAGCACACCCCCCCACCCCTCCCACCCCTTTGTTATTACCTGTGGATAGAATCATGGTGCTTTAAACTCTTGATTCACTTATTCCATGCATGAACTTATCAGAGTATGCACATGATATCATTTGTTCCTTTTAACAGCCCTGAGAGTTAGAAAGATAGCATGCCCTATTTATAAATGGAGAAAATGAACCTCAGAGAGGTAAAAACAAAGCAAAACAAAACAAACAAAAAACTCACCTACAGTCACACAAATTGCAAATCAGTTGCAGAGATGGGATTTCAACTCAAATTTTTCAGAACCAGAGCTTTTCTACTATGCTGTGCTTTTTCCCTCTATACTGGAGGCATCATTAAAAAGGAAAAGGAGTCAGGTGAAATTCCTGCAAGATAAAGGCTAAGGGTAGGCCAATGTCCCAGACCCAAGGAGCAGCAGTGGGGCATGACTGGATGCCAGGTTGGATTTCCTCTAAGAGCAAAACTGCAGCATCTGAGGCCCCAGTCCTCTACTAGAATCAGCATTTTAACAAGATCTCCATGGGTGGCAGAATCTAAGACCCCGAGCACTCCAGAATCAGAATCTACACTTTAAGAAACCTCCAAGTGATTTGTAGGCATGTTCAAGTTCAAGAATCACCATCCTATCCATCCCAAAGTTGCTTCTGTATACTTGCTCCGTCTCGGGTCCTTTAGTGACCTGACTCAGGGAAGGAACATGGCTTGTTATTGCCCTGGTATCAACTGTTAAGTCAAATCACTAACAACAGAGGTCATGCTTTTGTTTTCTCTTAACACCCCGTCTTATCTTTCTAGTCTTTTTTTCACTTGCCCATGTGGAAATGAAGTAAGGAGAGAATGAGAGAAGGAGATAAGATTAAGGAATAGGAATTTCTGACCAAGTTTTTTGTGCCAGCTTTGTGCTTCCTTCCCAACTGTGCTACTAACCAAAGTGGCTAGAAACGTCTCCCTTCATGGAGTATGCTCGCATCCCGACTGTTCAGCATGCTCTTTTTTTGAAGTATCTATCACAGCACCTTCAGTTATTTGGAGGCTGTGTGCATTTGGTTTCTCATTCGATCCAGAAAACAGTTCTCTAGGTTTTATTTCTGTTTTACACACAGCCATACACTCAAGTACCTTAAGGGTGATTGAACATAAGTATGATACATTTCAACCTTTAAGGACAAATTGGAGAAAACTACCGCTGACTAAACCCCAGGGCTGAGAGTGGTCCATTTTGGTCATAATGCTGAACCAACCATGCTGTAACACTGACTGCTTTTTACCACACAGGTTCACTCTTAGCCCTGAGGATTGTGGCATTTGCTTCTGCTTTCAGCATCAGTGGGAATGGGCTTCCATGATGTTTTCTCTCTCATTTTTTTTTTTCTGTGTGTGATTATGAATGATCTGTGAAGCAGAAAGAAGTCAAAAAAATTCATAAACTGGGCCTACCCTGTGGTCTCAACAGAAATTTAGCAAATGTGACAAGGGGAGTCAACAGGAAACCCATCACCCATCATCAGTCTGTCATGCTGACGATGAGCACTGTGCCCAATTTCTGTAGGGCATATTTTCAAACATGCCAACATGTAAATTCTTAGACAGGAGTTAATAAAGTAAATCCTTTTAATAGAAATGCAGGTTACTTTTTTTTTTCCAGTGGGGGGAAAAAAAAAAGAGACAGGGCACTGGAAGTTTTACTTAATAGAGGATCTGGCAAGGAAGCGATCCTTCCTAGTATCTGCCTCCAAGGTAAATGGAATTATCAGGGAGGGGAGTCATCATGAGGTTAGAGCTTTAAGAAAACCGGGATAGCCAAATGATATTATGTACACTGGTGTGGAACAAAGAATGCTTTGTTTTACATGTTACATTTTTCATTCAGCAAATCATTGTCATCCTTTAGGTTCACTAGGAAAACATTCTCTTCACAGGAACAGTAATCAAACAGTACTTGATACTACAAGACAAAACAGAACAGATAATGGAAATACCTCTTTGTTATGTTAGAGTTAGACTATTACCCCATGATGTTCTGTTTCACTGACTTTTATAGAAACATGCATTTTTTTTAAAGGGAAAGTTCAATGTCTTCGAATTCAATTTGAGATGGTGAGTTTGCATTGGGTTATTTTAAAATGTGTTTGGAGGTAGAACATTTTGAATGAAACATCTCAGTTAACGTGCTTTATAAAATATTTGGTGAAGTTAATGAGCAGTATAAGAAATTCCACTGTGTAGGGCTGATTTGATTTCACTTCAGAAAGTCTTAATCTGAAATTAGT
Source organism: Camelus dromedarius (assembly GCF_036321535.1). NCBI lineage: Eukaryota > Metazoa > Chordata > Mammalia > Artiodactyla > Camelidae > Camelus > Camelus dromedarius. The sequence goes on from NC_087452.1 coordinate 25,035,096, forward strand.
GTTGGTGATGATTTGAATATGTCTGATTCTCTTAGCCTAAAATGCATAATATCTTCCCATTATGCCAAATCACATGCTTTGTATCTAGTTTTAAGTTACTGGTGTGTTGTGAAAACAATTTGGTGATTTATGTAAGCATTTATTTTTAGTGAAATGAAACCGAATAGAATAGAATATACGAGAGTTTACCTAATATGGGCAAAGTATAAGGGTTCTTTATTTTTGGTATATGTATACATGTTCGTTCTATCTATCTATCTACCAATCTATCTAAAAACTATGGTTCACATTCAAAAAAGTTTAAAAATGACTTCTCTGGTGAATTTTGGCATGGTCACTATATGGTATTAGCCATGGTTGGTGCACTGAAAATTTTTCTTCAAATAACCAACAAACTTGTCACTTTTCTTTTGACTTCTCATTTATTTGGGGATTTTCAAATGGCTGCACTTCTCTTAAAATCTTTCTCATTTTAACCTCTTCCTTCTGGAGACTGATTAGTTACAAATCAGGGAAGTAAAGCCATACTTCAAAGTTCAGCATATATTGGCAGTACATAATTTAAGGAAGGGAGGGTTTCATTTTTTTTTTTAATTAATAATTCTGACATGGACCTTTCTCATGCCTTTTCAGTTACCGTGACTCACTTTAATCTCACCTTAATACCACTGTTTAGATTCCTCTCCAGAGAGGAAGAGAATCATTCAGAAATTAGGTGCATAAAGGTTATTAAATTAACATTTAAAATTCTGGTCTTACAAATTTTATTTTACTTGTAATTAAATGCCATGAGTAAAAATCTGTGATCTCCAGTATGCTTTGAATCTGTATCCACTTAAAGGACAATAAAATTACTGGGCGAATTCTTATTTTGTTTGTAGGCTTTTCTCCTAGGAATATTCCTTCTGGCTACTGCCACCAACCATAGTATTAAGTCAAAGCATAATTTAAAAAATATAAAACACATAAAGATTTCCACTTCTTGTAAACTTTCCTAACTTGTTCCAATTTCCAAATAACTAAGCATCTATGGGAAACAGGCTAAAATGCCAACAGTAATCTCTCCTTGGAGCTTCAAGAATTGAGCTACATTATTTGATATCAATGATACATTCTGAGGTCTCATGGCTTGGGTGTAATGTAAAAGGAGATCAGAAATGATGACATTATCAATGAACTGAAATAAATTTTACCACATACATGAGAAGTGTTCCTAATGCCACTGCATCATTTTAATTAGCAGCTAGAGTTTTGTCTTAAACGTGAGTGTTAATCACTCTTGTCAACAGACTTGTTTGCTGCTCTGTACTCTTTGGATGCAGCTCTGTTAGTAGGGACTCCTGCTCGCTGTTCTGAAACCCAGTCTTACTAACCTAGCGTAAGCAGTAAAGGGCATTTACTGACTCATGCAACTGAGAAGTCCTAGGTAGTTTTGGCTACACACTTAGACAGGCCTTCTTTAAGTGGTGATCACCTCACTGAACTTCCATTCTACCAGTTTAACAATCCCAACAGAGCTTCTGTTTCCAGTAGTTTTTTTTTTCTCATAAATTCAAGTACTGATTTTCATCAGAATAACTTGGACCACATGCTTCTGGCTGAATGAATAACTATGGCCAATGGGGCAGAGCAGTGATTGGCCTGGGCTGGTTCACATTCCTCTATCTGTATTCCAAGGATGGGAGGAGGAGCAGGTTCTCCAAAAGAAACAAATAGGCCATTATTACAAAGGCAAGGTTTTATACAGATAGTAGACAAGAAAAAACAGAAGCTTCTACTACAGAGATCTTATTTTAACTATTTAAAAAACTTTATTGTCTTCAGTTTTAAAAAGAACAGTGAAATTATCTCTATTTCCTTATTAAATTAGTTATCCATTTTTAAAATACGTATTGAGCCAGGCATAGACATTTCCTTTAACTTCTCTGGGCATATGAATTGTGTGCATGATTTTGACCAAGTGTCTGCAATATTTTATTAGATGATTTTCATCACTCTGGGTAATAAACAGGTGATTTGACTTAGCAGCGTACAGGTGCTATTTTTAATACTTAGTGCTCTCTGGAGGGCTTCCAAATAATAATAGCACCTTTAAAAGCTTTGGATTCCCCAAGGAGCAATAAAATTGTGCTGAGTATTGTCTGTGATAAATAACACATCTCCCTACTCTTCTCTTCTCTATGCCTACTTGAGTAAGCTCCAGATTTCCTGATATTATCTCAGGGTTGATTGCCTAGTGAAGGTCAGTACTTCATTGCTTTCTGTTTTTATGTGTTTCTTTGTGTTTATATTAGGATAATGAGAATGTGATAGGCTTTTTAAAAATATTAAAAATATGTGAAAATAAAAGCATGAACACATCAATAAGGAATATAAGTTAAATTTTTGTTTTCTAAAAGGGAAAAAAAAAACCCTTATTTTATTTTTCCTGATCATTGGAGTTCAGGACTTGAGGAAGGAGGATCCCAGAGGAAGAAAGTATAGAGAAGTGACTTCAAAATGCTGAATGGAATTTTCCCTTGAGACCTGGTTGTATTCTAGTGTGAAACAAACAAACAAACAAAAACTAGTTGAAACACCTGATGAAAGACTAAAAGGCAAAACAGAGATTTTGGCAGTCTCACAGAGCTTCTGAGGAGGTAGGATCATGATAAACACTGAAAGCTTTTAATTGAGTCTCCTGAATAGCTACATGCTAGGATAAAAGCAAACTGGAAATAGACCAATCTGAATTGAATCAAGATGATCTGCCTGTACTCTGCCTGCCAGAAGAAGATAAAATCATCTTTGGAGGAAGGTAACATTGCTCAAACTTGTATAATTTTTCATAAACAATGTATCTGTCATTTACTAAAAAAATCAGTAGGCATGCCACGAGATAGGAACAAATGACCAAAAATCAAGACAGAAAAAATAGCCAAAAGTAATAGATTCAGAAGTGACTCAGATATTGAAGTTATCACGTACAGACATCCAAATATGACTCATATGATCAAGAAAAGACAGAGAATTTAACCAGAGATCTGGAATCTATAAAAGGAATCAAATGGACAACTTCGAACTTAAAATTACAGTAACTGAAATTAAGAAATCAGCAGATGGATTTAACAATGTATTCGAGACATCAGAAGAGAGGATTAGTGACTTGGAAGATAGGTCAGTAGACAGTATCCAGATTAAAGCACAGAGAGGAAAAAAAGAATGTAAAAGTAAAGAAAATTCCGCAAGAGACATATTGGGTGGTGTAAAGGTCTGGGCCTGGTCATTGGAGGCCCAGAAGGTGATTAGAGAGAAAATAGGTGCAGAAGCAATATTTGAAGAGATACCAGTCAAGAATTTTCCAAAACTGATGAACAACATCAAACGAGAGATTCAAGAAAATCAAATAAAGTACACAGGTATATTACAATAAAACTGCTGAAAAATCAAAGACAAATGCAAAAATCTTAAAAGCATCCAAAGGAAAAAAAGACATTTTCAAAGGAACACCAATAACTAATTTTTAAACCAACAATGGAAGCTAAAGAATGATGGAATGATATATTTAAAGAGCCAAAGAAAATAATTGTCAATCTAGAGTTCTAAACCCAGTGAACATATCCTTCAAAAAAGGTACTTTTAGAAAAATTAAAATGAAGAGAATTAATTACCAGCATATCTACATTGAAACTGTTAAAAGGAGCTCTACAGCCAGGAGAGAAATGATTCCCCATGAAATTATGGAAATGTAGGAAGGCGTAAAAAAAACCAAAAAGGATAAATATATCAGTAAATATAAATGCGTATATACTGTTTAAAACAATCAAGATAATGTCTAGTGGAGTTTAACTCCCTATAATCAACGATGGGACAATTTAAACATCTATTGGAATAGGAACTGCAGTAGTTGGAATTAAATATTTTAAATCAGTGAGTTCATAATGTTAATAATAATTATTATAATTGGTTACCATAGGAGGATTTTAGTGAACCAACTTATTATTTTTAAAAATAGTATACAAATTTAAAGAACTGAACATTTATTCTGTGTTTGTTACACTACTAAGTTGACATAGATGGGGGAAGTTTTCTCTGGATCATACTATTCCAGCTAATAACTGGAAATAAATAATTGGAATATCTTATTTTTAATTCTACTGAATTAATGGATCCAGGTATTGAATGTTAATGACTCTGAATATTACAAAAATACAACCAGACATGGTGTGCCTGCTGAGGGAGGAACATACACCATCAGGCATGAGTTAGTCTTGCCAAAAACAAAACAACAAAAAAATGAACCTGATTCTGGTTAAGCCTCTAGATCTAACTACCAACAAATAGAATTCACAGATAGCATGCATTTTATTTAATATAATACCATAGAAAAAAATCAGACAGTGGAAAACCTCAGTTCAAACAAGCCAGCCTCTCCATTGTATAAATAGCAAGGGGGTAAAAAAAAAAGATTTGAGGGAATTTATTGGTAAAATTAACCTTAAAAGACATATTGACCAATCACAGTGTACAGAACTTATTTGGATCCTGATTTTGAAATACCTGTAAAAATAGTTATGACATTTGGAGATTTGAAAATTTACAGAATATTTGATGGCATTCTGGCATTATTGTTAATTTTTTATGTTTGAAAATAATATTGTGGTTAGATGTTTAAAAATATACCTATCTCTTAGAGATACACCCTAAATAGTATGTGACAAAAAAATTACAGGAGATATGATATAATATTTGGGGTTCTCTTTAAATTAATATGCTTGAAGGAAAAGTGGGTGGGAATAAAGATGGAACAAGACTGACCATGAACTAATAATGATCACTGAACAAAGGATATGGGGGTTTTATTAATTCTACTTTTTTATCTGTTGGAATTTTCCATAACAAAAAGCTTGAAAAATAAAATATATGTAGAAATTACAGTAAACAGCATCAATAACACATAAGATGGCAGTGAGGTATGAGGTAAATACAGTTAAAATGGTATAAAGTCCTTACTTCGAAAGTGGTAAAATATTAATTATGATAGGTCCTAGTACGTCAAGGAAACACATTTTAATTTCTAGGGTAACCACTTAAAGAATGTATAATCAACAAGCTGAAAGAGGAAGAAAGTAGCATAATAAAAGACATTTATTTAGTTGAAGATAAAGGGAAAATTAAAGAATAAAGAACCACGGGCCCAATAAAGAACATATTAAGGTGGAGATTTAACACAAATGTAACAGTAACTACATTAACTTGAAAGGACTAAATACTTCAGTTTAAACAATTTTGGACTGGATTATAAAAAGAAGACAATTATTTGCTGACTATCCTAGGCACACTTTAAGTACAAAGCCATATAAAGTTAAAAGTAAACAAGAAATACCATACAAACACTGACCAAATGATGCAGTGTAGCTATGTATATGCATGCAAATAGCACTACCTCAAAAATTTAAAAAGTTAGCAACTAGTAGTACTAAAACAAGACATATGCAGATCCTCAAACTTGGTTGGGATTTTACCATTCCTCTTTTGATAATTAACAGAACATGCAGGGAAAATTTCAGTAAACATATAAATGACTCAAATACCACATTTAACAAACTTGACCTAATTGTAATAGATAGAAATAATCTGTATAGAAAACACCAACTGAAGAACATATACTTTTTAAGTACACAAGAAACATTTGGCCAATAGTCTGTATGCCTAGACATAGGCATTTCTCAACAAATCTCAAAAGATTGAATACATAGGCTTTATTTTCTGATCACAGTAATGTTAAAGTGGAAATCAGCAACAAAGTGAAAATGAGAAAATTCCAGTTTTGAGGAAGTAACTAGTATTATTTTCTTCATGTGTCAAAGTAAATAATCACAATGAAAATTCGAAATATTTTTAAGTGATAATGAATATGCAACATATCAAACCTTGTGGATTGGAGCTAAAGCAGTACTTACAGGGAAACTTATAGCCTTAAATTCCTATATTAGGAAAAAAAGAGGAATGCTAATATCAGTGATTAAACATCAGTCTCCGGGATCTAAACAAGCAAAATAAACTCAAGGAAATTAAAAGAAAATAAATAGAAGTGCAGAAATTATTGAAACAGAAAACAAACTAACAAAAATAAATAGAGCCAAAAATTATTTCTTTGAAAAAGCTAACAAAACTTTTAAAATTCTGGTAAGAATTATTAAGAAAAAAAAAAGAAAGAAAAAGAAGGAAAAAAGATAAGGCACAAATTTGCTAAAATCACAATTGCAAAAAGAATTACAGTATAAATATTAAAAGATGATAGAAAGATATTACCAAGATTTTATGCCAATAAATTTGAAAATGTAAATGAAATGGTTAAGTTCCTTAAAAATACACTAACATTGATATAATGCATTTCGGAAAATCTGAATTAGTCTATATCTATAAAGAAATTAACTTCATAATCATACATCTTCTGACAAAGAAAATAGGAGTTAAATTCACTAGCAAGTTCTTCTAAACATTAAGGAAGGAACAATCAGGTATAAATTCACAGTAGGCCAGCATAACCTTGACCCCAATGCCAAGAGGGATATTAAAAGAAAGGAAATTTGCAGTCCAATTTTTCTAATGAAATGAATGTAAAAATGCTAGCCAAAACATTAGTAAAAATTAGTAAATCAAATTCAGTAATGTATAAAAAGTATAATATACCACTACTATGTAGGGTTAATTTGAGGAATGCAAGTTAATTATTTGAAAATCAATTAATGCAGTTTACTATATTAATAGAGTAAAAGTGTAAAACCTTCCCATCATCTCAATAGATGCGAGAAAAAACCTTTTGATAAAATTTAGCACCTGTTTATGATGAAATGTAATAAAATGGAAATAGAGCAGTACTTCCTTAATCAGATATGTGGTATCTACAAGAAAACAACAGAGAACCTCATACTACTGAATGTTGAAATATTGACAGCTTTTTTTTGTTGAGATTGTGAGTAAGATAAAGATATGTTATTTCCATTTTTATTCATCATAGTGTTGGAGACTCTTGCAAGTTCAGTAAGGTAAGAAAAATAGACTGTCTTCATAATCTTGGGGTGTGCAAGAATCTGTATTTTTAATAAGCCACGAAAGTGATTCTTATGCATGACCAGTTTGGGAAACCTCATGACTAGATTTCACTAAAATGTGATTTGCTTTTTCTCTTGAAGTGGCCACAGTCTAAAAGTAGGGAATATATAAGGGGAATCTCATTTCTGCTCTGGAATGGGATTGCCATTGTCAACACATTAAATCAATCAGATTGGTTGTGGATTTTGCCACTTTCCTTTTAAAATTGTTTCTATTTAGAAATAAGGTGTTTACCAGATCTCTTGCTAATAATTTTAATTGATCAGAAACAAATAATTCCCCATATACATTGTAGCAACTTTCTTTTATTTACCTATAATTCAATTCAAAATGTTAATGGGAGTTTAATAAATTTAATTTTCTTTTGTACAGATGGGATTCAAATGCAGCTGAACCCTTTTCACTGTCAATAGTCAGGATGTAGATATATGCCATAGGTTAGTTAGATTATAGACCTTGAAAAAAATTATATATAATAAAAGTCTAGTGTAATGCGTTTAGTTTCTATGATAAATGTCACCCTCACTATCCTGGCATTACCAAACAGTGACATTATTTTATTGATCTTGTTTTTCATATTTCTTCTATTTTGGTTACAAAATAATACCTACTCTTAAAATCAAAGCATATAAAGTAATTGGCAAAATTCCCTCTACTTGCACCCCAAACCCATTCCTCATAAGTAATCACTGTAAACATTTTTATTGTTTTTATTTATGTATTTTTATATTGTTTTCACTGAGTCATCACCTTTCTGTCTAAACCTTTCAAAATTCAAGTGTATATATTGAGACTAAGTTTATTCTTTCTGTCAAATTCGGTAAGTGGGCAGTCAGTCCGCTAAACCCTAAGTATTTGTAATGCTTATTATTTTGCCATGTTCTGTTTGTTTGTTTAAAAGATTAAGCAGCACTTTGGGGAAGGAATGATAACCACCAATATTCTATAATAGTACTGTTCCTTCCTTTGTTCCCAGAGCATCACATACATAGTCCCACAAATAAATTTGTTCTCATCTTGAGTGAATCATAGGCTGGAACAAGTAATGCACATACTAGTGCTGATGCGAAGTGGATGAGGAGGTGAGCAATGCAGTTTACAATGTGTTACACTAAGAGTGATGATAATGTCATTTTATAAAAAGACACTATATATTTAACATAAATATATTTTTAAGTTTTTTGATTCACAATTCCATAAGGCATAAACATCTGACAACGACCATTGTGGAATATGACTAAGAATCATGAGAGTTTTTGAAAGATAAGTATTATTTTAATTGAGACAGACCTCTCAGAGTATAGTAAAGAAAAAGTGTCAGCTGAATTGGGAAGTACATTGTATATACCAGATCAAATACTGCAGCTTAGGACTTTCTATGTAAAATGAACCCAAGCCCCTTACCCAATTCATTACCAATTCCTAAATATCTCTTAGATTTGTTGTGATTCTACCATAGCTACTATTGCCATCTTAGTTTAAATTATCACCATTACTGCAGTAGCCTCTTGACTAATTCTCTTGCATCCACTTTTGTCCCGCTTCAAAACATTTTTCAAATGTAGCCTGAGGGAGATTTTCAAAATGCTAGTTTGATCAAGCCACTGCCCCGGTGGAAACCATTTCCACCATTCAAAAACCTAACAAGGCTCCTGTCTTTCTCTTTTGATTCTTTTCATATTATCTCCCTTAGCTCTCTGAGCTCCTCTGCCCTTTCTCCTCCTCAACATCACCCTCCTCCCTCCTGCCACATGGGTCTTTACACATTCTTGATCCTTCGGCCTCTGGAATTTTGCTTCCTTCATCTCCACTGAGTTAATTCCATCTCCTCAGATTTCAACTCCAGTGTTTCCTACAGTTTAGGCCTTTTATTACAGTCTCTCTCTTTGGTACCTGCCACTAACCTGTGTTAAGATTTCATCACTGCCTCCCCAACAAGACCGTCAGCTCTGTGAGTTCAGAAACTGTTTGTTGATGCCCATTTACCAGCTCAGCCTGGCATATGCCAAATGCTTAATAACTGTTTGTTGAATGCATAAAAGAATGTGTGCAAATTTTGTAAATTGAACAGGAGATGAATTACTGCAGCTGAAGATGTTATGTTGCTAATTATAGGAAATAATTTTAAAGGGAAGTCAAGGGCAGAAGTTCTGATGAAACGTAAATTAAAGGACTGAATTTTCACAGGGGCTCAGAGGGGTTAAGAAACTTGCACATGGATGGAAACACAGCTACTAAGTGATAGAGCTAGTATTTTAATCTGGATTTACCTGATAGCACTGCTGTTTTCAAGAGCAGTTACATGTATAAACGCTTTATGTAGACAGTAAGCATGGCGAGTTCTGAATACTCTATCCCCGACCTGAAAATTCATGAGGACCATTATGAATATTAAAGACTGACAATTCCCGGAGTGAGGAAAGTTGTTGAACTTAGTATAACCCAGTATCTCTTTCATTCGGTGATACCCATGAATAGAATTTGCCTTGGCAAGTACCTCTGCACATTTCTTCATTTATCCTTTTGTCCTGCCATTTGCTTTATGTGTTCTGACACTGATTATAATCCAATTGCTAAATAATTCTTTACAAAGAAGACATTTGCCAAATACTTGAGAAGATGACTCCCCCCTGTTCAAGAAAAAAGCATTAAGTCTTTTAAAATTAATTTGTCATAACTTGGGGGCAAGTGTCTGGAGACATGAACCTCACTTAACCTTCTTTCTGTCATAGATATACTTATTGCTTTGAAATTATGTTCTCCCCCCCACATTATTTAGGCTACCAAATTGCACATGATGAAGCGCGGCCAGACCTGGGATAGCAGTAAAAATCAGAACATTGTATCTGTTTTTCATGAGAAAAAGGAGACATTTGGTTAAACTTGGTCCAGTTACCAATGTTAAAACATACCAGTGTCACTTTCAATATTTACTGAAGAATAAGACTTATCTATCAATAATATCACATCTGTTTTATTTTTAGCTTATTTCATTTAAAAATTAATTTCTGCTAAACAGTGCTTGGTACTAGGCAAATTTGCCAAGACTCACTTCTTTAGAATGGAACATAAGTCTTTCAGGATATGCATATACTGTACTTCTCCAAATTTCTCATAAGTTTAAATATCTAGGTTTTATGTCCTTAGGAAGAGAATTTTACCATGCTCTATTCTTCTATACCAGGTATATTTATATATACATCAATATAGGTATATTGGGAAAAATCTATGCATATCTACTAGCTGACAGAGGGTGCCTTTAAGGATTTTTAGCCTACATATGACTGCATATTCCAGAAAGCCCCACAACTATGTGATTTTGAATTTGTAATAATTCAACTTGTTCTTCTTGTGTGCGTAAAAGTGTTTTTATAGAAGTATGTTAAAGTTCATCCAAAAGAATTGGGAGGAATTGAGTCTAAATTCAACTTTTTCCCCTGAATTAACTGCAAAAAATATAAATAAATATTTAGATGTGCCTGACTACACATATTTATTCAAGAATAGACGTTGGGGCATAAAGGAGGACTAGACATTGTCCCTGCTTTGAAGAAGCTCACCTAGGGGGGTGTAAATGGGTAGAACTACTATGGAAAACAGTATAGACGTTCCTCAAAAAATTAAAAATAGAACTACCACAAAATCCAGCAGTTCTACTTCTGAGTATTCTTCCAAAGAAAACAAAAACAAACACTAATTTAAAAAGATAAATGCACCCTTTTGTTCATTGAAACATGATTTACAATAGCCAAGAAAGATATAGACGTAACCTGTGTTCATTGAGGGATGAATGGATAAAGATGTGGTATGTAAACACACACACACACACACACACACACACACACACACACACACACACACACACACACACACACACACTATTACTCAGTCATAAAAAATAATGAACGCTTGCCATTTGCAACAACATAGATGGACCTAGAGAGTATTATGCTAAGTGAAATAGTCAGAGAAAGGCAAATACCGTATGATTTCACTTACACGTGGAGTCTAAAATACAAAGCAAATGAATCCATATAACAAAACAAACTTGTAGATACAGAGAACAAACAGGTGGTTGCCAGACGGGATGGGAGTGGGAGTTGGGGTGTGAGTGAAATAGGTGAGGGAGGTTAAGAGGTACAAATTTTCAGTTATAAAATAAATGAGTCATGGGGATGAAATGTACAGCATAAGGAATATATTGTAATACCTTTGTATGGTGACAGATGGTAACTAGACTTACTGTGGTGATCATTTTGTAACATATAGAACTATCAAATCACTATGTTGTATACCTGAAACTAATAGTGTTGTATGTAAGTTATACTTCAATGTAAAAAAAAGAAGAGGTTCACCTACATGCAGAGACAGATAGACAGCTATGCACATACTATACTGGTTAGTACCATGGATTGGGGGCGCGTAGTGAGGGCAAGGCACTGTGGGAACACCTGAGGGGGGCACTTGTCTCACACAAGATCTGGGACTCAGGCTGGGCTTCCTTGAGAAAGTCACATCTAAGTTGAGACTTCTGTGGCTAACAGTTTTGATATGGTGAAGAAATTGAAAGAGGAGCACCTGTGTCCTCCTTAGTTAATTGGAAAAAGAATCTGTAATTGTTTTTGTAGTGAGCAGAATTTTTATGGCAGCATTTTTGACTATCTATGGTTAGAAAAGAAGAAATGATGCTGTCTTTTTCTGGCTCTAGTTTGCTCTGTCTGATTTCTTTGTACTTTACCCCCTTTTTTTTCCTGTGAACTTATATAGACCCACATGAAAATTTTCTCTACCGTTTCGTATCTGATCTCGATATTTTTAGAAATTTATTGGTGTTGTTTTGTGTGTGAGGGGGTGTGTGTAAGAGTAGTCTCAGCTTTGTTGGCATGATTGTCTGACCTGTGATCCTTTCTCCGTTCACCCAAAGGGCTGTTACCTACACTTGCGTCTGCCCAGTGTGACCCTCTGAAACGGGACTATTCACCGTTCCTTCTTTGTAGGACACTGACAACAGAAGCTAGTGGCCTAATATGGCCTGCAGATATATGTGTTTTAGATGAGAAAATTTCAGTGAAAATCTGAATTTCTACCATTATAGAGCGAGCATTGAGAAGCAGCAGGAGCTCTGCTTATTTCAGGCCGTTTACTCCCAACTCATTGTTCCATACCTGGTCAGCTTCACGCCTTTGATTATCTGCCTGGCCTCTGTAGGTTTGAATCGGTAACTCTTTCTTTATAGTTGTGGCTGATTAGACCAGGTGTGGACTGATCTTGACCTTGGTTGGATTCATAAAGTTTTTTTTTTCTGGTCATTTTGAAGTGGTGCACAAGTGGACACTACTTGGTTTCTATTAAGTTGCAAAGAGATACTAATATTTGGCCATGCCAGTGCCAAAGCCAAGAAAACTCATCTAAAGATAGAGGCATTAGGGCAAATGTTCCAGAAAGTGGAGAAATGTGACCCTTTAGTCTCAGAGAGAGTGTGAGTGTGTCAGCACTGGACCTGAATGACTTCCCACTTCCTGGCTCTGGATCCTCACGAGGCCTGGCTATGCTTCCTATCCTTGTGCTGTTCCTTATCCAGATTCCTATTTTATTTGAGCTCCTCAACTGGATTTATGGTTTCTGTAATTAAATGAATCCTAATTAAGAGGCTTGCACATATTTTTATGATATTTTGGTCTGAGTGGGAAAATGGGATGTAGGTGTCCAGTAATTTGTCATGAATACTCTTAGTTATATTAGAACAAAATCTTGTTCGTCATTGAGTAATAATTGTAATCACTGTGTAATCATTGAGTAAGCTGTTCTAGTTGAGCGTTAGAAGCCTCTAGGCTACTCTGTTGGATTAGCAAAACAAAATCTTGACGTCATTGAGTAGGGTTTTCTCCTTTAGAAGCCTCTGGGTTCAAGCCTTCCCTGAGATGTTGTATCTATTCTTGAGTTGTTTGTGAAGAACTGATTCTGAATAAGCTAGAAAATTGCTGGACTTCTTAATTTTATGTTTTTTTAAAAAAGCATTATATAATATAATAAACATAATATATTATATAATATATATAACATTATATAATATAACATAATAAACTAAACACCCATAAGTCCACCATTCAATTTATGGACTATAGATTACCATCTACTCATGTGTTCCTTCCATATCTAATCGCCTGCTTTTCCATTCCAACAATAGCCATTGTACTGAGGGAATAGTTGTACTGGATGCATTTTCCACTTATCCTTCCTTTGCTTTTTCTTTTCTTGTGTAAACTAATTTTGTCACATGTGTATATATCCCTAGACAAGATATATTTTAGTTTTTGAGCATTATAAAAATGGCTTTATACCATATGTCAGTGCGTCCCAACTCCTTCACATCTTGGCATGCACTGAGCTTAAAAATATTGTACAGTGCCTTGGGATAAATGCTATCTATGTCCCACTAAAAGACTCTGGCCACTCCAGCTTCTATTCACCCTCAGAACTAAGGGGATCAGTATGTTAGGATCTTTGTAACCTAGTCACTGAAGCATATCACTTAGAAAGCACTGCTGTTAGGCATATGCTGTTTCTACTTGATTTTTTGTTTCTAAGATTTATTCCTGTAGATGCCTGTCACTGTAGGTCATTCCTTTTCACTGCTGTATAATATTCTGTGAACATACAGGCATTTCCATCTAATTCGTTTAAACCCCTTCTTTGCTTTTTATTTACCCTGGGGATCATGCCAGCCTACCAAGACTTATAGAAAACTGATAAATTTGATCTAATGTTTTCCTAGGATTCAAAGAGTTGCTTTTCAATTTTAGTTTTAAAAATCTGTTCAGTTTTGTATTGGATCTGAGAGTCTATGACAACAAGAGATAGAATCAGTTTGATTTTTATGTAAGATACAACCTTCTCTACTTAATTACATTATTGGGACATAATAGCAGTATATGCCAGTAAATCTGCCTTAAATCAGTGGAAATTTAGTTTAGGGAGCAAATCAAGGAGTACTAAATTATGAGTATTTCATAATGTCATCACTGTTTTTGATATTTAACATGTATTGGGATCTGAAATGAACCATATGATTAGTTCAGCAGTGGCAAATATATTTCACTTCATGTTCCAAGTCCATTTACTTGGTAATATTTGGCTGGAAAAGTGTTTTAAGTCCACGTTAGGGCTCTCTGGTTAAGAATTCAGTGATCCAGCAAAAAAAAACATGAAAGCGAATGTATGTATATTCATGTATGAATGAAAAACTGTGCTGTACACCGGAAATTGACATAACATGGTAAACTGACTAAAACTCAATAAAAAAAATTATAGCTCTGTTTGTATCTCTATATATTAGATTTTTAAAAAGCATTGTATAAAAAGAATTATACAAAATGCACATTTTTATGTCTGGCTTATGCTCAGTTTAATGTTCATGACATCTGTCCATATTAGTGTGTTTATCACTAGTTTATTCCTTTTCCTTGCTGAGTGTTCTCTCATAAAGATATAAAAGATATACATAAAAGATATACTATAATTTGTTTATTCATTCATCTGCCAGTGGACATTTGGTTTTTTAAGAGTTTTTGACCATTATGAATAAAACTGCTATAAATAATTATTCAAAAAAAAAAAAGAATTCAGTGATCAGTTTTGGATGTCTGTCCTAAGTTTGAAAAATGGGAGTAAGGACATACCTGCTGCACAGTCCTTCCCTGATCTAGTGTGTTCATTTGCTTCTCTTTTTATGATTATCTTGAAACTGTCTTCATCATCTGATTATTATTATATTTGTAGATTACGTCTTTTGGAAAACAAAATTCATAATTAAATCAAAAGTCAAAGAGCATCATATAGTTGTACTCTTTTCTCTGGCCATTTATTATGGTCTCTAATTACCTTCACCACAGGATACTTTTCTCACAAGTATCCAAAATACTCCACTCCTTTGGTAAAGTATATTTTACCACTATTATTGATCCCCAAACTAGAAAATAGATAAAATGCCCTTTAATATCCTCAGTTTCTGGGTTTTGAACTGTACTTTGCATAGATTTTGTTTGCTATAATTTAAAACATTTAGAGTAACAAAGCTTCCTTAGACTTTCCAGAGACTATTAAACATTGTTTTTAAGATAACATCTTTTCTTGTCCTTCATTTATGAATATTTGGTCAGGAAATGGTCGTAAAAAGCTTCACATCCCAATTGAATAATGCATTCTCCAAAGCAGCTGCCAAGTGTAAATACCACTGATATACATTCATGCATATGATAGTGTATAAATAACCAGGAAAGCATAGCAAAGGTCAATCAATTATGTATAGGTCAGAATGCTTTCCATCTGGATTGAGTCATTTTAGCAAATGACATCATGTGTCCTTTGGAGTCTATTGTGAAATGTGGGTTGAGTCATTATAGATTGGCTTCTTCTCTGGGCTACCAGGGTAGCAGTGGTAAGGCTCGATAAATAAATGTATTGGACTCTGCAGGAGCAGATAAGCATAATTAGGGTGTAGTGATGAAGGCTTCCTATTCTGGAGAGAAACTTGAGCTCTGACTACTAATTTCTAGATTCTTATCCTTCTTGTTTTTTTTTTTTTTTTTTTTTTTTTTAAGAACTTGAAGACAAAGAAGTTGGAAGTGAACCAGATACTCTTTATATAACTGTGGTGGATGTCTTTCCATGAAATTGCCAACAGGGAATCAATAATAATAAATCTGGTACCCTTCTAATCTCTTAACTTCACCATTGCTCTTTTGGAATGGGGCTGTTTGGACCCTGTAAATTTGTTTTAGAATTTCTGCTTGATCTGATGGGGAGTGGTCACACCAGATTTCCAGAATCTCGAGTGGCTGATGGGATGTGATGTTGTGTGAGGTGGGAAGCGTTGTTGTTGGCATTTTCCAGTTGGCACAACAGGAGCTGAATTTAGCTTATAGACAAAGTGATAAAAGGAGCTGCCAAGTCCAGTTATTTCTGATTAGTCTGGGTTTGAGGAGGTAAATGTTACTTGACAGAATTTAATGTGTGATTTTTCCCTTCCTTCAGAATATTTTGGAAATGTTAAAAAGTTGTTGACTTTTTAAAAAGTAGAATGACTTAGAATGAAGAAGGAGTCAAAATTGCTGTTATGTTTTGTAGACATTTATGGTTGGAATCTAAGTTTGGTTCTGAGCTCTTTGGAAGGAAGACAGCTTGGGCATCCTTAGCAAAGATGAAAGGAAATGGTCCTTGCTTAAAGGAAGCTTATAGTCCAGTGGGAAGATGGATAAGCAAACAGATTGCCACAGTATAAAATGGTAGCTGCTCTAATAAGAGGTATGTATAAATCCAGGCAACATTGATATTTCTGTCACCTATTTATATTACATTATTCTTTATTTATTTGAGCCTTAACTGGCTAAGAAACATGCCTACACTTATTCTTTTTTTTTTTACCATTTTTTATTGATTTATAATCATTTTACAATGTTGTGTCAAATTCCAGTGTTCAGCACAATTTTTCAGTTATTCATGGACATATACACACTCATTGTCACTTTTTTTCTCTGTGAGTTATCATAACATTTTGTGTATATTTCCCTGTGCTATACAGTGTAGTCTATTCTACAATTATTCTTATTATCAAGGTATATTGAGAATGAACCATAGCCTTTCAAAATGACTAGTCTGTGTTTTGCAACTGAAAGGCAATGTGGCTACCCTCTTCTTGGAATAGTATTTATTATTCTGCCCACAACCCGAAGCCTTAACTTCATTTCAATAAAACTCCGTAGGTACCTGAGGACTCTTCTTTAATTATATCTACATGAACAAAACCCCCAATGGTTAAAAGATGAATAAACAGGTCAAGTTGTCAAGTTGTCAAGTTGCAGTTGTTTTTTGTGGTACCTAACAGCTGACTGCTAGATTTTGTCTTCTTTCCTCCACTATTGGCTGGCTGAGATGACAGTCTGTGATTGGATCAGTCAGCTGATTCACCAAAAGGGGCCTGTTACACCATCCTGTCTTTTATAATCAGGATCACGAAAGTGCCAGCAAGTAGACTTCTGTTTATATCTTATTTTATAGAACCACTCCCAGCTTTAAGGGTGCTGAAATAAGGGAGTTGTGAACAGAGAATGAGTTAGCCAATCAGTGTTTGCCAAACTTTCAATCTTACCCAAATAAAATCACTGTCAATAAATGTGATCATACTGTACCTTACTATTTTTCAATGTGTTTTTCCCCTTTAATAAAATCATGAATATTTTTCATGCTATTAAATATTCTGCTACATAATTTTCAGTGTCTACACAGTATTTCACTTTGTGGTTATACCATAGTTAATTTGAACAGTCTTCTTTTGTTTAAAATTTAGGATTTACAGGTTTTGCTTTTATAAAATAAGTAATGTGATGATGAACATTCTTGTAGCTCTATCTTTTTCAGAATTCTTTTGACCTTTCTTTTCATTTTGATTCTTTCTTTTTTTTTTCAAATCTGCAAATAATGATATAAATAAATAACCAGATTTTTAGGCAACCTCTTTATACAGGGTCTGGGGAGAGGGATTCTTTAATTAATTCTGATAACCTAGATTGTATCTACAAGATGCAAAATATCTTATGGCTTTGATGAAATTGGAGAAGCAGTTGGCACATTCAGAGACAGGATAGGGAGGAGGGAAGTGATCTATTTTCTGATGGAATCAATTTTATCAGTTCAGTTAAAGTGGCTTAATGACTTTTGCAGGTGTGGTCAAGGAGATCTGGCAATTTGCTGGTTCAAAATCCCTCCTGCTTAAAAGTATATTTTCATCTGGCATTGCGTTCCTTTTTGTACAAAGGTTGTCAAATGGGAATGTGAAGGTAGTTCATCTCACAGCTCGTTTGTCAGAATGTATAGTGGGCATATTGAGGTTGAAAGCCTGGCATCCACACCAGCTGGAAGCAGAAGCTGCAGAGAAGTTTGGCTTCCAAGGGAGTAATAGGGGAAATGCTGACACTCGCCCCGCTCCTGTCATCATTGCTGTGGTCTTTGGGAAGGGATTAATGGTGCCTTCCCTGGTCTGAGAACTAACAGTGGATCAGCAAAGCTGAGCATAGGGCAGAGAGTTCTGGTACTTGCTCAGTACATTACCTCTTATAACAGAGTTTTAAATGTCAACGCTTTTTATAATGTATATGAGGAACCCTAATTGAGAAGCTGGCCCATATACTTAAACTATATGCAACTATGTGTTTCTTTTTTTGATATTGCAAAATAAAGTTAATTTTTAAGGTGAATATTTTATGGCCTGCTTTCTGTTACATGCCAGACAAATTGAGGGTGATGGAAACCAATGTGTGGTGAAAATAAAAGAGCAGTGTTGACCTTTCGGTAAATCATTCATCACAGTGCTTCATCTGTAAGTGGTTTTCCAGTTGTGGCTCATGTTTGCTAATCACTGTATTTGATTCTCAATTCTACAGGGGCTGATTTTCTTGATGTGGGTTGCCTTTTTTTTTTTCTTTCTTTTTTGTTTTTTGAATTTTGGTTATTGCTGTTATAGCTATTTCATTACCTATTATTTCCTCCACCAGAGGGGGCTTGTGGACAGAGAGAGGTAATGGGAATTAATAATTCAGTTCCCATTTTCTGCTCTTCATTGTGCCTTGCAGGGTTTCTTCTTGGTAGCTGAGATGAACTTTAAGCATTCCATTCACCTACTCTCCTTTGAATTTTATTGTTCCCAATAAAATTAAGTTACAAGATGACTGTGTTTGGCAGTGGCCAGAGAAAAGAATAGTTAACTGGGGTGGTCTAACACCAGAATGATTTTTGGCTTCTCTGTTGATCAAAGTCTCATCTGGGGAAACCAGAGGGGAAAGCAAGAATAGCTTCTTAGTTTAACCCTGGGTAAAATACTAATAACTATGGAATTCATTATAGTGGGAGCATAAATCTGTATCTTTGACCTGATGTAGATCCAAGGCTGAGCATCTGGTAGAATGTAATTTGCCAACATCATGGACATCTATGTGCTCTTTGTTTCTTGATCCTTCTGCCTGATTCTGGCCAATCCCTAGAGTTCAGAAGTATGTTTAATAAAGAAGGCCCTTGTAGGGCTGAATCATCTTGCAAGATACGGAGCCCAGAATGGACACGTCCTGGCATCTAGTCTAGGTGAGGACTCTTAAACGAAAGATTCTGCCTTAGGACCAAGAGAAATTAACCTTTGTCCACTAGGGAATCTGACCAGTTATAGTGCTGTGCTGATTAGCTCTATGGAGGTTGTTTCTTAATTATGTATTTTAGGGTCTATTAAACTAGGGACTCTGTCTCTTCTCTGGGGACAGGAAATGTTTTGATATTTTGATTGCAATTAGGTGGAAACTGAGAAAACTAATAGGCAGAAACGAATCAGAAATGTTTTACGGTCTCTTTTTTCCCAATCAAATGCAGTATCAAGCAATATCCAAATATTAACTGCACTCTGCCTTGCAGCCAAGCCTGTAAGCGCATGACCATGAAGCCATTCTGGAAGTGTGTGTGTGTGTGTGTGTGGTAGGGTTGACATGACGGTGCATGACCTTTTTTTTTTAAATTTTTTTAATGCATGATCTTTTTTTTTTTTTTACTATTTCATGAAGGCAGAAATCATAGGCTTATGGCTGCAGCCAATCAAAATATTTTTACCTCATTTTAGATAACAAAGAACACATTTCTTTATATTCTTTTACAGAAACACACACCAAAGAAAACCAAGAAACAGTATTTCTAAACAACAGCATCTCTTAAAAGGGAATTTTCTGAAGTTACTCTTTTTCTTCCTTTGTT
The DNA here is from genome assembly GCF_036321535.1 of Camelus dromedarius. Classification (NCBI taxonomy): domain Eukaryota; kingdom Metazoa; phylum Chordata; class Mammalia; order Artiodactyla; family Camelidae; genus Camelus; species Camelus dromedarius. The sequence continues at coordinate 25,054,980 of NC_087452.1, forward strand.
GGCAATAGAAAGCCAATCTTCGGGGAAGGGACACTTAGTTCCCAGAAAAACAGGCAACAGTTGTAGTGTGTTAATATCAGATGCTTCTCATGAGAAGAAATAATTCTCACTTGGTGATGACATTTTAGACTTTGAAGATTTTCTCAAGTGTCTTCCATAACAATATGGTATAGTAGTTGGTCTGAGAGGAGGCAGAAATGAGTTAAAATGAATTTCTGAAATCCTGCTTATTGAAAATGCTGATGCTGTTGAGTGTTACTTCTCTCACCTTCCTTCTCCAGATCCACCAACTTATCTAGACTCACACCTACCTTTGTCCCTTTTCAAGACTTGGAGATTAAGAAGGATTTCCTGTGTCTTCAGACTTGTTCTTCAATGCTCTCTTCACCTTTTTCTCTTCTCTATCATGTAATACAGTAAGCAATAGCCACATGTGGCTGTTTACATTCAAATTAATTTAAATTAAACAGTGAAAAAATCAATTTCTCAGTCACACTGGCCTCATTTCAAGGGCTTGTTAGGCACCTGTGGCTATTGGCTCTCTTATTGGACAGTGTGGGTGTACTGCATTTCCATATCATAGCAAGTTTTGTTGGACAGTGGCTGCTCTGATTTTCTTGACTATCCCACTAAAGATACCATGCCTCTGTCAACCTCTCAGGTGGTGGCTGTTTTTACTCTGTGTCTGGAGTGGAGTAGGTATCTTCTTCCATCGTCACTGTCACTTCTAGACAACTTATTTTCATCCACAGGAGCCCTTTTAAAGCACGTGATATCAGCCTATCTTACTGCCTACCCCTCTGAATTTATTGAAGATTTTACTCTGTAGTTCACTGTCTTTGTGCCCATCCCTCTCCTGCCATCATTCTAGGTAAAGCTATCCACATAGAATATTCATATCTGACCTCTTTGAAATTCTCACTTGCAGATTTATCTTTTTCTATCTCATGGCCATACCCCTGGCCAGTGGCTCTCAGTCTAGGAAGTACCACTCTCCTAGGAGCATTTGCAAATGTGAGGGGTGCTACTGGCCTTTAGAGGGCAGGAGCTAAGGATGCTAAATGTCATTCAGTGTGTGGGACAGTCTATGCAATGAAGAATTATTTCACCTTAAATGCCATAGTGCCCTTGTTAGGAAACACTGTGCTAACCTTCAGAAAACAATGTACATACCGTAACTTAAAATACTTTATTGCTAAAAAATGCTAGCCATCATTTGAGCCTTCAGTGAGTCATAATCTTTTTGCTGGTGGCAGGTCTTGTCTTGATGTTGATTGCTGTTGACTAATCAGGGTGGTGGTTGCTGAAGGTTGGGGTGGCTGTGGCAATTTCTTAAAATAAGACAACAATGAAATTTGCCACCTTGATTGACTCTTTCACTAACGATTCCTCTGTAGTATGCAGGGCTGTTTGATAGCATTTTACCTACAGTAGAACTTATTTCAAAATTGGAGTCAGTCTTTTCAGACTCTGACTCTGCTTTATCAACTAAGTTTGTATAATATTCTAAATTGTCATTTCAACAGTCTTCACAGCATCTTCACCAGGAGGAGATTCCATTTCAAGAAACCACTTTCTTTGCTCATGAATAGGAAGCAACTCCTCATTTATTCAAGTTTTATCATGAGATGGTATCAATTCAGTCACATCTTCAGGCTCCTCTTCTAATTCTAGTTCTCTTGCTATTTCTGCCACATCTGCAGTTATTTGTTCCACTGAAGTTCTGAACCCCTCTCAGAGTCATCCATGCGGGTTAGAATCAGTTTCTTCCACACTCCTGTTAATGTTGATATTTTGACCTCTTCCCATGAATCACAGATCTTGTTACTGGTATCTAGAGAATCCTTTCCAGAAGGTTTTCAATTTACTTTGCCCTGATCCATCAGAAGAATCACTCTCTATGGCAGCTGTGGTCTTACAAAATGTATTTCTTAAATAATAAAGTCAAATGACTTCCTGATCCACGGGCTGCAGAATGCTTGCTGTGCTAGCAGGCATGAACACAACATTAATCTTGTTGACCATCTCCATCAGAGCTCTTGGGTGAACAGGTGCATTGTCAATGAGTGGTAATACTTTGAAAAGAATCTTTTTGGTGCGGGGGGGGGGCAGTAGGTTTCAGCAGGGCTTCAGATTCTCAGTAAACGATGTTGTCAGCAGACATACTATCATCCAGGCTTTATTCTTCTGTTTATAGAGCACAGGCAGAGTTGACTTAGCAAAATTCTTAAGGGCCTTAGGATTTTTGGAATGGTAAATGAACATTGGCTTCAACTTAAAGTCAATAACTACATTAGCCCCTAGCAGGAGAGTCAGCCTGTCCTTTGAAGCTTTGAAGTCAGGCATTGACTTTTCCTCTCTAGCTATGAAATTCCTAGGTGGTATCTTCTTTCAATATAAGGCTCTTTCCTCTACACTGAAAATCTGGTGTTTAGTGTAGTCATCTTCATCAATTATCTTAACTGGATCTTCTGTATCAGCTGCTGCAGCTTCTACACCAGCACTGGCTGCCTCACCTTGCACTTTCGTGTTATAGAGAAGTCTTCTTTCCTTAAACTTCATGAACAACCACTTCTGGCTTCAGACTTGCCTTCTGTAGCTTCCTCACCTCTCTCAGCCTTCATAGCATTGAGAGTTAGGGCTTTGATCTGGATTAGGCTTTGGCTTAAGGGAATGTTGTGACTGGTTTGATCTTCTATACAGACCCCTAAAATTTTCTCCATATCAGCAATTAGGCTATTTCACTTTCTTAGCATTTGTGTGTTCACTGAAGTAGTACTTTTAATATCCTTCAAGAACTAACTGTTCCTTTGCTTTCACACCTTGGCTAACTGCTTGGCACAAGAGGCCTAGCTTTTAGCGTGGCTTAGCTTTGGACATGCCTTCCTCACTAAACCTAATCATTTCTAGCTTTTGCTTTAAAATGAGCGACGTGTGACTGTTCCTTTCACTTGAACACTTAGAGGTCATTGTAGTGTTATTAACTGGCCTAATTTCAGTATTGTTGTGGCTCAGGGAATAGGGAGGCCTGAGGAGGTGGGGAGAGACGTCTGGTCAGTGGAGCAGTCAGAACACACACAACATTTGTTGATTAAGTGTCTTATATGAGTGTAGTCCCTGATGCCCTAAAACAATTAAAATGGTAACATCAAAGATCACTGATCACCATGATAATAATGAAAAGTTTGAAATATTACAAGGAAGACCAAAATGTGACACAGAGATATGAAGTGAGCAAAATCTGTGGGGAAAATGACACTGTTAGACTTACTCTAATGCAGGATTGCCACAGACCTTCAATTTATAAAATGCACAGTATCTTCAAAGTACAATCAAGCAAAGTGCAGTAAAATGAGGTGTGCCTCTACTCATTATCCCTCTCATGCCCTCACATCCCTTCTTGCCCAGAGTAGGCATCATGGTTAGTCTGTTCTTTGCTCATCTCTCTGTGTCGTGTTCATCTGGCACAACTCTGACCTCTCTTAGCTTTCTGCCCACTTTGGACCTGAGTGCAGATGAGTGGAGAAGAACACAAACCCATGCTGATCGCGTGACTTTGAGTTTATGTCCACAAAAGTCAAGTATGTCCTCTGCTCTATTTGGCAGTCCTTCATCATTTACCTAATACTTCTACTCTATGAGACAACAGTTTTACACCTTCCCCTCGACCTCAAACCTCCACCTTCCATCCCCAATTCTCCCACTATGCTAATTCCCTTATTTCACATTGGAAACAATGAGAGGAAACTACCTCATCTCCAGCAAATCTACACTAACCCTGTTTCTATACGCACTGTCTCGGTGCCCCTTTCTGGTACTGTGCATGAACTGTAGAGAACCCTGTAGTAGCTCCCTGTCATCCTCAGAATAAATCCAATCTCTTCGCCATAGTCTCAAGGCCCTTCAAGATTTGGTTTATGCTTTTCTTTCTTATCATGTCTCCTATCACTGTCTTTTTCTGTCCCCGTGTGGTCTGGTCACACTAGTTTCTTGCTGTTCTTCATATATGTCAAGCTTATTCTCACCTCAGCATCTTTGTATTTGCTGTGTTGCTTCTTTCTGGAAATCTTTTCCCCTAGATATTTCTATGCCTTGCCTCTTTGCCGCACTCAGATTTCTGCTGAAATGTCATCTCTACAGAGAATTCTTCCTTGACCACTCCGCCTACAGTAATTGTCCTCATCCCCCATCACTCTCTATCTCCTTATCTTGCTTAATTTTTCTTCACAGGACTTATCACTACCGGCCATCATTTTATAAGTTTATATTAATTTGTTCATTGTCTGAATATAACTTTTATCAGGGTAGGGATTTTGCCTGTCTTTTTTACTTCTACATCTTCAGTGCCTAGAACAATATTTAGCACTCAATATTTATTGATTAAGAATTAACACGTTTTTGATATATGAATATTGAATAAAGTGTAATGACTACTGTGGCAAAGGCTCTTTTTATTTGCCATGCCTTTACTGCTCTGAGGCATATGATGACTCAATTCTCTCACCACTTTTCTCTGTTTAAAAGATGGAGAAATCTCTTGTACAGTGTCCCGTAACACCATTTGGCTTTCATTTGATATAAACACATCATTTACATATTAATTCTGCCTTTGTTCTTTTCTCATTAGCCTGTAACGATTAAAATAGACCATAACTCTGCCACACTATGAGTTTTTATGATGTCATATCAAAGTCTCCATTAATTAAATAACTTAATAAATTAAAGCCTTATTCAATGACAATATCTTTCAATTGCAAATCATCTCCTCTGAAGAGCACAATGGCAGACGTGGGACAATTTTAGCATTAGGACTTGCCAAGCTAACACCCAGATGTGCTCACTGACGCAATGGACGTTGAAAGCTGTCACGTTAGGTGATCATTTGGTGCCAGTGATACTGAGAACAGAACAGAGTTGATGGGGGAAAAAAAGACAAAGTCAGGCACTGCTATTGGAAAACACAGCTCAATTATCAGGTTGTCATTTAGATTCTTTGGAATGTTAATTGGGTAAAACCATAAGTTAGAAAAAAAGATGGTTGGAGCTATGAGTTTGTGTCTTTGGATTTCAGTTTGAGACACACTCACCTGCCAGGTAAGGTTCAAAATGCTTAGCTTATAATGCGAGGTCCTTATTTAACTGGAAGGTGAATTGGAGTGGAAGGTAGTAAGATGAAGGCAGGTGGAGAAAGGATGCAGTGCAATTGTCTAAGTAAGAGATGCTGAGAGCCTGGGGTAGGGAAGAAGGCATGTAGGAAAGGAGGAGACAAGATGAAAGCTGTATCATATAGAAGAGAGAAAAAACCATGAGGGGAGAGGCAGGTAGAGCAACAGTGGAGGTAGATGACAGATGGATTCTTTTATATTCATGTTAACAAGTGAAGAAATAGAGTAGTGGACTGGCCACTGTAATTTGGAAATTTTTGTGTGTCATTTGTGTAAGGATTGATTACCTTATAGCTTTAAGAGAATATAGTTTGCTAATGTGTCTAAGTGACTTATTGAGAATAGCTAAGTTATGAACCTAAGGTAGTTAGACATGCCTCCCATGGTGTGCAGTACTTGGTACCTTTAGATAATCTCTGACTTTGGGGAAACCATAGGTCAATCTCATGATAGAAATAAGGCCAAATGTATCAGGAATCACAACAAACAAAAAGATGATTCATCCTGTGTGTCAACAGATAGAGATTTCTAAGTTGCACGAAGAAGAAGAAACAGTAATACTCTTTACAAAGTGCTTATAAGGGACACTCCTATTAAGAACAATGGCATGGAAGATGGAAAGAAAACAGGTAGAAATTGATATAATACACCATGCAAATACCTTTCAAAAGAAGTCTGGTGACCCTGTATTTATATCTGACAAAATGTACTTTAAAAAATGTTATTACAGATAAAGAAAGTTATTATTTAATGACAAAAGAACAATTCACCAGGAAGATATATTTAATCCTCTACCTACATTACCTAGTAGCACCGTTTCAAAAAAATATAAAGTAAAAATTGACAATATCACCATGAAGTATTGCAAACTTAGGTAATTGTAACTGGGGGTTTTAAACATTTTCTCTCAGACACTGAAAAATCAAACTAAAAGACTTAGAAAGGGTAAAGAAGATTTAAATTACATAACTGATTAGCTTGATAGAATAGACATACATGTAACTCTGAACTCCACTACCAGAGAATATGCACACATAGAAAGCCTTACCACTGATTAATAAAAATTACATTTACTACATTCTTATCTCAGAGAAAAAAAATTAGGAGGCCCAAAACAAACATCAAAAACTCTATACACTTAGAAACTCAAGATTATACTTCTAAATCTTGAGTCAAAGAAAAGTGGTGATGGAAATTAGTAGATACTTTATCTTAGATCTTGTGGGATCCAGGTAAAGAGGTACATAAAGGAAAATTTATAGATCCAAATGCATGTATTCACAATGAAGGAGGACTGATTGTGAGTTAAGCATTCAACCAAAAAACTGTAAATAGAATAGCAGAGTAAAGCAAAATAAAGCAAAGAGAAAATATAATAAAAAATATTACAAAAACAAATGAAACTGAGTACAAAGGAACAGCAGAGAAGAGCAGGAAAGCAAAAGATGATTCCTTGAAAGAATAACTAAACACATAGACATCTGGCACATTTGATCAACTGCAGAGACAGAGAGAGGGAGGGAAAGAGTGAGAGAGACAGAGATGGAGAGAGACACAGAGAGAGGAACACAAATAGTATTAGAAAGGAAAATACACTAATATAGATACACTAGAGAATAAAAGGTCAAAACCATGTACCATGAGTAACTTTATGGTAATGTATTTGAAACATTCATTTTAATAAATTTATGATATATTTTTGATATAAGTTTATGATATATACATTCTAAGCTCATGTCACAATAAGAGACTGAGAAACATGATTTCTAGCTGAGCTGAGTTGAAGTCTGGCTTCCTGGAATGGAGTATCATTCATTCATTCATATGAAACATGTTATAGATATCTTCTGTGTACTGGGAATTGTGCTGATGCTAGCTTACATTTTCATGAGGGAGATGGACATGAAACAAATCATTACAAAAATAGATATTTACAACTGAGGTAAGTGCAGTATAGGAAAGGTCAGAGCATTTAACAGGGAACCTAATATTCGGGCAAAGGACAGATTAGCAAAGATTTCCTGAAGAAGTGACATTTAAGCTGTGATTTAAATGATGAGTAATTCAAGCTAGGAGGCAGTACAGGGTCCAAAGACATAGATCACTGAGTGTATGGTAGAAAGATGTGAGAATTGGTTTCAGCAATTGCCTTTGGAATATGGTAAGGATTTATACAAGACAAGCACATTAAATGCACATGTCTCTGTAAAGCACAAACATATTTTCCCTTGTTAATAGCTTTATGTAGATGCTTAAGAATATAATCTGTAAAGAAAGTATAACAATGTGGACAGAAGGAAATAAAACACCTTCATTCAGAGTGGTAATTGCTTTAGAGAAGGAAGAGCAGAGGAGACTTCTGCACCCATTCCTTGTTAATGGTGATTCCCTTCCTGAAAGGATGAAGTTAGCCACCATCATGAGTGTGCTAATTTCTTTATTTAAGTGTTATCCTAATCTGGAATGGAGACCTCAATTATAAAACATCAGGCAGAAAATTACGGAAGAGAACTGAGAGATGCTCTTCTGAAGGGAACTGTGGTTTCGCCAATACCACTCAAAATGTGAACAGGGAGGTCAGACCTTGAGAATAAGGGTTTGGGACTACCCTGTCCAACACAGTAACCACTAGCTACATGTGCCTATTGAGTACTTGAAATGTGGCCAGTCTGAATTAAGATATACTACAAGTGTAAAATATGCAATGGATTTGCAAAGACAGTATAAAAAAAAGTAAAATATCTCAATAATATTTTTGTTGAAGTATAGTTGATTTACAATATTATATTAGTTTCAAGTGTACAGCATACTGATTCAATATTTTCATACATTACACTTCATTTAAAGTTATTATAAAATATCAGCTATATTCCCTATGCTGTGTAATACAGCCTTTAGCTTATTTATTTTTCACATAGTAGTTTGTACCTCTTAATACCCTACTCTTATTTTGCCCTTCCCCACTCTGGTGACCACTAGTTTGTTTTCTGTATCTGTGAGTCTGTTTCTGTTTTGTTATATTCACTTGGCTGGTTTATTTTTTAGATTCCACGTGTAAGTGGTAACATAGTATTTCATCAATAATATTTTTATATTGATTACATGTTGAAATAAGATTTTGGCTATTAAATTATTATTTAATATTAAAATTAATCTTACCTGTTTCTGTTTACATTTTTTAATGTGGTTATTGGAAAGTTTAAAATCATACATGTGGCTGACCTTTTTTTCCTGCTGGACAGTGCAGGTTTAGAAACTTTTCTAGCAATTTGGCATTACCACAATATCCAAGTGTGTTTTAATTGTATTTTAGTATTATATCACAAGCCCACAGCATATTGGAAAGGAAAAATACGGTCAACTAGTATTTCATCTTAGATAACTAGTGAAGCACTGCTTGAAACCACTCATATATTGCCAAGTGTTCAGCCATTATGCTTACTATAGGAAAATACGTATACTGTTAACTTCTCAGAGCTCTGTGAAATAGTTCAAGGAAGCAACTATTAAACTGACATGCCCTTCTGAGTATGAAAAAAGTGATTCATAAAGATATTATCATACAACCCTCAGATTTGCTTGTATTTATTTTCAATTACATAACCTATATATTAGAGTTAGAGAGAATATAATACAAACTGTGGTAAAGAATACATTTTTGAAAAGTCCAATTGAAGGACTAGTATGCAATCAACTAATTTTGTTTTTGTTTTTTTTATTTTTGAGAATTAAAAAGCAAGGAGTGGGAAAGTACACACCTTAAATTAGTTACTTTGCAGCATTGATAATATACTTAAGTAATTGTCTTCCTTAGAATTTGTTCTATAAAATTGACTTATTTTTTTGTCAGAATGAGCTAGTTAACATTGGACCTAGAGTTTGGCACATGTGAGCTTGTGATTTACAGGGCAATTTTTCTCATCAAAACCAGGGCAGAACCATTTATTTTAAAACCAATATTTATTTTACAATGGGAAGATGGAGCAGATTAAAGGAGCATAAAACCATGATAAATCACCCAATCTTTATCTCATAGAAAATCTTTTAAATGGCTCTTAAAGTAATGGCAGTAAAACCATCTCATAGAGTTTGTATTTGGATGGTTTTCTAGCATGTGGTATAGTCACGTAGATTAAAATCTAATTAATGAGGAATTTGTAAAAATTCAGACATAGTCCAAGTGATTCTTTTTCAAAGGAAAGTTAAATGTTTTTTCCTTAGCCAAGTTTCTGAGTCTTGCTCATGAGTAAAGGGAATCCAGCCTAAAATTCTTAGCTGTTTCAAATCAAAGGCCCAAAAAATGAAATCTCTTTTAGTCTTTTTATTTAATAATCAATTTTTATATTAAATGCTTAAGAACATGTGTATCTGTGTTTACTATAGATTGTTATGCAAAAATGGAATTTTTGTAACTTACCTCATCTCGTTTGATTTGGTTCCCATTTGTATCTTAGGTTATAATAATTTCTATTTTTAAAAATAATGGAGCTACATTTCTCTAATAGTATTCTTTAACACTATTCTAATGATAAGTGGAGTTATACCACACAGAACTTTTGGACTGATTAAAAACTGCTAAAGAGTAGAAAATGTTTGAAATGGAGTGGATCTGCTTGTGGTCATGGTGAATTTTACAAATGGGGAGTCTGTGTCCTTTCGTTGGGTGGATGTTCTATTGCAGATGTTACATCTCTCATTCACTGAAGACTCTAGGTCAGCAGTTGGCAAACTTTTTTGTAAAGGACCAAAGACTAAGTATTGTAGGCTCTTTGAGTCTCTGTTCTAACTATTCAACTCCACTGTTATTGGATAAAAGCTGCTGTAAGTAATATAGAAATGAATGGGTGTGTGCATACTCTTTGACCCAAAAATTCTATGTCTAGAAATGTTCCTTAAGGAAATAATCAGAGGTTTTGGCAAAGAAGCATGTACCAGAGTATCTGATGATCTGATATTACTTCATAGCATGGAAAACTGTTTATGGGCCCTGATTAATTAAATGAAAGCAGCAAAACAGAATGTAAGGTGTGATCCTACTTTGATATGCTGTATGTATGAACCCATATATTAGGTTGACCATGTGGAATTCCAATAAATGGCTCTTTTTTGTCTGCAAAATGAAAATTTTAGATGGTCAACCTAAGAAAGAGACTGAAAGACTATCTACCTGTAATTTTCTGGGTGGAAGAAATACAATAATTTTTATTCTACTCTTTTTCATATGTTCATTTGTCATAAGGAATATATTTTAATTCACGGTGAGAAAATGATGCAGGTTTTTTAGGACAAAGGCAGGACTTTGCCATTCAGATTGTGGGTACACAGCGATGGAAAGGCAGAATGAATGCACATGGAACCCTTGTTGGAGGAGACGGGTCTCCTATGAGGAACTGGGAGCGCTGTTATTCTGTTGGCAAGGCCATTTCTATTATGGCACTGGATACAGGGAGCTGCAGCCAACAAACATTGTGTATTTTCTCCCTCTGGTTGACTCCATTCCCCTGATGCTATTTAACATTCTATTCATCAAATGAACTCCTCTTGTTCAGATTGCTTACACGTCAGATTGCTGTCTGATTAGGATTTGGCTTTGCATGGAGGGCATCTTCAGAAAGGGAATGTTCTGGTTATTCTGACATCTGTGCGACAGTTGTATCACAAATTGTAGACTTCCACTTTGACATTTGGGTGTCATGAGTTGGACTTGGGAGCTTGTTTAATGAAGTCCACCTCCGAGAGATGGATTCTGTCTTGTGTGCTGAGAACCCCAAGGCCCAAGGTGCCCTCCCCCCTAAACAAAAGGTGCCTGGTGAAGGCACTTCCTACAGTATTGATGACCTTCAGTTGGCCCTCCAGGAAGAGAGCCTGCTGCCCTTCCCCAGACTGCATTATGCATGTCTGCATAGTAAGATGCTTGAGTCTTTTCCTATTTGAAATTTTGCCCCTTTCAACTCTCAAGTTCTGCAGTTCTTTAATTTTTCTCTCTTCAGCCCTTGCTTGCTCTGTTTTCCTCACTGCTTCTTGTCACCTGGCAGAAACACAGTGGGAAGGGACTGGTACACAAGAGACATTTTTGCTGCTGGTATTTAACTTTCTCCTGGAGTTTCTGTTGGATGACATTGATTTCTAGTGCAAAGGGCGCTCAGCTTTGGAACAGACCTGTAGAGAAACAGATTCCCTCAGGCCTGCTGTGAGGCTAGAATCCCCTTGTCCCAGCTACAGGGATTGGCATCTGTGTGAGACTGTGGGACATGCCCCTAATGCCGGGAGCTTCTTGCAGTGACAATCAGCGTGAAGGAAAGCAATGGACCGTTTCTCTACCTGAGCGAGGCAGGCATTTTGTGAGTTCACATGTTCTTCTCATCAGACTCTGAAATGGTATTTTACTGTATTTTGATACAAATGTTCAAACTACATGTTGGGGATAATTTTTGCCTTATTTGGTGCACAAGTCAGAATGATTGTATCTCCATTAGAGAAAATGAAGAGGCCTCTGTGTATGACACAACTTCGTTGAAGAGAAAATATTTTCCCAGGAGGCAAAATTTACTGGCTAAATATAGCCCCAAATCAAAGATCATTTCTACCAAGAGCTGTATGTCAGCTTCCTTTTTCATGAATTAACGTGGGTCTGTGGAATTTACATTTCCTACAGATTATTTACCCATTTTCCCTTTCCAGCAGATGAGAGAAGATCCTAATTCAAGACACATTCTGTCACTTTGGGGGCTGGTTAGGGCTGAGATTTCTTTGTATTCAAAGAAATCTCCAAAGTGATAGGTAAAACTGCCTACAGAATTTGAGGTTACACATCTTGAGGAAGATTTAGGTCAGAAAATTTAAAAGACTTCAATTCACAAAGTGTTGATGGCATCATTTTGCTTAGTAATACAGTGAAGTCGTTTTTTAAAAGTCAAGAATACATTTTGGCCTCATCAGTGAAATGTACCAAGAATCATAAAGTAGTGAAATAATGTTAAGAAAAGTAACATTTCATTTTTTCTCTGGATTCTTTGTATTGGAAAAAATGAAAATTACCCTCTTTCCCTTTGAGTTCGTGCTACAAAAGCTTATAAATTTTATGTTGGATATTTAGATGTTTATGCGAGAGGAGTTCAAGTTATAAATCTGAATGCTGCCAATATGACAATTAATTTTAGAAAATTGTTGGTCTACAGACATGCTGTGCCTAAAAATAAGATGATTCATTTGCTATATAGGCAATAATGTATGTTGTTAAAAATCAGGAGATAGTCACACAGAAAGGGAAAAATGAATGTAGATCAATAATTTAATTTAGCTCTGACCCGGCTAAGTTCTATAGCATGGTTCATAATGTTTCAATGAATAGACCCTTAACATTTTACATATAGCGCCTCAGTTTTGTATTGATCTTCCCTAATGTATTCTTCACTTCACAGGAGTGAAAACAAACAGAACACACTGTTTAACAAAAACACCTGTGTTGGCGTGAAAATGTTAACCAAAATATGGCCACATATTAATGTTATTTATTGTGTTTTCAAAACTACTATTTTCCCGGCTAATTTAAAAATTTAGAGGAGAAATGGGTAGTAAATGAATGATGGCTTGCTTGGAGGGCAAGTTCATGGAGTTCTGTCTTAGTTAATAGATTCTTAATCTCTCTGCTTTACTTAATTGCTTACTAAAAGTGGAACCCTTGATTTACTATGCGTGGTGTGTATTTATTCCATGGAAAATTATTAATTTTTAATGGAACTAAGTGACTGTTTGGACAAGGGACCATAGCTATTAATCAGGAGGCAAGTGATTGACTGATGTTTATGTTTATTAGTTATTCAAGAAAGTTCAATTATAAGGTCCTTAACAGTAAAGAAAGTTTTTATGAGTGAGTGTGTTTGCACTGGTACATTTTGGTACCATGTTCCTTTGTTCATCTAACAAATATTTAGTATGTGCTGTGCACCATGCACTGATGAGTCCGTGATGAGCAAGTTCATGGTACCCGATCCTCACGAAGCTTCCAGAGCAATACGTAAAACAGAGGTGCATCAGTGCCATTTAGGAGACTCAGTTTTGCTTGACTCCCCTCTACGTACAGAAAATGATTCTTCTCTGCACAAATTTCCCGACTCTCCTGGAAATTCAGTCTAGCAAATTCTAATGACCATCTGAGAAAATATTTTGTTTAGAATGATGGGTCATAGTTTCTTAGAGCTGGAGGAGAGTTGAGAGGTCATCAGGGGCTGCACCTTTGTGTTCCCTGGCCTCAGCCTGGGCGCATCCAATGCCAGGAGGGGAAAGTGTGCTCATTCATGGGTCATTTCTGGAATGTGTGGATTATTTGAAAATTCTTCCTAATAGTGAACTGAAGCTTATTTTCCTGCATATTCTCTTTATCGATTCCAGTTTTGTGTCTTGGAAGAAATCATCACATTTTATTTACCTGTTGTTCGGAACACTTACCACAATTATCCATTTATTTGTGTGATCTTTTATTATGACTTTGTTATCCCTATTAGATGTATGTACCCTGACAGCAGAATTGTGTCTGTGTTTCTCTCTAGCACTATTACAGCAGTTGGGAATGAACAAATGAATGAATGTTTTGTCTTGTTTCAGAAAGGTTTCAGGGAAGAATACACAGATTTAAACCATACAGATTAGTCTATTAACTATTTGACAGCTTTTATGGGGCTTTCACTCCAGTTTTTCTCATCCTCAAGGTTCAAATTTTCTCTCTTAACTTTCTCTACATACGACATGGTGTCTAGCCCATCACACCAAAGTCATCTCCTTCCCAATTCCCCATGCCTCCCACTTTGTTAATATAAGAAATGTGCCAGTCTCACCAGGAGGTTTTGGGAAGGCTTTGCAGAAGAGGTGCAGATTGACCTGTGTTGGGTTTTGAAGAATGAGGAAGTGTTCTTCACGTCAGTGAGGCCAGAAAGGGCATTTTCAGTGTGCACTGAGAACAGTGGTAGCAGAACGTTGACCCATCTCGTAGATTTTCACTGTGCCATCTAACTTCCTGGTTAGGTCCTCTTTGGGGAATTTTTGCTCTTTTCTTTCCATCTTCCTCATGAACTTCACTATTCTTTCACCTTGATCACTTCCTCACCATTGCCACAGGCTGGAGGCAGAGCTGCCTGAGTTTTAGAGTTTACATTAGATAGTTAGACGGTTTGTATTCAAATTTGGGTTCAACCCATATTCTGCATGGCCTGCAGCAAGGTGGACACTTCTTTAACATTTAGCATTTTCTTCTTTAAAATGGAGAAAATAATAATACTTACCTTGTTAAATAATTGTGAGAATTATCAGATAAATTATATGTGAAGTGCCTAACCCACAGTAGGTACCTAACACACTGTAACTATTATCCACCCTACCCCCGCCTCACACCACCCCCAACCACCCCCCACCCAACTCCTGCTGTAGCTCACTTCCACTGGTATACATCCAGAGGTCCCAGCACATGCGGCGGCTCAGACATATTTTCCACGGAAACACATCAGTGGTATTTAATAGTGTTAGAGTTATTTCAGTGTCCTCCAAGTTCTCAGTCCAATGGACTTCAGCTCTTTCAGCCTCCAGGCTCATGGGATCCAGTAATTTTCTTTTCTTTTTTTTTTTTTTTTTGGTAAGGCTGTAAAGGAATCAGAATTGACACATTCTCCTCTGATTTCTCTCCTTTCGGGTCTCTATTTCTCCTGGTATTACAAGGGACTGGATTTCTCTGATCTTGCCTCTCTCGGCTTCATCTGAGTAACCAACATACTCATTTCATTCTGGTCAAGATGTCTCTCAATAGGTTTATTGCAGATGGCTGCAGCTGCAATCAGTGTTTACAATCTGATGACAAGTTGGAGATTAAGGCTTGTCATCACTATTTAATTAACCTCAAATTAAGCACTTTCTGATCCCGTTCTATGCCCTTCCACAAACCCACGAGAGCTGCTAAAACAGTGCCTCGAGTCCTGATAGATTCCGGGTTGCACCACTGGAAAGCAGGCACTGGTTTAGCTGCAGCTCTGAAGAGTAGCACTATTTGATCCTTACTCACTTGCCCAAGGGCAGAAGCTAGGTAATTATTCAAAGTCTGTAAAGAGAGGGGAAGAAAGGAGGGCATTTTTCTAATTCAAGGAAGCAGGTAGTCTGTGAACTGCAGAGACGATGAGACAAAAAAGTATTCCAGAGACAGGAAAAAACCTTCTTGTTCTTAATATTTTAAAACAACTTTGTTCTTGTATTACAGAATAGTCTATGTCAATAGCAAAATTATAAATTGTAATTGTAAAAGGAAGGAGAAAAAAAAAGAAGAAAGTAAAAAATCATAGAAATTCCTACTCTCCATACCTGCTTTTAAGGCTTACCAGAGCTGTCCAATCTGGTAGCTGCTAACCACATGTGGCTTGTAACTAAAATGTGGCAAGACTGAATCGACACATGCTGTAGGTATAAGCTACACACCAGATTTCAAAGGCTTAGTATAGAAAAAAAGAATTTAAGCTATTGTTATTTTGTGTATGCTGGGTTAATTAAAAGACATCATTAAACGAATCTCATCTTTTACTTTTTTTAATGTGACTACTAGACACTTTAAAATTATATATGCACCCTGTATTATATTTCTATTGGACAATGCTATTTTAGACCTTTTTCTTCTCATATATCAAAATTTTTTAAAAAGAAAAACTGGGTTATTCTATATATAACTTTATATCCTCCTTTTTCAGTTAATAAAACATTGTATGTTTATGCCATGACATATATGATATTATTATCTTTAGTCATTTTTAATGTTTCATTATATGATGTACCTTAATTGATGAATCCAATCCATTACTGCTGAACACTTAGGTTATTACCATTTTTTAAAATTTCAGATTATCCATGAACATAATTATAACTATATCTTTGGGCTCATCCTTAATTATGCTTCTAGGATTTGTTTCTCAGGCAATTAGTTGAGTCACAAGCCTGCTTGTGGTGTTCAAGCAAATTGCCGTATGAAAGGTGGCACTGATTCATACTTACTCTAGTGGTTTATGACAATGCTCATTTCACCTCACCTTTATCAACATCAGATAGCATCATTGTTCTTAATTCTCATTTTAATGGGGGGCATTGTTATGGGTTTGCTCAGCAAATTATTGACAAAGCCTTAGGCTTGATGGCTTCTACACTGGTCTTGCAGATACTTCAGATGATTGTCTTTTACCCATCAATTATTCTTTTATCCTTCAACTATTGAGCATCTATAATGTGTCCACCACTGTCCAAAGATTTGTAGATGACCTGGTATCTGATTTCAGGGAATATTTATATTTGATATTTAAGTTGGAAAAGAAAAGAAGAGAAAATAAATAGGGCAAGGGCCATGTGAGTTTTATTTACTTCAGTATTTCAGCACTTAAACAGCATGCGTGGTATATGGTAGATTTTCAGTAAATAGAGTTGAATGACTTGATGAATAAGTGTATGATAATGTTTACATACGTGATGAAGAAAACAGAATAAAGGGGTGATGATTTTAAGATAGGGACAACAAGCAAAGGCTGCCTGCCTTGTCTTAACCAAACAGAAGCCCAGAAGGCGTGAGAGCTGAGTCTGTAGAGGGTTGCACAGGAGATGCCAAAGGATCTAAAGGGGCAAACAGAGGATAACCAGGACACCAGCTCTGATGCCTACTCTCTGGGGTAAGGCACTTACCCTTTTGGGGCTTTGGTTTCCTCATCTGTAAAATGTGCATAATTATACCTACCATGAAAATTGTGTTAGAAATGGAGAACACTTAGCACAATGGTATTTTCTTTACTTGCATTCATTAGTGGCTTAGCTGTGTCAGTTTCTTACTGTCTTGTTCATTTATCATTTCTTAAAAGTAAATCAGAAGGGAAAACAGGAGAAATTTACCCTGATAGACTTGGACCTTATATTTAGACTTGAAAGACCCCAGTAAGGTGGCTGTTTGCGTTCTGAACTGTGCATATCAAACCCTTATACTCTGGTAAAAAATCCATAGAATTTTTCATGTAGTTGGATAATTAGGCCACATGCTGTTGGCTCAGCTCAAAAATGGTCATTTAAGTGTTCTTTTATTATTTTTGGCACCCACTGGGAAGTTTAAATAGCCATTGCCAGTGTGATTTCTATATGCTCTTTAAAAAATGCTGAAATTGAAAAGAGTTTAATAAAATTGCTGGACTGTTAACTTTAGCAAGCTGTCTCAGAGATAAACGTGAAAAAACAAACCCCAAACCCCAAAGTAAATACTTCCATAAATCGGGGACTTTTACAAGTGCTCCCTGGAGAGTGTAGTTTGACTCTCATGGAGTTAGTTTATAAACAAGGGTAAAAACTGGCAGCAACTGAGGTGGTTTGACCCCTTTGTTCTCCTTTGCTTAACAGATGCCTGCACTAAAAATGAGTGGCTGCATTTGGAACTAAGGCCTCCTGATGTAACATCTCCCTAATTCTTATGTAGAAAAATGAATAGTGCAATAGTATAAAATAAATATATTTCAGGTATATGAATGTTCTTAAATTACCAGGCCCTTAAGGAATACAATTATTAAATGAATAAAGAAATCAAGTAAGATGAACAGCTTATATTTATCCAACCTTTACAAGATCCTAGTCACTATTCAAAATGCTTTATGCATATTATCTCATTTAATCTTCACAGCAGCCCCATGACTAGAGAGTGTTTTCTCCATTTTGCTGACAAGGAAACAGAGGCTCTGAGAAGTAAAACCAAGTGAGTACAATCTCATGTTTAGAAAGAAGCAGAGGCAGGGCTGAAACAAGCAGCATTTGTCTCCAGAGTCTGAACTCTCAAGTGCTGTTCTGTGCTATTGATGCAAGAAAAACGGATGTGGGGCGTGAGGAGAAACGTGTCCCAGGCTTTGGTTGAGCCCCTGGGACGTGCCCCACGAAGTGTGGGTCCTTGGCTTCGCACAGGAAAGAATTAAGAGTGAGCCACAGTTGAGTAAAGGTAGATTTATTCAGAGAGATACATTGAAAGGCAAGAGAAAGGGCATGAGGTGTGGGGGTTGGGTGCTCAGATTAAAAGTAGGTACACACTCCATAGACAGAGTGTCGGAGATGGCCATGTCCGAAAAGGGAGATAGAGAAGGCAGCGGCTGTGAGGAACTCTGTTGCCAGTTTTTCTGAGCTTGGTGGCTTCATATGCTAATAAGTGGAAGATACCAGTCTAACTAGCCTGGGGAAGGGGCTGGGATTCCCAGGAAGTTGGCCATTTCCCACTTTTTGACCTTTTGTGGCTAGCCTTGGGACTGTCATGGCGCCTGTAGGCATGTTATTCAACATGCTAATATATTACAATAAGCATATAATGAAGCTTAAAGTCTACCAGAAGTTAAATCTCCCACCATCTTGAACTTCAAGCCTACTGGGAGTTGAATCTTCCACCATTTTGATGTTAATTGCTGTAGCATTCCTTGAAAGGCTTTGCCCTGCCCCCTTCCTGTCTCACTATTTCTTTTTCTCTCTTTTTAAAATTTTTTTAAAAATTTAATACAATGTTTAAGGGTCACTTTCCATTTACAGTTATTACAGAATATTAGTTATATTCCCCATGTTGTACAATACATCCTTGAGCCTGTCTTACACCCAACAGCTTCCAAGTCCTGCTCCCCAACCCCTAACTTTCCCCTCCCCGTCCTCCTCACTGGTAACCACTAGTTTGTTCTCTGTATCTGTGAGCTTGCTTCTTTTTTGTTATATTCACTAGTTTGTTGTAATTTTTAGTTCCACATGTACATGATATCACATAGTATTTGTCTTTCTCCGTCTGACTTATTTCACTTAGCATAATGCCCCCCAGCATTTCTTTCTTTAATGTTTACGGAGTAACCTGAGTTTGTTAACGATAGCACGGTTAGCCCATGTGGGATATTCAGGTATATTTTTTATTCCCATAAATTACTGGCAGATTATAGAAATGTTCCTTGGTTTATTACTAGAAAACACCTTCTTAATTGATCTCAATATCAAATCTACTGCACTAGTTGAGCAAAAAGAGTTTTATGGCCAGTGAAGCAAGATGTTTACTGAATGTTTCGTTCATATTAATGATTTTTGATTTTTAATGGCCAAATGTTATTTAAAAATGTGAGTTATATTAGTTACATCATGTGTTGAAACACATCCTTAATTGTAGTACTTTTATTGACTGTGAGAGGATGCAAAGTGGATTCCACAATTTTAATTAACTGTTCCTCCTCTGACATCCCATTACTGGTTTCAGAAGTGACAGAGGAATGGCAGACAGTTACCTGTCAGAATTTTTCTATAAAGAAGCTAAGATGGAGGAATGTTAGAGTTGTCTTGATAATTGAGAGGAAAGACAGAGAAGGGTAAGAAATGGCTATTAACGTAATAAGTTAATAACGTGGTTGGTAAACAAAGCTTCCATTGTTTTAGGTAGATTTTAAAAAATTGATCAAACAACAGACCAGTTGAAATAAGAAATAAAGAAATCACTTACTTCACCTATAATTTTTATATTGCAAAAGCAGTATCTTTCTTCTGAAAGTGAGGACCTCCCAGACATCATATCTCTTTACTTGAAAGAGTTTCTGAGGATTTTCTGAGTCAGAAGAGGCAAAAATGTGAAGGTCAAAGATAATGGATTCCCATCTAACACTGGACTGATTTGCCAAGCACCCAGGACACATTTTTATTTCTTTTTTATGGTAAAAGCCAGAGAGAACATGTAGAGTTTAAACACAGTTTCTGTATCTGGTGCCCACACGGGAAGATGAAGGTAAGGAGGCCAATTTATCCAGCAAATGTGCCCAAGCACATAATTACCTCCCTTGTCGTCTGATGAAACTTTACCACATCCCCGGGGAAAGTCTCTGGGCAGCCCTTCCAAGTCATTTTCAGAGATCTCGCATGGCAGGTGAGCTTATTTATTTATTTCCATTTCGAGAGCTTCACCTTTCCAGACCCCCTTTTAAGGTTTACCTCTTGCATAATGAATGGAGACAGCGGATATTTCATTACCAGGTATCTCTCTGCTGCAGGCCCTGCCTGGAGAAGTTTCCCTCTGTTTGGCTTGCAAGCCTCATTTATTTTCCTGAGCTTTCTAATGTGGGCAGAGCCCGGCTGACGGCATTATTAAATTACCATTATTACACTGTAACGTCTTGGCATGATCAGAGGCTGAGTTGAAAAAGTTTGTGGTGGGCAGGGAACACATTTTCTCCCCTTCTCCAGCTGCCCCAAATGGACCTTAGCTGACTTGCTGAGTCTGTATCAGCACCAAGATTCTGTGAAGACAAAGGGAAGATGTGACCACCTTTGAGCCATTTCCTCCAATCAGTGTAAGGAATGAGCAGTTCCCTTTTAAATAGGTTGGTTTGATTTGGGATCAGCTGGACAATTCATGGTTGTGATATTTTTTGGGGGTGTGGCATTTGACATTCAAAGTTATTTGACATTTCAAAAGTTATAATGTCATTTTAAAAGCTCTAATATCACTAGTATATTTGCATGTAATTCATTTACAGTTTACACAGGCTTTCAAAGACTGCCTATTCTCAGTAGAGAAGTTTTAATTAAAAATATTTTATTGCTACTCCAAGCCTCCTTAAATTAAGGCACTGCTCTTTTCTTTCTTCCGCATGCACTCTTGATAATCAACCTACTAGTACTGTCTGCAATGATTGAAGTTATTCTTGTCACATTTTGAGTGTTTTCTCATTTATCACTGTATCACCAATGGTTGTACAATGCTAGCACCTAGTAGGTGCTCACTAAACTCTTACTGAATGAGTGTGTCAACACTGCCCATGCATTCTATGTTCTAACCATTCTGGAATATGTTTTGTCACTCTGTGTGCTCCTACCTTCGGAGTTTTACCCACCTCTCAGTAATGCCCTTTGCCTTTCAAATCTTAGCACTTTCTGTAGTGCTTATTTGTGAGGTCTCTTCTCCTGTTCCCATCTAAGCACAATTCATGGTATATATTACATGCTCAATAAATATCTTAATGAATGAATGAGTTATTGAATGAACACATGTATATAGTTTACCCAAGGAAAAATTGTGACATTTCATAAACTATTTTTATAACATCTAGGCATTCAGTAAAATGATAAAAAGTTTGAAACACAATTTTTCTTGTCCAACCCTTGACTCAAAACTCTTCAGTGTCTCCCCATTCCCTTTAGAAGTGGTTTTCTATTTATATAACCTGATCGTGGGATCATGTCTTTTTCCCAGCTTAAAATCCTTTGAGGGCCTCTCACTGCACTCAGGAAAAATATCATTCAAATTCTTTAAACATGGCTGGGAGTTCTACCTCTCCATCTATAGTCTTCCCCAAACCCCCTTTACTCTTTCATGTCTTGATCATTGAACCTGTGATGTTTCTTCTTCCCAAGGGCATTGGCACTTCAGGTGCCCTCTGCTGGGAGTACTGTTTACCCACCTCTTTCCTTACTTAACTGCTCTTAGGCTTCAGATTTGTCTCATCTTAAATATCACCTTCTCCAGGAGGTCTTTATTGTCCTCTCCCTGCCAGCAGCACCACCCATCACCACAACCATCACTCCCACCCATCTCTACTAGTCTACATAATTTTTCTCCTTTGGAGATATTTTATCAATAAAATGGAATAATCTGAGGGTTTTTGGCCAAATCATATAAAGTATTAAGTTATTGCAGTTTAAATTGAGAATTTCTGTAATTTTAAGCTCTTCTCCTGTAGGTTTTTCTTGAACATTTTGGTGCACACACACCAAATGATATGCACACACATTTATTGAGCAAAGCTGTGCTAAGTGCTTTACATACATTTACTCATTTTCTTCTTACACCAGCCTTATGGTGAATGCTGCTATTATCCCCCATTTTATAAAAAAAAAAAAAAATAGCTAAGTTCAGTAACATAAGAAACTCACATAGCTGATGAATGTCAAGCTGAGGTTTAAATCCACAGCATCTACACTCAATCTCTGTAACCCAAATCCCAACATAGAGCTGGTGATTAGACAGTGTTAAATAAACACCAAGCAAGTATTTGGAAATATTTGAAAGCAGCCTGGTTTTCATGCTGAGTATCTTACATTTATCCCTTCATTCCCAGTTTCTACTCTGCTCTGTGCTGGAAGGTTCTCCTCTGTGGGCTTTATAAATGGACTCCTCCCTTAGCCCTATGTATTGCATTAATCCTTGGTTTCCCCACACCATTATCTTACCTTTGTAAATAGTTCTACAGATTACCCCAGCTTGGAGTTTTGCATGTCCTCTGTTTCTTCCCCCAGATTCTAACTGACAGAGATAAAAAAGATTTTTTAATGAAACCTATAGTTATGGTTGTGCTTTTATATTTCACATACAGGATGAAGTTGTATTTGTGGTTTTCTACTTTGTCTTTAAATTTGTATAATGGAATTGAAGATTGTCATATTGCATGCAATCTTGAAAGTCAGACGCATGCCATAGTCCTGTACAAAGGGCATGTTTCCAAGGAATTTGACTTTGTAACTAGTTAGAATATAGGCCTACAGAATATTTCCCAAAATCTTTAGCCTGCCATGAGGCTGCTTGCTTTTTGCCAAGAGTTTACCTTTCTGCTTTTCTCTGCTGAGCTCCTTTGACTTACTTTAAAGCTGAATTCTGCTCTGTCTGAGCAGATAGAGTCCTAGCCACCTGGTCCAGGATTAGCTTAAAATATGGCTTTAAAATAACTCAATTTATTTACTTAAATAAGTAATATGAAATTTATATATTATTTCATAAGTGGAAAGCAAAATTCCTTCCCATGAATAGGGGAATTAAACTTTAAAGAGGAATACAACAAAAATAAAATGAAGCTATTCGTATAGCAAGTGTTAGAATGGTGTTTTGACATATTAGCACCAATTAGTACTTTCTCTTTGGATGAATTAGAAAGATAAAGAGAAAATTGAAAGGGATACAACTTTATTAGTTTTTGCTTTCTCCTATCAGTGGACTATTTAGCACCAGACTTCCATACCCTGAAGTTTAAGGAACACTCATATAATCTGTGGTTTTCCCCATGCTGTGTGCTCAGTCAGAATGCCTTTCTCCTCCTGGTTTCCTTTTCCACGTCTTCTCCATCTCTCTTTTTGAAACTTTTCTTCACTCTCTTAGCCTACACAGATCTCTCCTCAGAACTTCCAGGCACTTACTGTTGGCATTTATTGTCTGCCCTACTCATGTTGGCTTCTGACTGTTAATGTGTTGATTTGTTATTTCAATAGTTCCTATTTTGTGTCTCATCTCCCAAACACTGCATAAGGTTCTGTCTGCAGGAATAGACCCTGGGATTTGTGCTTATGGAACCTCATACATAATTAAATGTTCATTATATAACATATATATAATGTAATATGTTATTTTTATATATATATATAAAAATTTATATATATATATATATATATATATATATATATATATATATAATATATAATAGCTCTATAAATAATTAGAAGTTCATTAAATGTTTGCTGTGTTGAATGAATTTGACCCAAAGTAAGTTAAATAATGTTTTATCAACTATGGATAAAGTTCACAGTCACAGTACGATTTTGTGTCTGACTGGGATGCACAGTTTGTATTTTTGCTTCTTCTTGCCTTCATAGAAATTACATTCTAGAAGGAAATAAAGATAATAAATTGATATACATACACACACATAATGTAACATAAAATGGTATTAGAGGTATAAGGAAAGTAAATCAGCATGCATTGATACTTTGGGTTGCTTTTTAGATTGCCTGGTCAAAGAATCCCTCTCTGACGAGGTGACATTTGAGGACAAATGTGATTAAAGTGAAGGAGGGATGCATGTGAGTATCTGGGGGACAAGCATCCCAGCTAGAACCTATAGTGAGGCCTGAAGTTCAGAGGTGGGCCTGTGCTTGATGGAGGCCAGTGTGGGGATGAGAAGGGAGCGATGGGACATGTCATTGGAGAGGTAGTGGGACTGGATTATGTAGGGCCTTTTCAGCCATGGTAAAGCTTTTAGATTTTTATCGTAAGGGAAACTGCAAGAGGGCTGAAAGAAAAGAAATGACGTTATCTGTTTTATATTTTTAAAAAATAATTCCAGGTGCTCTGGATAGAAGAGGATGAAAGGGACAAGAGAGGCAAGGTGGTCAGTTAGCAAGCCATGGCTCTATGCAGATTTGGTGAGGGTGGCTTGGAGCCCAATGATCCTAGTGGACAACGTGAGAAGTGGTAGGATTAGGATAAATCCTGAGAGGAGAGCTGACAGTGTTATGCTTTCTAACTTATTTACTACTGTACAGTGCTTTCAAAGTAGTGTTCTCTGTTGGCATTTATTTTCATCTTATAATTCTATTTAAGACAATTTTTTCTATTTACCAAGTATTCTTTTATTTATAGTTGTTTTTGAGATGACACTTAATGACTAATTAGTCAATAAAAACCGGAGTTCTGTGTGGGGCAAGAATGTGTTCCCATGGTGAATTTATTTATCCATCATTTTTGAACGTAATTGCATTTTTGTATTCATTCTTGAATACTGTGTTAGAAATGTTGTCATTTCCCCAAATGACTATTTGGGAGGTGGAATTTTTTTTTTTAACGCTATTCTAATTTTGTATCCTCTTCTTTCTAATATCCCCATCTCTACTTTGTATTACAAACTTCGTCAGACCACTGCATGGTATTATAGCTGTCATCACCATGGGGAGAAAATGACTAATTGAAGCTTCTTATTGATATAATAGAGCAGGTTGTGACACTTGGCGAGAATACTGGAATGATGGGCTCCAGCTGATGTTATGTAAAAATATTCAGCCATGAAATACGCACTTGCGGATGGCTTTTTGCAGATGTCTGCAGAATGCAGATAATCTGTATTCTGAGGAGATCTGCAAATTAAAGATCTATGTGACCAGTTAGAATTATAGCAGAATGAGGACAGAGTGGCGCAGTAGGTAATGAAATGGCCTTGAATCTTGGATAATAACAATTATAACCTGCCTATACTTACAAGCAAAAATAGATGATATTTACCCCGACTGCCATTTCAGAGGGAAAGGCCAGTTGGCAAAAAATTGGTGATGAACTGTTGGTTATTTTGGCATTCCTTCATTGCAAGATATATCAGTATCATGAATAGAAATATAAATTGGTACATTGTCTTTGGAAAGTTATTTGGTCATAACCATCAAAATAAAATGCACATAACCATTTGACCTAGCATTTTCATTTCTAGTAATTTATCTTGGAAATATAATCACTAGATGCCCCCAAATACCTGTGTACAAAAATATTCATCATGGCATTTTGTTTAATAACAAATGATTCAAAACAGCCTAAAAGTCTAAGCAACAGGGGACTAGGTCAATAAATTATTGAAAATCTATGCACTGTAATACAATTAAGCCATTGTAAAGAACATGTCTACAGAGAACCATCTCTATGATATCGAGAAAAGTGTTAGAATATGCTGTTATTTGTGGTCATAGAAATTTAAACTATCTGTATATATATTTATATATGTATATGTTGAAAACTGCATAATAGATTGTTACAAACATGAGTGGGAAGACTTATTTTGCACTGTACCTTGGTTCTTATTTCAGTTAATTACTTTGTGTGTGTATCATCTATGCAAACATTTTAAGGTAAAAAAACTATAGGGATGGTATATTTGTATCTTTTGACTCCCCCTACATAAAGATGTCTTTGGTTGAACCTGAGCTACACTGCACCTGACTTCTATTTTGGGAGAGTTTCTCAGTATGGATTTTATCATTTCTATCAGAACACCTTTTATTAGGATATCATTGCTCTGACACCTTCAGTCATGAGGTGGCTCCTCCCCTTCTTTGTTTCTTGCCATGACTCTATAGAATATAGCTCTACCACTTTCTTCGAGCATTCCCATCCCTCCTGTCCAGGATAACTATTTAGAAAATTGTTTGAATAAATGGTAAAAATCATTCAAATCCACTGGCTTTGAATTTCTAATGGGTGCATTTGTGAAAATGCTGGGGAGCTTCTGGACGCCTAGGCCAGGTCCTTTCCAACAACAAATAGAAAATAAAGACTAGTAATGATGCTTATTAGCAACTTTTAAAAAGTTCTCCCTACTCCCAACAAGTTAAAGAGCTATTGTTTGAAATGTATGGCCACAAACTGTGTCATTATTTACTATTATATGTGGTATCATAAAGCCCAATAATAGTGTTTAAAATTGTTTTAATAATTGTTGTGAAAGGAACTAATGAGTGGTTGCTCACATCATGTTTTGGGGTGGATGGAGGGGAAAAAAGAGAAGGAAGAAAAATACATTTCTGAAAAGTTAAATAACAACTTGTAAATTTCATTCTCTGTTGCTGGAAAACCAACTCATTATACATGAATGTATAATAAAACAAGTGTTTGGCACATTGAGGTGTATGAACTGTGTAGTGTAATCAGAGCTTATTTTCCTGCAGTGGAGATTGAAATTTATATGTTTCTTCTAAGCAGTACCTTTCATTCCATTTTTATTTTCTAAGGGAGAGTGAAATATACAAGGTGCTGCTTAACAACACCGAAAGTGCTAGTTGCTATACAATGGATAGTGAAGTTTACAAGTTGCCTTTTGACGATGCCTACGTTTTTGTTTGTTTGTCCTCCCTCCCCCGTGACAAGGTAGAGTAAAATTTATAAGGTTAGTAAAAACTCTTCATTATTAATATAAGGTTATATTGCTGGTGGGAATTCCACAAATGGCTTATGAACATATCTAAGGGGAAACATAAAGGTGGACATTATGAGGCAGGAAATTCTTTCAGGAACATTGAGTTTATAATCATCACTCAAGAACATGCAGAGATACTCATTCATAGCCTTGTGTCCCCATGACCCCATTCCCTTGGCTCCTTAATTCTGTTATCCTTCAAGTATGTTTCATTGGGCCTTTTAAAAAATTTATTATTATTATTATTTTTTTTGGAAATCCATCTTACTTTCTCTGTGCAGATCTTCCTCGGGCTGTACATTCCTCCTCTTCCATGGTCCTTCTCCTCCAATTCCATGCCCTTCCCTGAACATTCACAGTGGTTATTGTGTACACAATTAATTCAATGAATAGTTCATAGCCTTAGGGCATCATTTCTATTATTATATTGCACTGCTACTTGAATATTTTATCATCACAGTATTTTAATGTTATTAAAATTTTAAGATATATATGCCTTGTTTCACCAATTTTATTATAACAATATCCTTGAGGGCAGATATTGGGCCTTAAAATTTCTTATGCTCCCAGTAGTTGTGTAATTGAAATGAAATGGATGTTTTAGAGGGGAGGGTATAGCTCAAGTGGTAGAGCGCATGCTTAGCACGCATGAGGTTCTGGGTTCAATCCCCAATACCTCCATCAAAAAACTAACTAAATAAATAAACCTAATTACCTCCCCCTGCAAAAAAAAAGAAAAGAAAAAGAAAAGAAAAGAAATGGATGTTTTCCAATCTCAAGAACAGGGAGAGAAAGGAAGTGAAAAAGGAACAGACACCCTGTGGTAACTGGTCTGAGAAAACAGTTACCAACAAATCCATTCCTGTCTGTGCATCCCTCTTCTCCTATCAAGAGATGAAGTCCTTTTCCCCTCCCCTTGAGTGTTGGTTGATGTTTTGACTGCTTTGGCCAATTGGAAATGGCAGAAATAATATTGTGCCAGTTCTGGGTCTAGACTTTAGGATGGCTGGAGATATCCCTCTCTTGGAGCCCTGTGCCATCTCACCTACAGAAGTCTGATGAGGCAGCAAGAGAGAGACCACTGGGAGAGAGGTCCTGGAGGACGACAAAGTTATGGAGAGAGCCTCAGCCAGCCCCCAGTCATTGTAGCTGAGGGGCATGTGAGTGAAGGGAAGGCAACTTGGATCTTGCAGTCCCAGCTGGATTGCTCCAGTCAACACCACCAGAGAGATGACCTGCCCAAACTGAAGAAGTAGGGCAAATAAGTGGTTCTTATTCTTATTATTTTAAGTCACTAAGTTTTGGAGTAGTTTATTATACAGGAAAGATCACAGAAAACACATCCAAAATGGGTTAAGTTGTACATTAAATTTTGTGGTCTACAGTAGTGCTTTTCAAGCTTTAATGTGCATACAAATCACCTGCGGATCTTGTTAAAATTCTGATTCAGGGGTTTAGAAGTGGGGCCTCAGATTCTTTATTTCTAAGAAGTTCCCAGGTGATACTGATGTTCTGGTCCATGGGCCACATTTTGAGTAGAAAAGTTCAGAGCAGGGAAGAATGTTCATCCCAAGTTTACCAAGTTGCTTATTACAACCAGGATGGTTATAACTTACCTTTCTGTTGAGATTTTAGATCCAGCACTGGCTCTGTCATCTGCACAACAGACACTCCAATTCCAGGAGTATACGATCAGACAAATGTATGTTTTTCAACCAAAGTACTACGCCAGTTGTATTTTCTTTAAGTAACTTTCCTCAGAGTGACTTTATACCCTGAAGCTTGGTGTCTATTTAACCAAGAGGGATGCTCTGTGACAACTGTTAATTATGATAATAATAATAGCAATTACTTCTACATACAGAGTACTCTGTTGTGAGCCAGGATCTGTACTAAGTGCCCTATAAATATCTCCTCATTTCATTCCTATAACATATATGACTGTTACCATTTTGCAGATGAGGAAACTGGGGTTCAGAGAGGTATCAGTTACCAGCCCTAGTCCCCCAAAGACTAAGATGGGATTCAATTCCAAGTGTGATCTGACTGCACAGTCCAGACTGATAACTGCTCTGCCACATTGCTTCCAACCAGAAACCCAGCACACTTGAGTTTGAGGCTTCAGGTTAAGCGTATTATGGCTCACACTCACATTCTTTCTTTTTTTTTTTAACATTTTTTTAATTGAGTTATAGTCATTTTACAATGTTGTGTCAAATTCTAGTGTAGAGCACAATTTTTCAGTTATATATGAACATGCATATATTCACTGTCATATTTTTTTCGCTATGAGTTACTATAAGATCTTGTATATATTTCCCTGTGCTATACAGTATAATCTTGTTTATCTATTCTACATTTTGAAATCCTAGTCTGTCTCTTCCCACCCCCCCTCCTTGGCAACCACAAGTTTGTATTCTATGTCTATGAGTCTGTCTTTCTTTTTGACTTGTCTCTTGGCACTAGTAGTAGTTGTGGTAGAAGTAGTGGTAGTGGGTAGTAGTGATGGTAGTACTAGTGGTAGTAATAATATAGATATTTTCCTTCCCTACCGTGTAGTTGACTTTGGGAGATCCTGACAGAGATACCTGAAACATTCTTCTATGTGTGAGAGTGTGTGTGTGTGTGTGTGAGAGTGTGTGTGTATGTGTGTGTGTGTGTGTGTGTGTGTTTAAGGCAGGAGCGGAAACACCTTTGAAACTCATTAATTGGGAGATTTAATTTTTTATAGCAACATTCACATTATTATTGTCAGCATTTTACAGTGGTATTTAAAGTGCTGACACGAAGAAAGTCTTTACCAGAATAAATATAGATAATTCTTTTAAACTTCAATAGTCTCTTGTTTCCACTGTGTGTTGCCTATTACAACAAAACAATTTTACCCCCTCCCTTTACTTCAGACTTGTTTTCACTCTCTATGGCATTTTTCAGATAGAAGCTACTAGTCTTGGAGGTTTCCATCAGAGTAGCATAAAATGCTTCTTTTAAAAACCATAAAAGACTCCAATATGAAACCTCCTTTGAAATTAGACTGCCAGGGCATCTCTTTACTTGTCAGTTTGAATGCCTCTTCTGTCCTCTCCTGAAGCTTAAAGAAACTGGCAACACTGGAAATGGCAGTGCCCTGTGGTGCCAAAGCCGGTGCCCCCCAGAGAACCTACCCTGTACTGATTTGGGATTAAATGAAGATACCAGGACGTCTGGCCAGGAGGTTTATTTAGCTCTCAAATACCCTAACTGCTGATGGCTGTTTTCCAACAGGGTGGTGGTGAAGACTGTGTGTGTGTGTGTGTGTGTGTGTGTGTGTGTGTGTGTGTGTGTGCGCACAGAAGTGAGGTCATTTGGCTGCATGTTTTTTGATGAGTTCAGAACAGATTTTATTGTCTTCTTTGGGTGAAGGGACAAGATGTATGGGGATGGTGACAGAACTTGATTAGGACTTGAATCATTGCTCAGAATTAACAGTAATTTTTCCAAATCACAAAATCCATTTTTCTCCCACTGCCTGCTGTTCTTCAAAACAAGACCTGATCACTTCCTGTACAACAATGATTTACTTTGTCATTCTGAATGAATCATTTACAAGACAAATGGTCCATTTTGATTGACTTCCTGATCTCTGGACATGAAATATTCCATGTTTCTTTTGAGATAAATATCTAACTTTTCCAACAAATGTAATATTGTAAGTAGCTTTTGGGAAGTATTTAATAAGAACCACATTTTATTTTCCTTGTATTCTTGAGATAGAACCAAGAAATCTATCACCACCTGGAAGAAATCTCTGGACCTTTGTTAGTTACATGTTTCTAACCAGAAAAGTGTGGAATATGCTTTACTAATTTTTACCACTTTCTAAAATACTCTTTTGAAAGAGAAATCATAAGAAAGCAGAGGCTTGCTTAAGTGAAACATTTCTAAAGATGCTTTTCTTGCAGATTTCCAAGAATCTTAGATATCAAATGTAATTTGTTCTGAAGAGACTATGGGTAACAAAGCACTGCTGGTGGGGGTTTGACACAGATCATAGTATTAAGACTGATTCCTTAGCAATCATGTAAGTTGGCCAACAGAGGAGAATTTAAGTGGAACTTAGTAGAAAATAGAAAGTAAGTACTCTGTGCAATGAAGAAATAAAAACACATGTTTGGTAAACACATAACACACAAAAGGATATCATTAAATGAGATTTTTTTGTAGTGTCAACTTAATCCCTTTTTTTCATTTATTGCCAATTAAAGGAAAAATATCTTGGAAAAATATCTTTAAAAATGTGTTATGGTTGTCCCATGGTTTGTTTCCTTAAAATTGGTTACAAATCTGATGTGGGAACTTACTGTAAACCATATTTTGAAATTTGGACAAAAACAGAATAATAGCTTGTAATATATACTATGAAAGTTGAAAATAGTATTGATTCATACATTTTTTTTCTGTCAGGAAGTTAAGTTTATTGTTGTCTTAAAATCTCCAAATTCTTTTGGTTATATAGTGGGGGGAAAATACTCCCTGTACCCTTATGAATTGTTGGCTGAGACCTTTAATAAAAGACCCTAATAAAAGACAAATTAACAAGAGAAAAACAAATGGAAATTTATTAACATGTATACCTCATGTATACATGATCAAAACCCAGAAAAACTGAATAACTCCCCAAGATGGCCCATCTACTACCTTAAATACCATCTTCAGCCAAAGACAAAAGAAAAGTAAGGAGGATTGGGGTGGGCATATCTGAGGTTACTAGGAAAAGTATGGTAAACAAGGGTAAGATTTGTTCTATAGATTTAATACCTTCTCCATTGATAAGATTCTCTTGTGATTTAAAGTCATCCTTTTCTTCTTAGTACAGAGAGGAAGGTGCTTACAAATGGAGATTTCCTTTATGAATGTGTCTCTTAGATAAGGGCAACTTCTACTCTATTTTCACAGCTTCTCCTATGTCTGCTTCTTAAAATAATCGGCTCAAAATAATGCTTATGCCAAAGAGTCATATTTTGGGGGTGGTGTATTTGCTACCCTTTATTTGCAAGTGTGTAAAACCCAATTCACAATATCCCAAAAGAAAAGAAAAGGATGAATTTTGGTTCACGTAATTGCAGGGTGAACTTGACTTTTGTCTTGAATGGCTATAGGTGCTTTGTTGCATATTCACAATATTTCTTCCAATGGTAAATCTAAGTTTTGTGTGGACATAATTTGGAGAGGCTTCTTTATTAAAAGATTATAAATGACCACATTGCTCTAAAAGGGCCTGGAAACTTAAGTTGTAATAGCTTCATGGTAAATTTTCCTCTGCTCCCTCCTTATCTCACAGCCCTTTTCTTTTCCACACACTCTTATTAATTTTTTCCTTCAGTCTAAGTCCTTGTGGCAGAATAAATGGTCCCTAAGAAGCTTCAGACTTAGGTGAATTTAACTACTATTAAAAAACAAAATTCACCTTAGTGACTTGGAAGATCTAATTGACTTTATTCAGCAATTCATGAATCAGGGAGCATCCCATCTAGCAAATGCTAATCTCATCTGGAAACACCCTCAAAAACACACCCAGAAATGTTTAATCTGGGAACCCTGTGTTCCAGTCAAGCTGAGTTGTAAAATTAACTACCCCAGTTAATTAAAGTATGGCATCAATAATTAAAATTACATTTAAAAATGGAAACATGCAAAAATGAGAATATGTTGAGCAGCTGGGCTCTTTGAGGGTAAGGGTCCCTGCTTACTCATTTTTGTGTGACTCAGAGCTCCACAAATATCTACGTTCTTGATGTTAAATGAATGACTAAATGAGTGAGTGAATGGCGCTATTACCGCTTCTTTTTGTCTGTCGCCCTGTGTTTTCAGGCTTCAACTCTGGTCATGATATTTATCTCTTCACTGGTTCCTTGTATAAGAGACTTCAATATCTTTCTTTTTTTTTTTTTTTTTTTCATCCTTATCTTTTCTCTTTTAACCTTTGATTCCTGACATTTCCCGTTCCATTTCTCACTTTCTTTTATAGTACAGCTGCCTTTGTCTGTTTCAGTCTCTCTTCTCCATAGCTTTTTATGTCAGTTTTTTCATTCTTCTAACTTTTCTCTTTTTTAGACACTATTGGTGAGCTGGTTACTCTCTTGAGGTAAAGAGGGCACCCCATTGTGTCATCGTAAGAGAAAACTGATTAATTGACTAATGATGTAATTTCTACTGCACTGGGGTCTTTTGTGGCTAGCAACTGGGGAAATGGGCCACTCTATAATGGCATTTTTCTCATAATACAAACCACCTGTACTTTTGTTACTTTTTCTTTGTTTTTCTTTAAACCTACTAGTTATAAGTATTGATTCTTTGACTTTGTCTGTATTCTCTCTTTTAAAAATAATACCCATAACTGAACATATAATTTTTAGATGCTATGTTTATGAAAATCACCCCCCACCCCAGGATGTTCTTTGGCCTCCAATTATTGCTGGTCTTATTTTCCAGCATAGGAAAGAAAAAAACTAATCAGAGCCCATTAAACCCTCTAGAATTCTGTGTTGGGCATGTAGAAAATACCAGATATGTATAATCATTAGGCTGTTTTCATTAATATGTTTTTTCTACTAATCATTGTTTCATATTATTCAATAAGTATGTTTCAGTAATCTGATTTATTATTTATTTGAAGGGCAGAAAAATATTGTGGCTGTGAACTCTGAATCTGAATTTCTTATGTTCAAATGCTAAGTACTCTGATTGCTAGCTTGGGCAAAGTTGTTTTACCTTTAAAGGATTCAGTTTCCTCATCTGTAAAATGCAGGTATTATTAGCATCAATCACACAGAATTATGAGGATTAAATGAGTTACTGCTGCATCCCTTATGAATAGGGCCTGACACATAGCGAGCATTTTAAAAATGCTAGTTGTCCTTGATGTTTCTTTTTTGTGTCTATCCCAACTATTTTCCTCCCAACTTTTTACTTTGAAAATATTAAAACTTAAGTAAAGTTGAGAGGAGAGAACAATAAATACCCAAGTGCAATTCACAAGAATTTAGTTATTTATTGACATATTACCACTACTGTTCATTTGTTATCTTTCTCTCATTTATATACTTCTGAAAAATCATTTTCAGTTCAGCTGTAGAATTTGCATTTCCACCTGACATTTAACCTTGTCTCTCCTAAGATCACTATGTAACCATAATACTATTATCACACCCAAGAAATTTAACATTGATATCAAATATATTCTCATGTCCCTATTAATGTCCCTTGTACCTTGTAATGTCCCCTTTTCCTTATTTCTGTTTTTTATAAGTCCAATCAGATTACACCTTGTGTTTAGTTGTTGCACCTCTTTGGACTCTCTGTTAGTAACCTCTTACATCAGTGTGATACAACTGTCATAATTTTAGCAGTAGTTTTAATTTGCCTTTCTCTTGTAAGTGAAGTGAAGCATACTTTCATATGTTTAAAGGCCATTTCTATATCCTTTTTCATAACCTTCACGTTCCTTTGCTTCGCTCATTCTAAACACTAGGTTTTTGAATCCATTTTTTCCCTTTAAGAAGTGGAAAAAAAAATATATATATATAAATATATATATAAATAATATTAGGGTGATTGGTGCTTAATCTATAATGTATCTGGTAAATGCTTTTTCCTAACAATCATTTGTTTTTTGACTTTGCTTGTAGTATTTTTTTCTGTGCTAAAGAACTTTTACATTTTTCATATGATTGAATTTTTCAATCTTTTCCCGTCTTTTTTTTTTTTTTTTGACATTTGGATTTAAGTCATAATTAGGAAGATTTCCCCACATCCAGGTTGTAAATGAATTTTTTTCCAACACTTGTTTCATTTTTGACAATAATTGCCCTCGATTTTAAAACTAATCATGTTGAATCTCAAGGGCTGCCACAACTCAAAGGATTCCTTCTAGCAGAAGCCAATGGCTGGAGGAAAGGGGGGAGATGGAGATTCTAGACTCCTTATCTTTCCTAGTGTCCTAGGCAGGGATGTTTGGGACTTTGGATCCCTAGCCCAGGGCTGAGCAAATAGAAGTCATTGAGTAACTGAAAGACTGAATAATTAAAAGAAGTTCTAGATCGGAATGGTGAGTGACTTAAAAATTAGGCTTTCTCTGGAGAACGTGAAGAGTACCAAAGCTAGAAAACTAGGAAGGACAAACAAGTGACACTCTTTTTGGTTATAGGCCAAGTTGTTAGGTCTAAGAGACTACGGGTTCCTTGGATCCTGAGGGGAAGACTCAGCTTTTGGAGACAGCTGGACATATCTTATTCATTATAGTTTCCTCTGTGCTGTCTTTTTTCTTGATCGTGGTTACTTGGGAAACTGTTCTATTTGGGGTACTTATCCTCTGGAGGATATAGGATAGAAAAACATGACTTATTCATTATAAGTCCAATTCTTGTGATGCAGGAAAACAGATGTGGGGTGTGAGAAGGGCCATGTCCCAGGCTTCGGGTGAGCCCCTGGGACATGCCCCGCCAACTGTGGGTCCTTGACTTCGTGCAGGAAAGAATTCAAGAGCCAGCCACAGTTGAGTAAAGGTAGATTTATTCAGAGAGATACATTGAAAGGAAAGAGAAAGGCCACGAGGTGTGGGGATTGGGTGCTCAGATTAAAAGTAGGTACACACTCCACAGACAGAATGTGGGCTGTCTCCAAAGAGGGAGAGAGGAGTGGCCATGAGGCGATGTGTTGCCGGTTTTTCTGGGCTTGGTGGCTTCATATGCTAATGAGTGGAATGACCAGTCTAAGTAGCCTGGGGAAGGGGCTGGGATTCCCAGAAAGTTGGCCATTTCCCACTCTCTGACATTTTGTGGCTAGCCTTGGGACTGCCATGGTGCCTGTGGGCATGTTATTCGCCATGTTAATATATTACAATGAGCATATAATGAAGCTCAAGATCTACTAGAAGTTAAATCTATTATCATCTTGAGCCTCAAGGCCTGCTGGGGGTTGAATCTTTCACCATTTTGATGTGAATTGCTGTAGCATTCCTTGAATGGCTGTGCCCTGCCCCATTCTATCCTGTCGCACTCAGAGCCATCATGGTGCCAGGTGTGCAATCATTTTTTTTCCTATAAATTTTTGCTGTGTGTTTATGACACCAAATTACTGAATTAAATGTGTAAAAGTGGCTTAGTAATCCAGATGTTTAGAAATATAGTACAGCTTCACTTATTACCACGTGATAATATTATATGACTAGACTGTCCAGATTTTAATGAGTTGGATACATTATGCACAGTTATATATAAAGGAATTGCTACATTAATTATATGATGACAGTTTTTTAATAACTGAATTGTACTCTACAGAGTGTTTGCTCCATGCCTTTTATCTCACTTAGAAGTGTATGTTGGCTTTGGTGACCCAGATATGGGTTTTTATTTTTTCTCTACCAGCTACTATTTTAACTGAAAAAGTGTTTTGTTTTTTTTTTTTTAATTTAAGTCTCATTTAAAAGTAGGCTTTTAGAGTTTGGGAATGTTAAATAAGATAATGTATGTAAAGTACTTAGCACAATGCTTAACACAAAGCATGCCCTCAATAAATGTCACTAGTCCTGGTTATTGTTCACTAATCCTTATAATGCCTCTTGATTCTCACTCTTATTACCATCATCACTTGCTGCTTCATTTTTGTGTACAAATTATTTTGTATATATAATAATCATAATAACTTTTTCCTTTTGCATCTCAACCAACGTAGTCTTTTTGATCCTCCAAATAATACTGTAGAAGGTAGAAAATTATTTTCTCCACTTTGGAAATGAGGAAATATGGGTTTATAGGAATAAAGAGAATCCTTGAGACCATGGACTTACAAAGTTGTAAGCTGGTAAAGCTGGGACGTATGACGTAAAATCCACTTATCCAGTCTTATTTCCAAAACTCCCTTGTAGGCTCCTTGTTTGATGGAATATGAAAGATTTCTTTCTACATTATAGAGTTAAGAGATTTTCATTTCAAGAGTCAGAAATAGAGCCTAAATTGATTTAGGCTAGAAGGAATTTTATTGACTCATACTACTGAAAAGTCTAAGGGTAGATCTTTAGGCGTGACCAGATCCAGCTGCTCAGACTAGGTTAGGCTTTGTCTCACCCACTTGGTTTTCTTTGCTTCCTGTTGGCCTTTACCTCAAGCTTGGAGCTCCCCTGTGGTGGCAGAATAGCTACCAGAAATACCAGCTCAATATCTTTTTCCATCACACCAGCTCAGTAACTTCTTGTAACCAATATTTCTGTCAGTGGTCTTGCATTGAATTTCATTAGTTCAAACTGGACCAAGTGCCCACCTCCGAACTCATCCCTGTGGTGTAGGTGATGGAATATACTGGTTGATCAGGTCTGAATGTGGATACCCCTGGAAACAGGGTTGGGTCAACCTTTTACAAGCCACATGACCTAAGAGTGGGTGATCTCCTAAATAAAAATTAAAATCTTATTACTGTTGACTGAACTAAATGCACAGCCTTAAAGTTGAGAGTTATGTTTTACTTGGCGGACATTTCTGAGGACTCGAACCCCTTCAGGGATGACAGCCTCTCAGATGGCTCTGAGGGACTGTTCCGATGAGGTAGGGGAGGAGCTAGGTTATACAGGAGTTTTACAACAAAGACCAGGTAGTTGGAACATTAAGAGATTACTTGTTAACTAAAGAAAACCAGACATCTCAAGTTACAGAATTTAGCACTTTTCTATGTATGGGTTGAAGCAAATATTTGGGCTCATTGAATTCATTCCTTTGACAAGCATCTAGCTATCTAGGGCCAGTATCCTGTCCTTTCTTATTCTGAGTCCCCTCACAGTGCACCACTGTGAGTGGCAGCAGAGGCTGGGCTGCAGGCTTGTTTTCACTGGGGGGTGGCGGCAGCCGCTGATGGCTTGATGGCTTCGGCATTCTTTGTTTACTGATATGGTTTGCAGTATTTTTCGTTCAAACTGTGATACTTCCATACAATAGAACAACACTCTGTGATGAAAAAGAGTAAGTTACTGACATACACAGCAAATGGGTAAGTTCCAAACACTTTACACTAAATGAAAGAAGCCAGACACAAAAGACTTATGATTTCATGTATATGATATTTCTGGATAGGTAGAATTATGGGAACAGAAAACAAATTAGTAATTACCAGGGGCTGGAGAATAAGATGAAGGCTTGACTAGAGCAATATGTGATGGAACTTTCTGGAATGATGGAGAGGTTCTATATCTTGATTTTGGTGTTGGTTATCTGACTCTATGTGTTTGTCAGAATTCATAGAAATGTGCACTAAAGCAGGCAAATTTTATTGTTTTAAAATTTTACCTACCTAACCCTGGCTGAAAAAGCAAACAAAATTTTTTTTTGCTATTATTAAAAAGAGAGGATATTGAACAGATACCAAAAAACCTTAAAACAAAACAAAACAAAACAACAGTGCTCAGTACATAATCCTAGCCTATATAATAGGAACTCATTACTGCTTAAATTAGTAGTTCTGTTTTTGTTTTTTGTCTTTTGTTTTGTTTTGTTTGTTTGTTTTTTTACCATGAACATATTGTTGTTGAGATGCCCATGAACTCCCTTGAACTGACAGTGGTTGCTTATAATTCCCAGTACATTTTTTCTCCAATTAAGAAAACGTACCTAGCTACAAGTGAATGAGAATCACACAATGTCATAGGGATAACCTTTCAAAGATATCAAACATTAACAAAGGGTAGTACTTTAGTTGTTATTAGTAATATGTTACTTTAGCAACTGATGTATGATGTATTATGATGTATTATTTTGCAGCATCATGATTGAGAACATTTTGCTTTAGTGACTAAATTCTTTATCCTTTACCATATATATATATATTTACTATATTATGATTTAGAGTTATGTTTTTTAATTTTAAGCACAAATTGTTACGGAAACGACAGGCCAGTCAAGAAACAAGCACCACTCGGAGGGTTGGAGTACTCAGATGTATTACGCCAGCGGGCTCAGAGGGGCTTCTGCTCCGAAGCTCTGAGCACCTCCAAGACGTGCGCATGAAGTTTTATAGGGTAAAGTACAAGCTTGGGGTATTCGGCCAATAGGCATGGAACAGCTTTAGCAGCATTATCATCACAAAAGTGAAGGTGGGGAGGCAGCAAACCAACATTCCAAAGCCAGATATGTATCTTTGAAAATCCAGCTGGTTAGCAAAAAAACATAAACAGCAAACCAACACTGATTAACTTAGATTTACAAGTTAGTCCAGCAGAACTCAGATCAATATTCCAATACTTAGACTTGTGAGTTATCTTGTTAGCCCAGCCCAGCCTCTCCTTCACATTCCTAGACCTGTGAGTTATCTTGTTAGACCAGCCCAGCTTTTCCTTCACAAAATGACCCATACTTACATATTATTCTGCAACATACTTCTTTTGCTTAGCATGTCTTGTGCTACCGTCCACATTTGGAGTCATTTTGTTATTTATGTTCTGTATCTGAAAAACCTATAGCTTTAGTTTTGACTTGGATGGAACAAGCAATGCATGATTTAAGAGTGCCAAAATACTCAGTGATTAAGAAAAAAATATTTTAAGTCAAGAGTATTTTTTAAATCAAATAAATGCAAAAAGAAAAAATCTATGATGAACAAAATATAAAAATTTTAAATAAAAGCCATCTTATAGCCTGACACAAAAGAAAAATGAAGTTAATTAAATGAATAAAGTAAATTAATTTAAAATTATTTAAGATCATCACTGCTAATGAGAAAATGTCAAACATAAAAACTCTCCTCATTGAAAACGAAATAAGCAAAGAAATAAATGTTGAAAGTATTATTTACTTTGTATCCATTAAAGCCAGAAAATTGAAATTGTAATAAATTCTGGCCTCAGTGGCCTTCAAAAAAAATGAACCTTCTAAATAAATAAATGAAAATATATAAATAGGAGTGCATATGTAGGCTCAAATGTGATCCAGCATGGCATTAATCTTTATTTAAAATTTTGATATTTTGTTCACCATGGACTTTTTGTATTAATTTTGCCTTTTAAAAATATTGCATTGAAGTATCATCTTGATTACAGCAGATTTATTTTTTTAGCACTCCTTAAATTTTGCACCTGATGTGAGTGCCTCACTTGCCTTACCCTAATCCTGGCCCTGAATCCCATTACCCTTCCTCTGGACCAAATTGAAGATGAGAGCAGTACAAGGCATAGCAGAAAGCACTTTCTGACAGGGTATAGAGTATTTATCCCAATAGTCAGGTATCTTGAAGTTGCCCTCAACTTTTTCCTTCAGATTACCTTTTAGGTTTCCTGGCCTTGACTAAATTGTCAATTAGGCAAAGCAGCTGCTGGGGGTTGGAGGGTGGGGCAAATGGTGGTGAAGGGGAGCAGAATGGGCCACCCCAAAATAGCCTCTTTGGCATAAGAATTATTTTGAGATGATTATTTTTTTCAGAAACTGCAACACAGAAGAAGCTCTGAAAACAGAGTAGAAGTTAGAGAATTCTGTATTTGTAGATCTACATTTTTGTAGGGAAAATCTACATTGTAAGGGAAATCTACATTTGTAAAGGAAACTTAGAAACGTTAGAATGGGAAGATAGCTATTGCCAGAGAGAACTTTTTTTTTAACTAGAGATATTTATCTGCCTGGCAGGACAGCCTTTGTTTTCCAAACATCTCCTCTCACCTTCCTTTGAACTAACTCCTTTCCCCTCTTTGAAGCCCCAGACTCCTACTCTTTTCCTTCACTCAGCCCTCAGTCCTCTGGGCTTCCTTTTGAGTCTCATATCTTTGTGGGGCTCCCATTAAGTATATGTAATTAAAAATTTCTTTCTCCTTTAAATCTCATTTTATAGGGATCTCACCCTAGAAACTCAGAAGAGAAAATTATCTTTCCTCCACTACAGGGCAAATGAGTGGGAGAGGATCTTTTGAGGCTTCTAGTGACCTTTGTCTAGTGTGGTATGTGGTATTGTTAGCACATAGTGAGACCCCCTAAATTAGGAGGCCCACCAAAGTGTGGGTCTTTGCCACTGTCTGTGAAAGAATTCGCAGCAGAGACAGAGAGAAAAAGTGAAAAGGCTGCCTTATTTCTCAAAAAAGATAAAGGAGAGAAGGTCCTCAAGCAGGGAAAAGGTGAGAGAGGCACTCAAGTAGTGGGAAAAGGTGCTTGAGTGGAGAGCCATCAGCCAAGATGGGCAGTTAAGAAAACTCCAGCTGTGGCTTGGTCCTCGTGGACTTTTATGGGAGGATTCTGCCATCATGTCTTCCTTCTGGGTATGATGGAGCCAATCGCTTTGTCTTCTGTCCTTGTATGGGCTTTTCTGGTTGTTATCATGGGAATTGTCAACTTTCATGGTGCTAGTGGGTGTGTCATTTAGCATGCTAATACATTATAATGGGCATATAAATGAGGCTCAAATTCCACTAGAAGTCAAATCCTCTGCCACCTTGTGCTCAGTTGGCTTTAACCAGCTCTTTTTTCTTCTCTTTGCAGCTGCCTCCTGAGACTTAGATAAGAGTAATTGGTTTCTATTTGAGGGAGGGGCAGGGTATGATCCTGGGGGCAACAGCCTTGGGAACAAAAAGGAAACTTGCTTTTAAGCAGAATGCCAGCAATCTGGTGGACCCTGTGTCCCCCCAAAACCATCTAAGGCCTGGGAGACTTCGACTTTTCTATAAACAAGAGGCAGGGATTCCTGCCTTAGTTCCGGAAGAAGAACTCAAAGATACCATGTCTATTCCTTGAGAAGGAACCAGGGTCCTGCCCCAAGACTTCACTATTGTTTCTTTCTTTCTTTTTTTTTTTTTGTTTTTAACATTGTCGTTTATTGACTACTTTGTGTCAGGTACTGTGGCAGGCGGTTTCACACATTATTTATTTATTTTTAATGGAGGTAATGGGGATTGAACGTGGGACCTTGTGCATGGGAAGCACACACTTGACCACCGAGCTATACCCCAACTCCTGCACTATTGTTTCTTGACTGTTCTTCCTTTGTTTCTTCATTCCCTCCCTTCCCTGATTAGCAGCTGTTTGAATTTGCCCTTTGAGACTCAGAGAATGTCAGGGAGGCTGAATGAACTCTATTTCCTACAAATAAGAAACAGGGGCTGTGGAAAGATTCGTACTAGAGAGGACCCCACAAGGTCCTGCTCCATATCAGTATTTCCCGAGATTTCCCTTTTGTGCATTTGATTTGCGTGGTAGAGCTTCTCAGCTACTCCTGATACTCTTCTCAGCCTCTACCATCCTCTTCCTTTGATTTCAATCCCATTTCCCCCTTGTCCCCATCTTAGCTAGAATTTTATAAATCCTGAAATCATGGTCAGATTTTAACATCTGACAAAGATGTATCCTTGAAAGAAAGCAGTCCAGTTATCACCAGCTGGGATTTGGTATCCTGGTGGTGAAGCACCCCTGCATAGACATTGAGCAATTGTTGGAATGTTTCCTTCTTGGTGACGGACTTCCGGCATGCTGTTGGATGTGGTTAGAACTCTGTGAACTCTGGCCTTTGGCTCCAGTTTTAGAAGCAGATTTCTGTTATTCACTGGGCAGCTTTTACCATTATGAATCTTGCCTTTTTGCAAGACCAGTGAATTCTGCAAAGGTTTATTAATCTTGATTTAATGTATTCATATGAAAAAATGTAACAGTGAGAGAATAAAGCTTATGTAGGCATTGCAGGGGTCCCTTTGGGGGTTCACTCTGTATTACTCATAGCAATGAAAAGTAAAAATGGCAAGTTATATTAGCTAAGTTCAAGATACAAAAGGCAATATTAATTTCACAGGAAGTGTAAAAGGATATGCAAATGTGATCAACTCCCAGGAAAACATTGCAATATACCACTTCAGGCTTTGAAATTATGCAGTTTCATAAACACTTGTTAAGAAGCTTCACACACCAAACATTGAATTTTAAAGCAAGTGTTTATGATCACGTACTGTTTTTGTGGACCGGCATTATTTTCCTAAGCTTTTTGAACCCTAAACAGAAAGACTGGGGTGTGCAAAGTGGTAGATTTATTGGTAGCAGTCACATGTTCTTGGGAAAGCACAGATGGCTGTGGAAAAAAAAAAAAATTCCATGTTGTTGCTTTTCAATTAAAAGTGTAATTTAGAAGTGTGGGCCATTAGACTAGAACCTGAAGTGAAAATTTCTAAGGCAAATGTGTTTAGCCAGTAACTGACGAGGGAGAATTATCATGGAGTTTTAATTAGTACAGCCCTGATGGGAGAAGCTTTCACATAAGTTTCTTCCCACAACTTCCTTAGGTCTGTGCTTCCTGGCTAGCAACCTTCATATTTATGTATAATCAGAACCAAGCTTAGGCTTCTACTAAATGTGAAGGGATGTTAGGAAGTTACACCAGATTTTTAGGTCTTAAAGAGTGAGCTGTGTAGGCAGAGTATAAAAATACTCATCTTTGAATGAAGTGGTTTCTCAGATGTTTCAATAGAGGATTTATAGCCTGGGAGGAGTTTTACAATGTTTTAGACACACATCCAGTAATGTTTTGATCTAAATTTGCTTGTCTTGTGCTTTTGTGGAGCTTTTCATTGCTGTTCAGGCTTGTGTTAAGAAATCGAGATAAAAAGGAATTAGGAAGAGTGGTAACGCTAAGTGGGTGAGATGTGGGTGAAGGGAACAGTTATTTTCAAACACTGCTGGTGGCATCTCAGCTGTGTATATAAAGAAGATCTTGTATACTGTTTGATCCAACAATTCTGTGTCTA
Organism: Camelus dromedarius; assembly: GCF_036321535.1. NCBI lineage: Eukaryota > Metazoa > Chordata > Mammalia > Artiodactyla > Camelidae > Camelus > Camelus dromedarius. The sequence continues at coordinate 25,098,578 of NC_087452.1, forward strand.
TATATTTATCTTAAAGAAATATTTGGGCAAATTCACAAAGGCATGTATCTTCAAGTAATTTTATTTTAGAGCTGTTTATATTAAAAACAAGAACCAAACATCCTAAGTGCACAATACGCGGTTAAATATTTTCTGTCTTTTGTTGGGGAGGAAGAAATTTTCCTCTACCTTTCTAGGTTCTTCTGGCTGTTCTAAGAATTAAATCAACATGAGACAGATTAACAGGAGAAAGTCAAAGAAAGGTTTAATAGCTTGTATACATCTCAGAGGCCCAGGAAAACTGAGTAGTGGGCTAAAATGGCTGAAATCTTCCCCTTAAATAGCACCTTCAGCTAAAGACGAAAGAAGACACTGAGGGTAATGGCTTGGGACTTCAAAGGGAAGGAAGACGATTGACATGGAGATAGAAAAGCAATTGGTTGGTAAACAGATGTTTGCTGTGCCATGTGGAGACAATGGATCACAAAGTGGACTTGATCACCAGACCCTGCTCCCATCACATCTAGCCTACATTCTTTGCAGGTATCTCAAATTGTTGCCGAGTCCAAACTCGTTCTTCTCGCCACACGACAGGCCAATAAATCGGAAGATGAGGTGTTGGGGCAAGGAATAGTGACTTTATTCGGAAAGCTGGCAGACCGAAAGGATGGCAGACTGATGTCCTGGAGAACCATCCTGCTCTAGTCAGAATATAAGCTCCTTTTATACGAAAAATACGGGAAGATGAGGGAAAATAAGGGAGGGGGTGTGGTTGATTATTGCAATCTTCTTGCTGCAGGCATTCTTAGTTCTAGCAGCCATCCCCGTGGGCTAGGTCATGGTGTTCCTGTAAACCTCCAACAAAACAAAGGTTATTCTCTACTACATGATGGTAGCTCTATTCTGGGAATAGGCCCTCTAGCTACATGCTTGTAGCAGTTAGGGGAAAGGTTAAATTTTCTTCCTGACTCTTTTTGGCTTTGATTGCTTTCAGCTGGAAATAAGCTGCATGCCACAGAGACATTTTGGGGTGTCAAATTTTACTTCCCTACACTCCCCTACACTTTATACACTGGAATACCATGTAGCCTTTAAAAATGCTGCTGTTGGCAACTCAATAGCATGGATTTTTATGTTAAGTGAAAATAAAAATAAATTACAAGATAGCAAGTATAGTAAATATAGTCTTATCGAATGGAAAGTTTTTAAATAGGTATATATTGATATAGTAATATATTCTAAAATATTAGCAGTTCGAACATTTTGGTTTTTACTTGACTTTAGTTTTTTCCTATAATAAACATGGATTCCTTGATAATAAAAATAATAAGAGAAAAGGCACACCAGTGAGAGACAATAAAATATAATTCAGGTGATCCTTGCTTTATAAAAGTTTATAATTATGAAACAGGTTTGCACTATAAATTATTATTTGCTCTACAGAAAGATTCCTGTGGTTTTGATGGGTGAGTAGTATCTTTAGTAATTTAGGTTTAGTTCACAAGCTCTCCAGTGAAGCTGGCCTGCAGGGGAAGCCTGAGGTTAGGGAAAATGAAAACTAGCTCTTAGGAGATGAAAGGCCTGCAGAAATAGTTTATGCATCTTTGAATCTGCCCTGAGGTCAGTAGGCAAATAGTATTTTATTCCTATACATAGGCCTTTGTATACTATAGTGAGGGACTCTTTAAAAGTAGCAGATAGGGAAATTCCTTTATAACATGGGCACAAGGAAAGGCTTTCTATAATTCTGAATTCAAATACAATAAAATGTGACTGTGTATAATTAAAAAATGTCCTTAAGCTTTTTTTTTTTTTTTTTTGCATGGCAAAAAGTGAAGTCACACCGTAAGTGATAAGCTGGGGGAAAGTATTTACAAGATATATTGCTGACAAAGAGCTAACATTCCTAATGTATGACTTGAAGGGTTATTACAAATTACAAATTGAGGAATAAAAAAGAATCCAAAAAACCAAAAGAAAAGTGGGAAATTCACAAAAATTGATATAAAATGGTCTTTAAGCATATGAAAATATGTTCAATTTCACTCATAAGAAGAGTTACGCATTATTGTCTGTACTTATAAAAAATTGGAAACATCCTAAATGCCTGTATATAGATTCTTTGACTGAGTCATGGTACAACTCTTATAGTGGAGTGCTGTCAAATAGAATTAGAAGAATCCTTACAAATTGATATGGAGTGATTCTCAGAGATATTGTTAATGCAAAAAGCAAAGTACAAAGGAATATATATATATAATGTGCTACATAAAATGTAAGAAAGAAGAAGAAATAAAAATGTCCCTCCATCTGTCTGTCTATCTATCTACCTCCCTACCTGCCTACCTACCTACTTACCTTCCTACCTACCTACTTACCTTCCTATCAGGGTAGGACCAGGGAGGACCCCCACAGAGTCCTGCACTGTTTCTCTCTGTCTCTATCTCTCTCACACACACACACACAGACACACACTGGGAGTAATCTGACAGATACCACTTTATCCAAAGGATCAAAGTTAACATCACCAACAATGGGAATAAATTCCATCAGGGCGTCCTGATATAATGCAGTAAGAAAGACATAAAATCTCTTAAGTTGTATACCTTTTAAAATGTGTAATATGAATCTAATCCTGAGGAAACAATCAGACTAGCAAACATGTCTTAGAAAGCACAGATCTGTCCTCTTCAAAAGTGTTAATGACATTATAGGGAAAGAAAGTCTGGAGGAACTACATAAGATTCAAGAAGACCAAAGAGGGCAATTAAAAGCAACGTAATCCTGGACTGGGGGAAAATGGACATGCAAGACGTTCTTGGGACTGAAGAAATGTAAATATGGACTATGTAAGATAATATTTTATCATTGTTCCTTGAATTTGATCACTGTGCAGTAGTTATGTGATTGTCCTTATTTTTTAGAAGATTTTGATACCACACTACAGGAGAAGAAAAAAAAATTTCCCTCTCCCCTCCTAGGTTCAGTGGCCGAGGCCCTCAAGACAAACTGTCAAAACAGTCAACAAAAGAAACAAAACAAAAACAGTTGATAACAAAAGAAAAAAACAGTTTTAATTACTTATGTATGTGTCAAGGAGGAAGAAATTTTCCTCTACCCTTCTAAGTTCTTCTGGCTGGTCTAAGAATTAAAAAGACATGAGGCAGATTAACAGAAGGGGGTCAAACAAAAGTTTAATAACATAGATGCATGGGAGAGACCCTGGAGAACTGACTAACCAAAATGGCAGAAGCTCTCACCTTAAATACCATCTTCAGCTGAATAAAAAGAGGATGTTGAGGGTGGGGAGAGTCAGTTATGGTAGGTTAGCTGGAAAAGCACAGTAAACAAGGGTAATGCTGTAATGCAGATTTAAGCCCTTGCCTTCTCCATTGATAAGAATTTCTAGAGATTTGGCCTGGTACAGCAAGGGAGATGCTTTACAAATAGAGATTTCCCTTATAAATGTAAATGTTTCTTATAGAAGAGTAACTCCTACTTGGTTTTCAGAACTTCTTGTGTGTCTGCTATTTCTTAAAGATAAGCATTTAAAAATAAACCTAGTGCCGAAGAGGCGTATTTTGGGGTGGCAAACTTTGCTCCGCTATGTATCCGTGCACTGGCACTGGAATGCACAAAGAAGAATGTGGCTCCAGGAGGTGGCCAGATGATTGAGGCTTATATACCATCCTGGTATAAACAAAGAAAAAGATTTGGGACTTCTGGGCAAGAGTGTGGGGGCAAATTATGGGGAGATAGTGTTACTGAACAAAAGTTTGTGTGCCTGATGCACTGTGAGGGCAAACAAACCAAAACAATGGAGTTTGGAGCAGAGAAAGGTTTATTGCAGGGCCAAGCAAGGAAGATGGGCAGCTTGTGCTTGAAAAACCCAAACTCCCCAATGGCTTTTGAGGAGGAGTTTTTATAGGCAAAATTTGGGATGAGGGCAGCAGGGTGTGTGACTTTATTCTGATTGGTTGATGGTGAGGTAACAGGGAGTTGTTCCAGGAATCTTGTGCTCAGCTAGAAGTTACCATCTTCCACTTGGGTTGAGGCCTTAATTCTTGCAGCATAACTGAAAGATGTTGTTATATCTATTCCTTGAGGAAGAAACAGGTCCCTCCCTGCCCCAAGGCTGTGCTATTGTTTCTTGACTGTTCCTCCCTCAGCTCCCTCCTTTCTCTGACAGTAACTTAATCTGTCCTTTGGAATTTAGGGAAGGTCAAGTACTTGGAATGAAGCCTATTTCCTACTAAGTAGAAATGAGGGACACAGAAAGGAGTTGTACCAGGGAGGACCCCACAGGATCCTGCTCTATTTTAGTAGGAAAGGAAATGTACAGTAAAAAAAAGTTACCTGGTTAACGCAGGTAAGAGTCTCTCAGGTGATAAAGTTGTCTCCAGAAGTAGCTCTCTTCTCGGTAAGAAGACATCTTTACGAATGGAAATGTCCTTTATAAATTTTTAGGCAGACGGAGGTAAAGAGCTTTTTCCTTTGCAGGTTCTAGGTTGCCTTTAGCTCAAAATAATCCTGTCAAAGTGGGTACTGAATATACTGTTTTGGAGTGGTTTTCTGAGACCATATTGTGGAAACCTTCCAGCACTTATACTCAAGTAGTTTAGAAAATTATTTTTTTCTTTTCAGTTGAGGGAGAGGGTGGAGATGGGGAGGAAGAGATAAAATAAACATTTCAAAATCATAGCAATTGATGAATCTAGGGAATGGTGTATGGAAGTTCACAGTATGATTTTTACAAGTTTTCTATAGTTTTGAATTTATTTTTTCAAAATAAAATGTTTAAAGAAACACTAACGGCCCCAAAGTCTTTAGTCTTTCAAATGTTTGCCAGGCCACAGAGCCTTGTGTATCAGGGATCCTAACTTTCCAGACGCAGTGAATGTATTTCATCTCTAATTCAAGATAGCTAGAAAACTGCCTATTTCATTCTCTTTAACTCTTGCACCCAAATGACTCTCAGAGGCATTCACCAATCCCACATTATCTCTTGCCTAACAAAATTGTTTTACCCGTCCCTGTGAAATTGGGTTCTAGTGAGGCAGGAAGGAAGAGGGCAGGACGTAGCCATTAAAGGAATGACACAGGATGGTGGAAAAATCAACTCCTAATAGACCTGGAGGCCCAAGATGGTGGGAGATTTGACCTCCAGTGGACCTTGAGCTTCATTATACACATTGTAATGTACTAGCATGGTGAATGACACACCTACAAGCACCATGACAGTTCCAAAGCTAACCATGAAAGGTCAAAGAAAGGGTGGTGGCCCACTTCCTGGGAATCCCTGCCCTTCCCTCAAAGTAGTTGGAATAATCCTCACTTTTTAACACATAAAAAGCAGCAAGATCAAGATCATGTGCTCTCTCTCTCTCTCTTGCCTTGTGAGACAGCTCACACTCTATAGAGTGTGTATCTACCTTTACTTTAACCTCTGCCCCCCAACCCTGTGTACATCTCTCTAAATAAGTCTTACTCAACTATGGCTTGCTCTTGAATTCTTAACTGTGCAAAGCCAAGGACCCTCTCTTGGTGGGGCGCATCATAGGGACTCAACTGAGACCTGGGACCCGGCCATCCTTTCAAGCTCCCCACTTTTTCCTGTATCACTACTGGTCAATGAGTGACAGAATTCACATGCTTCGTCCCTCCTATAGATCCCATAATTGTTTGTGTCCCTGAAGCTGCGTTGAGGACCTTTGCTTGGGAAAGGATGGGGTCTCTGCTGAAATAAATGTGTGTGTAGTTTTGGCACAGGGGAGAAAGTGTCTGATAAGACCTATCTGAAATAAAACCTTTTGGAACTAATGTATATTAGTGTTTCATTGTATCTAGCTATAGCATTTTCTGACTTGGTTAATTACAAATGGGTTAAGAAGAGATTTCACCCTTTGTCATCTTGAGTTTCATAAGCCAAATAAATCAAACCAAACAAAAATCACCTTCCAAAAAAGCATATTGGATATTTGATGCAGTTGGTGAGGATGAATTGGGAAGGTGTCAGGACCTAAGTGTTGATTTCAGGGCAGCCCAGCATTCAGGAGAATTCAGTTTTGACGTACTGACAACAATAAAGCTTTCCCATTATGCTAGAATGGGCCTCACTAGGGAAATATAAATTGTATACTACCCTGCTGGGATTTCTACCTGACTTTGATTTCTTGTGCTAACTCCTATGTAGCTGCTTGATTTCTCTCTCTTGGTTTGTGATAGTCTAGTGATTGTGGATGGGATCCTTGACCTCAATTTGGTTGGAAGGTACCTGCCCAGCATGGCTCCTTAGATGGGCATGGCCTTGGGCCAAACAAGGAAGAGTCAACACTGGAGCTATTCAGGTACAGTGGTGATCATCAGACATAAAGGATGGCTTTGAGAGAGGTGGCTTCCTGGCTTAGTACAAGTTATTCTTGCTGGCAAGAAAAAAATAATGCCAATATTGCCTAAATCCATGAAATCTTGTCTTGCAAAGAAAGCTATTAGGGAAGAGGATGTCTTTCTTGGCCTCCACATAATGGATAATAAGTAAATACTGGCTGCATACTTAAGTGGAACTAAATTTAATGAATGTATTTTTTCTACCTTTAAAAATAATATATTCCCATTGTGCAAAATCTGGATAACAGAGATTTCTTTAAAGACAAAAACAGGTATTTCCCATAACCCAACTGTGCAGTTAAATCTTTGTGGACAATGTTATAGTTTATCCATGCTTGAATATTTTAACATAATTGTATTTTCATAGTTACATATCCTTTCACTATATCTATATTGTAAACCCCATATTACAAAGTCTACATAATTTTAATGACTATGTTATTCTCCCATATAGGGGAATTTATTCAGTTATCTCTTTATTGTGAGGGCACTTATGTTGCCGAATGCAAGTTCATGTGCCCAACACACAATGAGGCCGAACAAACTGAAACGTAGTTTGGAGCAGAAAAAGGTTTATTGCAGGGCCAAGCAAGGAGTTCGGGTGGCTCACGGTCAAAAAAACCCCCCTGAACTCCCTGGTTGTTTTTATAGTAAAAATTTGGGGTGAGGGCTGCAGGGCATGTGACTTTCTTCTGATTGGTTGGTGGTGAGGTATCAAGGCAGTGTTCCAGGAATCTTGTGGCTCAGCCTGAAGTCACTGTCCTTCACGGGGTTGGGGGGGTGTAGGGGGAGGGCCTGCAGAAGAGCTCATATATTGTTACATACATCCCTTGAGCAGGAGCCAGGATCTTACTTTAATAGCTGCACTATAGTTTCTTGATTGTTCCTCCTTTCTTTCTGTGTTCCCTCACTTCCCTGACTATAACTGTTTGAATCTGCTTCAGGAAGGTCTAGGAGGCTGAAGCCTTTACCCAGAAAATAAGAAACTGGGAACACAGAAAGGCTTTTGTTCCCAGGAGGGCCCCATAGGGTCCTGGTCATTTTCAATATTAATATTTATAAATTTGCTTGAGATCAACAGGTGTTTATTTGTAAGTATAGTCACAGAGATAGAAAACTTTCCTTTATTCGTCTAGGTTCTTCTGGCTGGTCTAAGAATTAAATTGACATGAGACAAGTTAACAGGAGGATATCAAATTTAATTTCTTATGTACCCCACATACACGAGAGTTTCAAAGACAGCAAGGTAAAATGTGGTACATATGCCATCCTGAACTAAGGAGTAAAACGGGGCCTGGGTCTTCCAAAGACAATACGGTCACTCACAGGATGATAAGAAGAGCAGGTGTTTGGTTATCAGATGTCTACCCTGCCATATAGATGGGGCCAGTTAGATAAAATTTATGTGTGGTGATAACTCTTTTCTGAGAAAAATCCTGAACTTACATTCTTCTAGGTAGTTAAGGGAGGAGCAGTAATTTCTCTTAACTCTGCAGGGTCTTGATTGACTTTAGCTCAAAATAATCCTTATGTAAAAGTGATACCTTTTGAGGAGGCTCACTCTGAATGTGCTGAGCAATAGGAAGAGAGATACAGACTTTGGGAAGCCAGAAAATGGCCACTCTAATCTACATTACAAAAGGCAGAGGAGTTCCCCATGTTACAGATTCCAAGCTCCTAGTGCTTGCTGCATGACAGGTCAGTAAATCGAGGGTTGAGTTGTAGGGGCAAGGAATAGTGACTTTATTCGGAAACCTAGGAGACCAAGAAGATGGTGGACTAGCGTTTTTAGGACATTAGTCCTATCTTGCCCGAGTTAGACTTCAGGCTTCTTTCACACTAAAAAGGGAGGGAGTGAAGTCAAACATTTCCTGGTTCAGGTCAGCCTCCAGATGGGTTGTGTTCATTTCTTTCTTCCTGCTGTCATTCACAGGGAGGCCTGGTCAGGATGTTTTCTGTGAGTTAAATAAGATAATTTAGCCTAACGCTCGTTACCTAGGTAGTAGGGTTCCCCAAAATGGGCCATTATGTATAATTTAAGCTTACAGGCAACCCCCCTTTAGTGAGTAACTTGTAGCAAAGCAATAGAACACAAAGGTTAAAATGAAAGAAACAGACCCAGTATGGAGTCAGATTTGTTCTTCCCTGTTACACCTGGAGGGAGAATTCCAGAGGTGGAGAGCACTTTGGTGAGGTGCCCTGTGAAAGAGGGGGGAGAGTTATAAATGAGGAAGAAAGCAAGTGTAGCTGTCAGGATTAAAGCTGAGAGCATTGAGAGCAAATCTGGATGACTTTTGTGTAGGGGGCTGTCTATTTTTTGTTTCAACAAAAAGACTATTTACAACTATTGCTACCATTTCACAAAAGAGAACATGTTAACACCAAAAAATCTGGAAGGATGAAATCTCAGGATGTAAAAATGAAATGAAGTAGCTCCATTAAAACCTATTAGAAAGTGTTTATTTTTCTCATTACTCTGTGGACTGCTGATGATTTGGTCACACTCTGGCAACAGATCCCAGTCCATGGACTGCCATCAGGGGCCTTTAAGATCAAATGATCTATAAGGTCCATTGATTCAAGCTGAAAAACTTTACATTTAACAAAGAGCTGGGTTCCAATACTTGTTGCCATGTTTGACCTAATGGGTGGTTTTTGAGCCATACACCCCATGAATATCTCAGTTTTCTGATTGGCCAGCTTAGCTTTATGAAGATCAAGTATGATAGCATTTGTAGAAGTGCTGTTGTCTAAATGGCATGGTACTTTCTGATGTGAGGCTTAGAAAAGGAGTGTGATCAATTATATAGACCCAGGAAATAAATGGCATTTCATCAACCCACAGTTTGTGCAATAGCCCATCTTTTTGCAGTATCTGAGAATGATTGCAAGAGATAGAAAATGGAATAAATGAAAAAGATATTTTATCGGCTTATATATACTGGGAAAAAAAAAAAACAACTGGCACATGGCATCGAGAACTGCTGGACCTAGAAGATCAAATGGTCTATCCATTGTTTGCTCGAAGGCAGTGCCTCACCTAATGGCAAGAGGGCTCCCAGGAATATACACTCATTCCATTCTCCCAGTCAGCAGTTCCACTAGGGAATGCTAAGGTTTTGCATTTCTAATAGTTCTAGTGAAAGTTCAAAATTTCAGTCTTATTGGCACTGTCTCAGAGTGGTTGACCAGATCTAGGTTATGAGCCTATTTCCTGAAGTTGGAATCACATCCCTCCCAAACAACATAGACTAAGAATAAGGGTGGAGTAGTTTTTCAAAGGAAACTTGGTTTGCTGATAAAAGAAAAAGGAGGTGTGGGTGATGGTGAGGGAGAACAAAAAGACCTACTTTAAAGTGGTCTTCTAAGCCAGTAAATACAGCCAGTAGAATTGCCTGGCATATCTGGGAAGGCCTATGGATATGACATTTTCTACTGACTGCCACAACATCATTGTTTAGTGGCAGGCAGTGTCTTTGAGATCAATTAAATGCTAATACCACTAAGCAGAAATTAAAGGGCTTTAATGGGATCTTGGACCTATTGAATGCCTAGGACAGTAGATCATGCCACTGATGTGTGGAATCAAATATCTTTACCCACTGGGGATGTCATCATTTAAATGGCCCTATTGATTTGGGGTTTTGGCAGGGCTTCTTTGATCCTGGAAAGCTCCATGTTCCCTAGGGGACATAGTCTAAGATGTAACTTCATGTTATGTAGTCCTGAATTGGACTAACATAATCATGTTATGACAAACTAAATTAATCATAAATCCTAGGGTAATCTGGCCTAGACAGGGTCTCTGGGAAAATTAGAGCAGTTCATTTTATGTATTGTGTTTATTAATGAATTCATTTGGAAAAGCTGCTTCTAAGCATTCCACACGTTCTAGTCATTAAGAAGGACTGCTTGTTTGGAAAATGTTTTAACTATTGTATTTTTTTTAATTTTCAATTTTATTGAGGTATAATTAACAAATAAAATTGTAATATATTTAAAGCATACAGTGTGATGATTTGATATATGTATATGTTTTCACCGTTAAGAACACATCCATCACATCTCACATGTTTTATCTTTTTCTTTTTTTTCAATTAGAACACTTAAGTTCTGTTCTCTTAGCTAGATAGCTGGTTTCAATTATACAATACAGTATTATCAGCTATAGTCACGATGTTATACGTTGGATCCTCAGACCTTATTCATCTTGTCACTGAAAGTTTGTGTTTACCAGCCTCACCCTATTTCCCCCACCCCCCACCCACCAGCAACCACTATCCTGCTGTCTGTATCTATGAGTTTGAATTTTTGTTAGATTCCACATATAAGCAATACTATGCAGTGTTTGCTTGTTTCTGTCTGTCTTATTTCGTTTGGCATAATGCCTTGCAGTTTCATCCATGTTGTCACAAATGGCAAGATTTTCTTTTTTAAGGCTAAATAATATTACATCTAAAGATCTCATTTTTTTAAATCCATTCATCTGTCAACAGACACTTAGGTTGTTTCCTTCCATATCTTGACTATTGTGAATAATGCTGCAATGAACATGAGATTGCAGATACCTTTTCAAGATAGAGATTTTGTTTTTCCTGAATATGTACTCAGAATTGGAGTTGCTGGATCATATGTTAATTCTATTTTTAATATTTTGAGAAACTGCCGTATTGTTTTCCTTGCTGGTTGTACCATTTTACATTCCCATCAGCAATGTCAAGTGTTTTCTTTTCTCATATCCTTGTCTGCGTTTATTATCTCCAGTCTTTTTGATAGTATACATCCTAACAGATGTGAGATGGTATCTCACTGTGGTTTTGATTTGCATTTCCCTGATTATCAATGCTGTTGAGTACCTTTTCGTGTACTGTTGGCCATTTGCACATCTTCCTTAAAAGACATCTGTTGCAGTCCTTTGTTCAATTTTAAATTGGGGTTTTTTTGTTTTGTTTTGTTCTGCTCTTGATTTGTATGAGTTCCTTTTGTATTTTGGATATTAACCCTTTATCAGATATGTGATTTACAAATATTTTCTCCAGTTCAGTAGGTTGCCCTTTCATTTTGTTGATGCTTTCCTTTGCCGTGAAGAAACTTTTTAAGTTTAATGTAGTCCACTTGTTTACTTTTGCTTTTGTTGCCTTTACTTGTGGCATCAAATCCAAAGGATTATTGCCAAGACCAGCGTCAAAACAGCTTACTCCCCATGTTTCCTTGTAGGAATTTAAAAAGTTTTAATTCTTATGTTTAAGTCTTTAGTGTATTTTGAGGGTTGGTTTTTTTTTTTTTTTTTGGATGTTATAAGGTAAGGACCCAGTTTCATTGTTTTGCATATGAATATCCAGTTTTCCAAATACCATTTATTGAAGAGGTCATTCTTCTCCTACTGTATATTCTTGGCTTCTTTGTCAAAAGTTAATTCATCATCTATCAATGGGTTTATTTCTGGTTTCTCTATTCTGTTCCTATCTGTATGTATTTATGCTAATATCATACTGTTTTGATTACTGTAGCTTTGCAATATTGTTTGAAATTATGCAATGGGTCCTGAAATTGTAATTCAGGAATTGTGATGCCTCTAACTTCATTCTTCTTTCTTAAGATTGTTTCGACTATGTGAGGTCTCTTGCAGTTTCATATGAATTTTATAATTGTTTTTTCTAGTTTGGTGAAAATACTATTGGAATTTTGAAAGGCGATTGCATTGAATCTGTAGATCACTTTGGGTAGTATGGACATTTTAGCAATGTTCTTTTTTTTTCAGTCTGATAACATGGGGTAGCTTTCCATTTGTTTGTGTCTTCAATTTCTTTTATCAGTGTTTTATAGTTTTCAGTGTATAGATTTTTCAGCTCCTTGGTTTAATTTATTCTTAAATAGTTTATTCTTTTTAATGCTAGTAAATGGGATTTTTTTAAAAAATCTGTTTTCTACTATTCATTGTTAGTGCACAAAATCAAATGATTTTTGTATATTGAGTTTATATTCTGCAGTTTGACTGGATTTGTTTCTTAGTTTTAAATTTTTTTTTGGTGGAATCTTTAGAATTTCCTATATATAACATCATTTCATCTGCAAACAGAGACAGTTTTAGTTCTTTCTTTCTGGTTTAGAGGTCTTTTATTTCTTTTCCTTTCCTAATATTTCTGGCAAATATTTCTAGTACTTTTTTGAATAAAAGTGGTGAGAGTATATCCTTGTCTTGTTTTGATCTTGGATGAAAAGATTTCAATCTTTTACCCTTGAGTATAATGTTAGCCATTAACATAACATACATAGTCTTTATTTTGTTGAGTTGCATTCCTTGTACACCCAGTGTGTTGAAGATTTCTTTTTTTTTATCACAAAAGGATGTTGAATTTTGTCGAGTGCTTTTCCTGCATCTTTTGAGAGGATCATGATTTTTATACTTCAATTTCTTAATGCAGTGTGTAACATGATTGTTTGCATATATTGAACTATCCTTGTATCACAGGAATAAATCCCACTTGATTCATGTGAATGACTTGATGTGCGGTTGAATTTGGGCTACTAATATTTTGTTGAGGATTTTTGCACTTGTGTTTATCAGCTATATTTACCTGTGCTTTTCTTTTCTTGTGGTGTTCTTGTCTGGCTTTGGCAGTAGGGTAATGCTGGCCTCATAAAATGAGTTTCAAAGTGTTTCCTCCTCTTAATATTTTTTGGAAGAGTTTCAGAAGGGTTGGTATTAATTCTTCTTTAAATTTTGGTAGATTCACCAGTGAAGCCATATGGTCCTAGACTTTTATTGAGAGGTTTTTGATTACAGATTCAATATCCTTACTTTTAGTTGATCTGTTACAATTTTTCTATTTCTTCATGACTCAGTTTTGGTAGATTATATGCTTCAAAAAATTTATTCATTGCTTCCATATTACCTAGTGGATTGGCATATAATCATTCATAGTACATTGTTGTGATCCCTGGTATTTTTGTGTTATCAGTTTTAATGTCTCCTCTTTTATTTCTGATTATGTGTAGTTGGATCTTTTTTTTTAAAATTAGTCTAGCTGAAGTTTTGTCAATTTTGTTTCTTTTAAAAAACAGCTTTTAGTTTCATTGATCTTTTCCATTGTCTTTTTACTCTGTTTTTAATTTATTTTTGCTCTCATCTCTATTGTTTTCTTCTACTTACATTGGGCTTAGTTTGTTCTTCTTTTTCTAGTTTCTTGAGGTATAATATTAGGTTGTTTATTTGAGATCTTTATTTTTTCTTAATGTAAGCATTTATCACTATAAACTTTCCTCTTAGAACTGCTTTTTCTGTATCCCATAAATTTTTGTTTGTTGTGTTTCTGTTTTCATTTTTCTCAGAATATTTTAAATTTCCCTTTTGATTTCGTCTTTGACCCCTTGGTTGTTTAGGAACATGTTTACTGTCTACATTTTGTCAATTTTCCAGTTTTCTTCTTGTTATTGATTTCTACTCTATTGTGGATAGATAGATGCTTTATATAATTTCAATCTTAAATTTTTAAAGATTGGTTCTGTGCCCTAGCGTATGATCTGTCCTGGAGAATGTTCCATGTGTGCTTGAAAATAATTCTGCTATTGGATGGAATGTTCCATATATGTATGTTAGGTCTACCTCCTATGTGTAGTTTAAGTTCAATGTTTCCTTATCGATTTCCTGTCTTGATGATCTATCCATTGTAAGTGGGGTATTGACATCCCCTACTATTATTATATTGCTGTCTATATCTCCCTTCAGATCTGTTAATATTTGCTTTATATCATTATATCTTAGGTGCTTCTATATTGGATCCATAAATATTTACACTTATCATATCCTCTTTATAATAATAAAGGGGTCAATCCTGAATTGACCCCTTTATTATTATATAATAACTTTTATTTTCTATTATTGTAATCTTTCATTTAAATTCTGTTTTATGTGATATAAATATAGCTGTCTCTGCTTTGTTTTCATTTCCATTTGTATAAAATATCTTTTTCCTTCCCTTCACTTTCAGGCTATGTGTGTCCTTAAAGCTAAGTGGGTCTCTTGCAGGTAGCATACAGTTGGGTCTTGCTTTTTAGCCATTTATCTATTCTGTGTTTTTCGACTGGATAATTTATTCTATATTCTCTTATGACAGTTACAGATTTACTATTACCATATTGTTAATTGTTTTCTGGCTGTTTGGTAGTTCCTTTATTCTTTTTTTCCCTCTCTTACTCTATTCCTTTGTGATTTGATGATTTTCTATAGTGGTATGCTTTGGGGGTTTTTTTTTTTTCTTATTTTCTCTTTATTTTTTTGAGTATTTATTATAGTTTTTTGCTTTGTGGTTATCACAAAGTTACATAAAACAGTCTTATAGCTGACAACAACCTAACTTCACATGCATACAAAAGCTCTACATTTTTACACTCCTTCCTTCTTTATGTTTCTGATGCTACAATTCACCTTTTTTAATTTTTTAATATTGTGCACCCATTAAGAAATTATTGTAGTTATAGTTATTTTTAATACTCTTGTCTTTTAACCTTTATACTGGAGTTGTAAGTGATTTCCTCACCATCATTACAGTATTTTGAATTTAACTATGTATTATCTTTACCAGGTGTTTTTATATTTTCATCTTTTCATGTAACCAATTAGCAACTTTTTGTTTCAGCTTGGAGAACTCCCTTTAATATCTCTTTTAAGTCCAGTTTAGTGGTGATAAACTTCTTCATCTTTTTTTGGTCTGGAAAGTTCTTTATCTCTCCTTCAATTTTGAGGTACAACTTTATAGGGTAGAGTATTCCTGGTTAAAAGTTTTTTCTTTAAACGTTTTGAGTATATCATCACATTCCTTATGTCCTGCAAAGCTTCTGCTTAAAAATCCAGTGGTCATTTTATGGAGGTTCCTTTGTATGGAACAACTTGCTTTTCTCTTGTTGCTTTCTAGATACTCGCTTTGTCTCTGTCTTTTGACAATTTAATTATAATATGTCTTAGTGTGTATCTCTTTAGATTCATCTTTCTTGGAATTTTTATGTCTCCTTGAATCTTGATATCTGTTTCTTTCCTCAGCTTAGGGAGGTTTTCAGCTGTCATTTCTTTGAGTAAGCTTTCTGTCCCTTTCTCCTGCTTGTCAGACTCCTGTAACCCTATAACATGTATATTGATCTGCTTGATGGTATCTCATAAGTCCTTTAAGCTATCTTCATTATTTTTCATTCCTTTTTCTTTTTGCTCCTTTGATTGGATGAATTACACTTCCCTGTATTTGAGTTCATGGATCCTATTTGCTGTTTCATTGAGTCTACTATTGAACCTCTGTATTGAATATTTCAGTTCATTTATTGTATTCTTCAGCTCTATGATTTCTCTTTGGTACTTCTTTATATTTTCTATTTCTTTGTAGACATTTTCACTTTGTTCATGCATTGCTCTCCTGATTTCAGGGAGCATCTTTATGACTGTTATTTTGAACTCTCTATTGGGTAAGTCATTTATCTCTGTTTCATTAAGATCAATTTATTGAGATTTACCTTGTTATTTTGTTTGGAACATATTTCTCTGTTTATTTTCCTTAACTCTTTGTGTTGCTTTCTGTGCATTACATTAAATAGCCACCTTTCCCAGGCTTGGCAGACTGGTCTTTTGTAGGTGGTGAACCTCACAAATCAGCCTGGCCTAAGCTCCTAGTTGCCTCTTGAACCTTTGTGGTTGTCTAGACTTTATCTTTGTTCTCAGTGCCTCCCAATACTTAAGAGTTTGCCAAGACCTGTTAGTGTCCCAAAGGGAAGGATTGCAGTGAGCACCTAGATGCAGGCTGATTAGAAGCCCAGCCCTCAGACAGCTAATGGAAAAGTATGCAGTTAAACACTTTCTAGGGAGAAAATGCAAGATAGGCATTTTTGCCTGCTCTTTCTACAATAAGCCTAGGTATATAGACATGGATTGGTGTTCCTGTACCTGTTTAAAAACTACTTTTTAAAAAACTATAGTCCTGTCAGACCGATTAATGTATGCCCTACTGGCTATCAGGGTTAGGTGATTTGATTGCCTGTCCCTTGGGTGACAGCCACAAAAGCTTTGGACACTAGACTTGAGTAAAAGCTCCTTCCGGAAAGACCTTGTTTTATTGTTGGGAGTGAGTAAGCTGGAGGGAGAAAGTTGGGGGAGTGCCCACTGGCTCCTGTGGGTTCCAAGGAGTATTGTGGACAGCCAGTAGATGTATGCATCTGAACTTGCAAGCTTACAGAATGAATTTTCAGACTATCAATTTTGGTTGTTATTTCAGTTATTGATTGCTGTTAACAAACTATCCCAGAACTTGGTAGCTTAAACCAACAGTGATTCATTATTTCTCAAGGTTCTGTGAGTCTCAGGAATTGGAGCATAGCTCAGCTGGGTAGTTTTTCTGCTCCATTTGGTATAGGCTGGGTCATTCACTAGGTTGTATTCAGCTTGTGGCTCTGCTGGCCAGGAAAGATGGTCAAAGAAGGATTTATTCACATATCTGATGTGTCGGACTGACCTCAATCTCTCCACAAAGTGTTTTACCATTTGGTAGTCTAGCCTAAATTGCTTTACTTCAAGGCAACTGACTTCCTCAGAAAGCTCAAGTAGAAGCGGGGCATGGTTTCTTAGTTACTACATGTGGCATTCAAATACTGTTATATTTGTGCATTCCTTGGCCAGAGGGAGTTGCTAGGCCAGTCCAGCCCATATTCAAGGGGAGAAGAAATAGATGTTACACCTTGAAAGAGGAATGGCATGAGCGTTCAGGGGAAGAATTGATAGTAGCCATTTTGGAAACTACCACAGTTTTAAAGCATGGTGGAGTATGCTTTTTAAAAACTGTTTTCACTGGTGTAATAAGTATACCTCGGCAGAGTTTTATTTTGGGTATATATGAACTCTGACAATTAAAAAAGTTAGATGAAGCAAAAATGGACATATATACATACATATATACATTTTAAAATTTCTGTATCTTGAAGAATTAGTGCTTTCTCTTATTTGAGAACCACAATTTCACATTTCATCCTGTTTATCTTTTGACCTGTGACCCAAGAAGATCAGAGCTAAATTAAATCATATTAACCCAATTTAGCCTCTTCTTCTTGTTCATGGCTTCGATATTCTCCTGTTTTACTTACTGTTTGTGTTAACATTTCTTTTGAGTCTTTTGAGGAACAGCTATATACAAAATTTTTGAAATGAACCAAACATACATGTAGACCTCTCATGTCCACAGTGTAGTACAGAGAGCTCTGTCTTCAGAGTTAAGTAATAGAGGTTCAGGTCTTCATTATTCCTTCTTTGTCTCACTTTCTCCATCTGTAAATTAGTTTTTATAAGGAAGAGTTGGATAATTGAAGGGCCCAGTAAATGATAGCAATTAAAAATGGATCTTCACACAGATTAGTGCTTCTAAAACTGTTGAAATTTGAGTAAGGTTAATAGGTTCATCAGTGTCAAAATCCTTGGTGTGATATCTTACTGGACTTTGTAGAATGTTACCATGGGGAGAAACTAGGTAGAGAGTACACAAGGTCTCTTGGTGTATATTTCTTATCCACGTGTGAATCTGTGATTATCTAAAAATAAAAAGTAAAAAAAAAAAAAAATTGCAGAAATATCGCTTCTATGCTATCCAAAGAAAACCATTGTTCTTTTTTTTTATATGGACAGTATGCTGACTTTGGATATTCCTACTTATAAGATTATTGAATGCAACTGAGTGTTATCTTAAGTGTGTTTTTTATGTATCAACCAGTTGGTTGCCAACTATGAAATTGTTCTTTTATATAAATAACCAATGGCTTTGTTTTTCCTGTTAAGAATTAGTCAAGAAAGAAAAGTAGTTTAACATATTACTGTAAAGATAACTTTTAAAAGACATCATGAAAAAAATTAAAAAGGCATCTGAAGCTCAGGATGTCTTCAGGAGGAACTGGGAGGTGCTGTGCTGATCCCAGAAGAAATTCAGTAGGATTGGAATTTGATCTGTGGAAATTTTGATTATAATCTTCGTATTCCTACACTGAGTGTAAAGCAGCTTTCCCTTCTGTCTTTACCTCCTGGCTTCCTTTTAAAGCTTTCGGGAAATCTACTTTACATAAAACAAATAAAGAGTAAAATTCATACATTGAATGGAGTTGGAGACAAATAAGATACTTAATGTGATTTAATTGTTAACATGCACTCTAATCTTCCTAAATCTGTAGCACACAGAACATGCCCTCAGGAGTTGAAAGTCAGAGTAAAACCTTCCCTCCAATGCTCATATTTCCTCAAGTATCAGCAAACTCATAGCCTGGAAAGAAAGAGACCCAGATTCCAGGCATGATTTCATTACCAGCTTCCTATTTCTTTGGAAAAGTCATTTAATCTCTATAGATTAAATTGATCTGATGGATTTATACTTTCCCTAGTCCAAACTGAGGAGACTGGATTAGAGGTCTCTAAGATTCCTTTTATCTCAGATATTCAGTTATTTTCCTTATAGACATTTGTTTATATCAACCTACCTTTATATGAGTGTTTTCCTTTTATGTTTTCATAGAAAACAGTACTTACAAGGAGGCTAAAAGTACTTCTTTCTAAATATTCTTTGTCTTTTTCTCCCCCAATTCTCCAGTGATACCTTAGCTCTGAGTTGTTTCTGGACATTTACTGCAATCTGGTGAGAACTCAGTACATACCTTTTTTGGTAAAAGGGAGAGTTAAAAGTTTGCTATATTATTCATTGTTTTCATCACAAACACTTCTATAGCAAATTTTAACCAACTCATAAAAAAAAAAGACACATATGCAAAAAACAAACAAAGAAAAATCTAAGCAGATCTGTGCATCAAGGTCAAGGGGGGAAGAAGGAGAGGAAGGGGGGTTGTTCTAGACAGTCTTGACTAAGGCTGGTCCAGCTCTGAGCACCAAGCCTCTTGGATGACTAAGGGAAAAAAGAGAAATGAGTTATGTGACTGTCATTAGCTACAAAAGGAAGCATACCACTTTGTCAGGAGGGACAAAGTGTTTCCTAGCTGTAAGAAACACTTTTACTATGCATTGTTATATAAAAAATACATAATTGATAATGTTTGCAAATGTAGTCTAACAAAAGATGCTGTAAAATGATTGATCTAATTGTTTCTTCAATTCACGCCGGATAACAGACCAAGGAATGCTATAAACTGGAATTGTGAAAAGATGTTTCTATACGTTGCTAATATGTGGTATAGATATTTGTCTTTCTTATAAACAAATTTGATATAGGGCTAGAATGTTGAGAAAATGGAGGACTAGATTAGCAGGCATTCAAGACCAGTTTCTTCCTCACCTAATCAAGGAAGAGCCATTAAAGAAGGTGCACTAAAGAATTTGACATATTGTTTTCTATTATCCATGAGTACTTGGAGTTTTTGTCTTCCCAGGCATCTCCAGAACATGTTTTCCATTTACAGATTAGGTTAAGCACCCTGCCTTTCCATCTTGATGTCAACTGCTCTTATCTCCTTTCTCTTTAGTAAGTTTCTAGCATTTGTAAGCGTCAGATTTTGGATTATTTTCTTTTACCACAAATCACTGTGATATTTTGCTAAATACCGTTATCCCTGTGAGTGTTGTTATATGAAGTAATGCTTTTGCCTTCGTTGCTCTCTTAGTCTTCTCATGATAATGACATATTAATTATGGAAAAGCCAAGATGATTTCAGGCAAAAATAATGGCTTTTCAAATTTTCATGAATATTGGATCACTTTCTTATTAGCATAGGCTTCTTGCCAAGTTTTTGAGTCCTTATAATTTGGATGGCAAGTGTCCTGGGGAAGGATCATATTTGCTTGTATGCTCTGCATGGCATTTGGCCTATATTCAGGAATTCATGGACATTAACCCCAAAATAACATAATCATATTTGTCCAATAAACCCCAGATAATTTAGTCTTATGGGCTCAGTTTTATGTAGCGACATGTTTTTAAAGTAACTGGTATTAAAGCAAGGGTGGGTTTTATTTATTTTATTTGTTCATGTAACAGATATTTATTGAGCACCTAATATGTGTCAGGCTATGTTTCAGGAAAGACAAATAGCGTTTTACTCTTATTGAGCTTTTAATTTATTGGAGGGAGAGGGAAAATAAATATGCAAACCAATAAATGAACAAGATAATTCAGACACTGAGGATAATTCTAAGGCTTTATATCAATGTGTCCGAGGTTGTTGGAGGAAGGGATAATTAGGCAAGGCCTTTGGAGGAGGTGACATTTCAGCAGAGAATTAAATGTTAAGCAGGAGCCAGCCATGCAAAAGATTTTGGGGAAAGTGTTCTAGGTATATATAAATACTTGCTGAAGTAATGAACTTGTGATGCATGGAAAGAAAAAAAACCAGTGTGACTGGAGATAGTAAGTGGAGAAGGGAGAGGATAATTGAAGATAAGGTAGGAAAAGTGAGTAGGAGCCAATTTTGCAGGGCCTCATACGTCTTGGTTAGGAGTTTGGAATTTCTCTTAAGTGTAGTGGATGACCACAGGGGAATTTTAGGTGAAGGCCTAACATGACCAGATTTATATGTTAGAACACTTACTTTTGCTTATGGGTCTGTCAGTGTGGGTTTTTTAGTGGCTAGGGGAGCACTTTTGTATGCAAGGACCTATTTACTATAACATGGGTTTTTAATTCATGTTTAATTTATTAAAGCTGTGTATTTTAAATTTAAGTCTTTAAAGTATTCAGATTAATTTGGAAATATTATAGTGCAATTTATGAATGTCATAAAGAATAAACTTTACTTCAATAATCCTTTGCATTTACTTAGTTAAATTTCTCCATCAGCATTTTAAAATACATTTCCAAAACACTTTTACTTTCTCTGTAAATACACCTGATACTTGGAAGGACAAGCTCACAACCCAAACAGGCAAAACCTTTCCAAGCTTTTAAACCATATTTGGACTCAAATATGCTAAACACGTAAATATGGTAAATCAAATTATCTTAAACATCCTAGTTCCACTTAAAAACAGTTAAATTATCTTAAAACTCTACCTAAAATCAGAAGTCAGTAATTAATTTAACATTTAAAACGGAATCACAAGGCTAATCTGTCAGATTTTTAAATATGATAAATTCTCTTAAGAATTATAAATACTTGATACTAAGCATTCCAATTGCCCAGTGCCTAACTTAACCCAAAAGTGTGAACACCATGGGTTTCACTCACCTTATGACCTCTCTGTTTAATTCTTATCTTTCCCAAGGTTGAAAAATCCCTTACCTACTAACAGAATATACATTTCATGGGAGTTCAGGTTAGGTTTTCAAGTAACATGAGATTATGTTTTCATGTAAAGTTGTGGAGTCAACAATTTATGACCACAATATGGTCACTTCTTCAGAGAGCTCTGACTGGGATGAACCCGGGGCATACATACACATAAATAATATGAAACGACTCTTCCTTAGCTGGAGATTGATACCATGAAACTTTTTTTTTTTTTTGGCTTTCTTTTTCATTGAAGTATAGTCAGTTTACAATGTTCTGTCAACTTCTGGTGTACAGCATAATCCTGAAACATTTTTCATACTTGTTTAGAGTGAGAATTCTTTTGTCAATCCCATTTCTTTGTTATTTACTACCTGTGTAACTTGGGGCAATTTGCTCAACTTTTCTGAGTCTCAGTTTCCTATCTATAACATAGAGATAATGATCACATCCACTGCATACAATAGTTATGAAGATCCTATGCAGAAATATACATGAAGTCAGGACAGTGTCTGGCATGCACTAGGAGCTCAAAAAGGTTATATTTACCATTATTATCATTTATAGTGCCTTCAAGTTTTACCTTCAAGTAACTATGGATCTTTTGGACTCAGTTAACCTACATTTTATAAATTTCATGCTATGTGAAAAATGTCAGAGGCCCATTAAATCAAAGATCCCTTTATGCTTAATGAGCACAGTGAACTGATTTGCACTGTTGTAGAGGGACTGAGGATATGATGTGTCTGGGGGTTGAGTCTGCAGACTTACCATGGTATTTTAGGAGCATGCAGAGGAGTAGCAGTTCAAATAAGAGGTCAATATGAAAGGTGGGAGTAGAATGGTCAGTCTCACATATTGTAGGAGGGTAACTCTAGGCAGTGGATAGAATTCTGTGGTGGGGAATCCAGGAGCCACAAACGTGGTGCAGAAAGGTGAATGTCAGACGAGTAATAAGCATCAGAAAAGGTTCCCAAGGTAACAGGGTCTGTAGCTCTGAGCAGATTTGAATGTGTAGGTCGGAAGAAAGATTAAGAAGCCAGTGAGGGCCAGAGTTCATTCCTAGAGGGATTTGAGTCCTAGGCAAGTGACTAAAGGAGTCAGGTTGAAGTTCAGGGATAAGAAGAGAATATCGTTGAGCACCCACTGTTGCCTGACAAAAGCTCCCATTTTTCTGTATACTCTGCGTTATCTCATTTCTCTCATGAGAGACTCGAAAAGTAAATCTTGTTGCTTGTATTTTACAGATGATGTGAGGAATAATAAAGTAAACATTTCCAAGGTCATACATTCAATAAGTGGTAGAAGATAAACACAAGTCTTCTTATTTTAAAGGTCATGGTCTCTCCATGACAGCACGTTGCTGCAGAGGTGACTTGATGTTCCCAGAGCATTGATCTAGATAGTCTTAAATCTCTCCTGCAACGTGTCATGACTGGTCCTGAGATGAGGATGAGTGGAGACTGCAGAAGGGAGCTAGGTATCGGAGCACAGCTCCTGGAAGAAGAAGCCTGCAGAAACTGGGTAAGGGTAGAGCCTAAGCGACAACTCAAGTATAGGTTCCCTGCTCTGTCCTTGGCCTGGTCACTCTGCCCTAAATGGGACTCTGCTTTTCCACTGGATGTAGAAGGGAGAGAAAGGTAAACTAGATGACTTATAGAAGTGATTCTTAATTTCTGGATGTGAAAAAAGATTTGAAGAGGTTTCCTAGAAAAATATATGTAGCCTTGCAGTCATGTCATTCCACATTCAGTCTCGGAGGATTCACAGAGCTCTTGCAGCAATTCAAGGATTTGGTCACCAGCCCAAGAGAATCTTTAGACCAAGAAAATATTTAGACCAAGGATGCAGAGCCTTTTCAGAAGTGTTTCCTTAGAGGAGCGCTAGCATTATTGCAAGATGCTGCTGCTGCTGGCAACAAACATTTATTTAGAGTTTAATAAATACCAACCTCTGTTTTACTTAATTCTTTTTTAAAGTCTGACAACAACCCTACAAGGTAGGTATTATCATTAGCCTTGTTTATACAGATGAGAAAATGGCTCAGAAAAGTTCAATAATAAGCTCAAGGTTACAGAGCTGGTAAGTAGGGATGTGCTCAATAAAGTTCAACAGTGTCATAACTTAAAAAAAAAAACAACCATGTGAGTTTTTGATCTGGTATGGTTGGCAAGTGGGGACAATGTTCAACACATACCATATAAATAAACAGTGATATTAGGTTTTTTATTGCAGGCACTTGCCTGGGGTGACAAATGGCACCTGCCACACTTTAAAATTCCATAGCAGCAAGCCTCGCTGCTTAGCTTTCTGTTGGATTTCTTATGTATCACAGACGTTCATCTGTATTTTGTAAAGGGTTTTGCCAGTGAAAAAATACTCTATGAAATGGGAAGTACTCATTAACCAGGTAACATTTCTTTCTGTTAGCAAATTATACAATTAATATGGAGCATTTTTAAGCAGTGGTTTTACTGCAAAAGGACGTTAAAGCTACTAGCCAATTAAGCTTTCCCATATCCTTATGGAGTCATTCAATCTCAATTTCACCATTTTTGTCCTGTGGGTCACTATTAAGACCTTGCATATGCCAGGACCATCAGACAGAGCCAGCTTGGATGGTTTGTGTACTTCCAGACAAACTTCATGCAGAGAGAATGGTAAATTCATCTGTAGAAGAAGGCAGTGCCTTTGTGGGAGAACACACAGAGCAACAAAGGAACTTGTTGAAAGACACAAGACTACAAAGCAAATCCACAGCTCCCTGGGGCAGCTGTGAGTACTTACTTGTACAGGGCTGTTACTAAATATTTTCCTGACAGAACGGAAAACAACCTGCCCAATTTTACATGTGTCTCTTTGGAGAGAGCCGTAGGTGGTTATCAGAAAAAGCATTCAGTGGTTTCAAATCTTTTTTCCTTCAAGTATAATCATCTAGAGGGCAAAATTGTGTCCTTGTGTGTTCTGATTCATCTACTTCAGTTCTGCTTTGCTGTTTTCTTTATGAAGTTGTCGAGGAGTGTTCTCTCTTTCTCTCTCCCTCTTTCTCTGTCCTTTTTTCTCTTCCTTCAAAATCAAACCAAACAACAAACAAACACACAAACAAAAAAAAAACACAAGTTGGTTGGCTCACTACTCTAATAGTTTCCCATGCATTCATAAACCTTGAAGCTCAAACCTAAGAACATAAGAGTTATAGGCATGTTGCAGGAGTGTCTGATGAGCAGGAAGGTAAATAATAAATAATCTTTACTTTTTGAAGGGGAACAATTTAAGCATCTTTGCCTTCAAACTCGAAGGAAAAACTCTTCTGGACTTCTGTGAGTTGTTGCCAGTCCTTGGTTATATTACTACCCTATAATTCAGAGATTCCTGAAAGGAGTTAAACAATTTTAAGGCCACCATAAATTTTATTATTATTTCCTGGGATGTATGACTTGGGCACTCAGGGTGATCATTAAATTTGTATTCTCTGTGAATCATTCTGAGTGAGGGTTTGTCTCCAAAAATGATCATTATTTTTTGTTATGTTTTCAAAAGGAAAACTGACGTTATGGGCTAATGACTGAGGAAAATGATTTTTGAAAATAACATGGGATTATTTTTGAGCATAATTTTCTGTGTTCAAAAACCTCAGAAACCTGGAAGCAAAACTCGCCAGCATATAAAAATGCAGAGAGAGATATAGTTTTGCTCCTCGAGAATTTTTTTGGGTAGAAGAATTAAAGACAAAAAGAAAGAAGGAAAGACGACAGGAGGGCAAAGGGAGAAAGATGTCCCACTGATGTGAAATATTTGATTGCCCTTTTCCCAAGGTGTCACCCAGAAAGTATGTATTTATTGAAGTCAAAGTGAAGTGGTATTACACTGAGTTACAGTTTTATAGACCCCTGAGGTGGACAATTCATGTTAGAAAATTAGCTTCCTGCCTTCCTACTACAAGTTTTTAATATGTGTCAGGTTGTTTACTGCCTACAAATATTTTTCACAACAGGTGCTTGTGAGATAGAGAAATAGCTGAAAGCATTTCCTTATAGCGGGGAATTCATACAACAAACAAAACAAAGCAGGCAGTTATGGCAAATTAAAGCCTCTTTCAGGAGTGTGTGACGTTTAGGGACACACAGCAGGTAAAATGTACTGTCCCTTTCAGCATGATGTGTTCAGTAAAATGTGTTCACCTGCTTATATCGCAAAAGATGTTTTCTCGAATCATTTCAACTGCATTTGTATTTGCCTCAGCATAATCCTTTTAAAAAACACAGTAGGATATTTAGAGTCCTGAATTACGTGTTAAATATGTAGCCATTCCTGGACATCTTCCTAATTTACATAGAACCCTTTAAAGATGAAAATTATCATCACGATCTGAGAAATTCACTATTTCAAAAAATGGTAAGATTTAGTGCTAAGAACATTGTCGTGAAACACTTCTGCTGTGCGACTGGTGGTGGCATTATGTGTGGGTGAATTCCTTTTGCTGAACAGTTTGACAGCAGAGAGCCTGATCAAAAGAGAAGATCCTCTGAGATAAGAATTCTAGGGGAGTTTCCCAGGCAGTAATGTGACAGAAGTGGAGCAGAATATTCATTGCAGTGGCATTATAATGCTGTCTATAATTTCATTGTGAAGGCAATGATAAAATATGCAAATAGGTTCTGATATAATTTATTAAAATAGTTCTGATATAATGTAAAAAAGAAGAAGATGCAAAATGGCAGGTATGCAGGATCTACAGATATGCAAGAAGAGGCAGGTATGTGGATCAGGACAGGAAGGCAAGAATCACAAATGGAAAGTGGAAACAAATGCAAACAAGTTCACAAGGGATTTATTTCTTTTAAAATCTGTGTTATTGATGTTACTGTTGTGTCATTTTTTAGAAAATTTCATTTGGTGCTTCCTATCCACGGGTTCCATATCTGTAGATTCAAGTAAACAGGGTTCAAAAATATTTGAAAAAAAAATTCCAGAAAGTTCTAAAAAGCAAAACGTAAATTTGCTGCTTTGATGACAACTTGCTATGTTGGCAACATTTACATTGTATTTACAAATATTTACATAGCATTTACATTGTATGAGATATTATAAGTAATCTAGAAATGTTTTGAAGTATACCAAAGGATATACATAGGTTATGTGTAAATACTATGCCATTTTGTATAAGAGGCTTGAGCATTTGCAGATTTTGGTATTCGTGGGGGATCCCGGAACCACTCCCGCAAAGATACCTAGGGACAACTGTAAGTAAGAGTAAGCTGGCACATACATAAATAAGAAAATGCTCCAGTGGGGCCACGCTGACAATGCCCAGGGCATCCCCCTGAAAGCAGGCTAAATGACTCCTACCCCTGGCAGCTCTTTTTGGGGTGGCACTCATTTATCATGGTCCATGGTCTAAAGCATGGAAGATTCTTCTTTTCAGGATAGACTCATTACCCAAGTTTGTGAGACTGAGTACTAGCCCGGGATGCCCCATTGTGATTTTACAGTGAGCAATTGAACCATTGCACAGAATATGGGGTCAGTACAACCAGTGCATTCTGTCCTCTATGGAGGCCTCAGCAACGTGGGGATCCAGAGCATCAGAACATTGCCTGTTTTGCATGAGAAAAGAACCAAAGGACCTGAGTGGCATGGCTATGTTTTCATATGATATGACTGTCAGCCTTCAGATAGCCTGATACCAGTCTCACGATGAGGATGGTGTAAGGGAGGAAAATAATTTTCCTTTTACCTTACTGAGTTCTTAGCTGAGACCCTTGTAATAAAAGACAAATTGACATAAGAGAAAAACAAACAGAAGTTTATTAACATGTATACCTCATATTATACATGAGAGAGAACCAGGGAAAAATGAATGACTCCTGAGGTAGCTTAGAATTCAGACTTAAATGCTATCTTAATAGGGAAAGGGTGGGAGTTGGAGATGTAGACATCTTAGGGGAGAGGAAATGATTTTTAGGAAAGATGAATGGGCCCTTAGAAGAATAGATGAGAGGTGTGGTAGTTGGTGGCAAAGTTTATCTGGGTGTGGTGTGGATTTTGTCTCCTCACCTGTATGACAAGTCAGTCTTCCCTGGTTGATGAAACTCTCAAGGAGGGATTTATGAAAACTGAGTTTCTTTTGGAGGATTTGTCTTTAGGCAGATAAGGGGAGTTCAGAGAAAGCCTCTCCTTGCATTTGCTGCTTTTCAAGTGCCTACAGCTCAAAATAATTAATATACCAAGGTGGCCCATTTTGAGGTGGCATGTTCTCCTACCCTTCAATGGTCTTGCCCTGAGAACTGAAGCTGTGTGGCCTCAGTTGCCTGTAGCCTCCTGTATCTCTCTCCAGAATAGGGGTGCCCTTCTCTGTACATCAGAATACCAAATGGCCATTAACTGAACACTTCTTTTCCCTAAAACAGTACTTAAATGGCCACTGCCAACATCTATTTCTGTAGCTCTTCTTTGTCTGTTTTACCATGGCTGACCACTTTTCCCCCCTTTAAAAATGTTAATATATTCTACCAGTTGAAAGTCAAGTTCTGTTGACCGTTTTCTTCCAGGTGATTAAATATCTCTGTATTGATCCATTACGTAGGTAACAGAGCAATATTAGTTTTCTCACTTCTCAGTTCTTGTGGGCATGCACTTTACTGTTGCTGACATATACTGAAAACAGCAGGTGACAGAGTTGAGGAGCCAGGAGAATTTAAACATCAGATGAAAGAGGCAAATGGAAACTGGGATAAGTCAATAGAGAATGTGTGCATTGTGGTGGATTATTTGCAGGTGCCCATGATATTTACTATAAATCTTTGTAAGAAAAAAATAAAGAATAAAATCAAATTTGCTTCATTTGTTCTTTTGCCAGAGCCTACACTGAATAGTAGGGCAAGGTATTTGGATCCCTTGGGACCTTAGCAAAAAATATCAAGAAAGTACTGTCCCTCTTTGTTTGTGTCAGATATGAGTATTTGCAGTTGTATCAACTCCTGTAATAGGAGAAGGTGGATGGGATAATGTGCAGTAATGGTAGCCGTTGCTTAAACTCTGGCTCTCGTTTGTCTATACTGGCACTTCTGGGGTGGCTGTGGAATCTCCAAACCACTTCTTCTCTTCCTTCTTGGTAAGAGTGGCCCTTTGGTCTTTAGGAACCGTAATTGCTCACCACCTGGTTCCCTGGCAAAGTTATTTAGATTAGAGTTGGGATATTTAGTCCAAAATTGGCCTGCTGGGGTCTTTCTTCCTGGAATTTGAGATTCAGAACTGGGCAGTCATTCTCTGTGTGTGACTGGAACTATGACAGGTACACCTGAGATCTGGGGGTGGCCATATTTCTCCATGAGGATTGAAGAGTGGAGAAAGGAGACTGTATTCCGTAGGTTCTTGCCTACCTTCCATTTTCTGGCATTGGGGGAACTGGCTGCATCTCTGTCTCTGAGTTCTTGAGACACTTGTTGTGCCCTTGTAATGAACCCTACTTCCATTTTATCCTAGTTTCTGCTACTTGGAAGAGACTTACTAATACATTATCTACCACAAACAATGGCACAAGAAAAATATTCCTCAAAAATCAGAAGAATTGGTATTACACAGGGGTTATAGGATTTAGTTGAAATAAGTATTATCTTCAGATTTAGTATTTTAAGGCTATTTTTGAATCTCTGGTAAAACTTTGCAAACCCTTCCTGTTGAGTTGTCAGACCTTTTCCTTACATAAGGGACCAGTCTGAGGTCAGTTCCTTGGGACTTGGTTAACCTGAAATCCTTTCAAAATGGCAAAAACTGGACTGTAGTACAATGTTTAAAGGCCAAAGACTGATGAACTCTAAATTGTACAGAATTAAAACAAGTGTCTCAGAAGTTCCCCTTGTCCCTTTCCTTGCTCCCCATCCTGCCCCCAAACCCACAAATATTCAAAGATATTTGAGACTGAGATGGGCTTTTGAATTGCTACTTGATGTTGTAATGCATATCCTGATATAACTGGCCTGGAGCTTTGCTTTTAGAATAAGAAGCAGGAATGCCTATTTGATTGTATCTTTAGACTATTAAATTCTATTTGCAAATCAGTTTCAAAGAGGTTTGGTTTGAGGAGCTAACATGGGAGATAATGTATGTATGAAAAAGTTTAGCTAAAATTTATCACGATACCCTTATCAAAGACCATTTGCTACTCATTGAGAAATAGCATGTCACAACGAAAATAAGTTGTCAATGAATCTGATCCTTGGATTAATTGGAAAGTATCATTTATTTATAGGGAACAAAAGGGAGCTCTGTTTGTAAGAGAAAGGGCTTCTTGAGTCTTTCTGCTTCTTATTGGTTGTTTCAAAGTGTTGAATTTAATAAGGCACAAGCAAAACTAGAAAGAGAATAGGGAGTGACAGGCATAGAGCAGTAAGTGTAATGTACAGTGAGAGAGGGGCATCCATCACACCGGAGCACTTTCTTGGTAGAGAAAGAAAGCATTGCGGTGTAAAATGGGATAGCTTTGAAGGAATTCCAAGTCTTTATTTTTGGCCATTCAGCTGTAGACTAGGGTTTCACAAGACTCATGTTGGGTTTAGACGTTATGAAATACTGTTTTCCAAATGGAAATATATGGCTTGTAATGTCAAAGGAAAAGAAAGCAAAAGAGAGAGGAATGCTCCTGGCCAGGGCGTCAATAATCCTGTTACTCTGAGATCTGTAATGATCACCCAAGGGCAGTAGCTCACTCTCCTGCTGCCTTTCCAACCCTCTGTATGTTTTTATTTAAAAACCTTTGATTCTATTAAGATATTTCATAACAAGCTATGTCCTGGTATGCACGTAGATTTGTCATTGAGAAAGGTCATGTAACACATGACTTATAAACTACCTGTACCATTTTCTTCATTTCTCCACCTTTTGGAATCGTTCTGTTTTTGTGAGGACAGGCTAGGTTATGCTACAGATTCACCTCCAAACCCCAGTGGCATAACATGAAGGAAGATTTATCTCTTGCTCAAGGTACATGTCCAACACAGGTTGTCTGGGACCTCTGCTTATTATAATCAGCCAGGGACCAAAGGTGATAGAGCCACCTGTGATGCCATGGCCAGAAAATGTGACCTTCTAAGGGAAGATAAACTAGAGAATTAAATGTGTTTTTTTTCCCTGACTTAACCCTGAAATGAAGTATGTTACTTTTTCTCATATCCTGTTGGGTAAAGCTAATCACATGGTCCTACCAACCAAAGAAGCTGAGATGTGCAGGCATCTCTTACCCAGCGCCGAAGGAGCTTTGCTGATGAAACTGACAGTACCTATAAGAATGTCTACCACAGTTGAACTTTCTTAAGGCTTTGTTTCTCTGTAAATTCAGCTCACAGCAATAACCTCTTCCTTTGAAGATCTGTTAACACTCGAGTATGCCATTCATTTGGCCCTTAGCTTTCACTCTCTTTGATAAGCAAATGTACAACTTATGTGCATATGTGAATACGAATAAATCTTTGTATCTTTATGACATTTCCTATGTTTGATTATGAGTTTCACGAAAATGGACAGTATATAGTTCTTGCATCACCCATAGTGCTTTGCATGTCCAGTAAGTGTAGAATGAATGTAGTTTATGGGTGAAGCATGTGTTCAAATGATACAGAATACATAATAAGCAAATTTGCTAATTTTACTTAATTTATTCCACCACGCATAGGAGCTTCCTAATGGGAGGAGGCGTTCATGTCAAATTAATCAAGAGTCTTTGTAATCTTTCTCTGGTCATTGAAAAGACTACCGTGGGCTCTTGTTGCTAAGGACCATGAACACTTTGTGATAGAACACTTTTAATTCTTCTGGCTTTTGCTCAGTGAGGAAGAAAAAAAAAAAGGAGAAAAATCTGAAGAGAAAAAACCTAAGAGTTGAGGAAAATGATTTTAGTAGTCAAGAAGGAGGGAGGAAAATCACTTGAACCCAATTAATCAACAAGCAAGAGAAGGGAGGACATAACAATGTGTAAGACGTGGCGCTTGTCTGCAGCTTGTGTGCTAAGATAAGACATAATTACAGACAAAGTGCTAGATATATAAAGCAACGTGTGAGGTATTCCATCTGCAGAGTTGCTACTAGACAAAGCTTGAGAAACCCTCTGTGTTATTGATATATTGCACTATTTAAACCACTGCATTTCAAAACAAGTTATGCTGAAATGCAGTGGTTTAAAACTGCAATAAATGTTTATTAGCCCATTGTATTTCTGAAGGTCAGGAATTTAGGACAGGCTTAGCTGGGTTGTTTTGTTTCTAAATTTCATATATCAGCTGGTTCTACGGTCATCTGAGGGCTTGACTGGTGCTGGAGGATCCACTTCCAAGGTGTCTTACTCACATACCTGGCAGGTTCCTGGTGGCTGTTGGTGGGAGGCCTCTGCTCCTCTCCATGTGGGCCTCTCTACAGGCTGTTTGAATATCTTCAACATGTCGTGACTGGCTTCCCCTAGAGGTAGGACAAGGTGAAAGCTTTAATGTCTCTTATCATCTAGCCTCAGAAGAACACATCATCATTTATGCAGTATCCTATCCTGTTGGTTACAGAAGTCAGCCTGTTCCATATCAAAGTCAACTATCTAGAGGCAAAAATCACTGGAGACTATCTTAGAGGCTGGGAATCACACCGTCTACACTTTTGTTGGGGGGAGAATCAGATTAAAATACATATCAAGTACATTCCTTTCAGAGGCTGGATAGGATAAGTCATAAAAAAATAAGTCTGGGTGTATTTGTGGCAGAAGTATGGAGCCTCTGGGAAATGATGATGTGCCTGTCTCCAGCTGGGCAGACTTCCTCTCTCCTCCTTGCTGTTTGCTTCTCTGAGTCACTTCTTAGCCACTGCCAGAGCAGGATGGTTTTGACGATTAAAAAAATCTGTAATTGTATGAAAAAGAACTCTGATTTCCCTCTAAGTAAACCTCTTCTGTGGAAAATTAGCTGTTCAGTCTATGTACTCTATTTCTCCTAGGAGCAGCAGAGCTGGTTGGGAGGAAATACGAATTTTTTAGGTTTTGCCAGTGAAAAGATATGGGGGCCTCTCTTGGCCTCAGTCTTCTTATCTGTGAAATGGTGATAACCAGACCTGTCTCCCAGGGCGTCTTGAGACTTAAGTGACATAACAGATGTGAAGCATCTAGCATAGAGCTTGACGACAACTGGTGCCTAATAAATGCTTCGTCTTACCTCCATAGAGAGTCTCTTCATACTTAGAGGAATGAAATACATATAAATGATTAAAACAAAAATTCAGAATGTCATAAGTTTTTTAAAAAAAATTATAATTGTTTTGTTTTTGACTTTGTTCTTTGGTCCTTTGTAACACAGGTTTTTACCACTTGAACCCTTACTTTCTTTTTCTCCTAAAAAAAATATGCTGGACCTATATTTGGAACTTTGGGGTTGTGATTATAAGGGTTCAGAGAGGACTAGACTATCAGTAATGGTGATGATGATGACAACAGTAACGATGATGTTTTGGTCAAGGTTGGTCAGTGGTTTTCAACTGAGGACAATTTTACCCCTCAGGTGACATTTACCAATGTCTAAAGACATTTTTGGTTGTCACAATTAAGGGAGAAGGTACTCTAGACATCCAAGTTGGTAGAGGCCAGGGTTGCTACTGAATATCCTACAATGTATAGGACAGCCCTCCATGACAAATAGTTCTGTATTTCAGTATATCAGTAGTGTTCAGGTTGAGAAACCCTGAGGCAGGCTAACTGCTGTAATGAGCAACATCAAATCTCAGTAACTTAACAGAAAAAAAAGTTTATTTCTTACTCATTCAGAATCCATTGCAAATGTTTCTGGAGGCTGGCTCTCCTCAGAGGTTGGGGTGGGATCTATGTTCCTTCCGTCTTGTAGCTCTGACTTCTTCATTGAGTAACATTCAGAGTCATTGAGAATGGAAAAGGAAAGATTAAGGGGCAGAGCCTGAAAGACCTCTGTGGACCCATCCAGGAAGAAGTGTACATCATTTCCGCCACGTTCCATGGATCAGAACTCAGTCATTTACACCCACCCAGTTGTATCAGAGCTGGTCCGGCTGTGTGCCTGGGTGGACACTAGTGATTTTTGCCAGAAACATGACAGTAACAACAGCATTAACTCCAACAACATCCAACATTTACTGAGCTCTTCCATGCTAGGCATGCATAATATAATTTACCTGATGTTGTAACTGAGGTTCAAAAATGATGATAACCTTTTCCAGTTCGTTCAGAGGTTTATGGGGGAGCCGAGAGGTGAACCCGAGTCTATCTCCTTCCAAAGTACTTACTACTTGATACTCTAGTTAGAGCAGGAATTGAATACTAGTCTTAGTGGGGCTTCATTTTTATGAAATAAAAACTACAGCCGTAAGTACCATAAAGTGCAGAATGTTTGAGGCTTAAACTTAAAACTGAAACTGCTCAAACAATCTTTCCTAAAGAGCTGCTTAAATCCTTTTTAGGAAATATCAATATGCAGATTGCAATCCAAGTTTTTGTCTGGATCACAAGAGAATAGACAGGAAGAGATGAATATCATGGATGAAGGCTATTGCAGTGCTTTTAAGTCATCCTGTTGCACTTAGGCATTGCAGTCTGTGATTATATATATTTCATATACGTCTTCAGTAGTCCAGGGGGACTGCAGGCCGAGGTAATGAGCACTGCTAGGAATCTTGACATCAAACTCTAAATGGTTTCAGTGCTGCAGAGTTTCAAGAAAGTGGGCCTTCCTTGAAGTGAATGGCTATTTCTGTCTTATTTAGGTAATTTATTCTTATCTGTCTCACATTAGTGGAGGGCCTTGTGTCACATGTAATAGTTAGAATAAGACAATGACCAAAGCTTCTTCTTAGGGGTGGATGGCCCTTTGGATTTTACTGTCATGGAGCAAGAAGGAAGAGAGAACAGAAGCCCTCACTTCATAAAGGCCACACTGGTAGACAAAGCAGTATGAGTGGCTAAGAGATGTGAACAGAGTTCAGAATCTTCCTTCAGAGTAAAACTGCAGCAGTTTCCTGGAATGTTCTAATCGACTTTTCAGGGTCTGAAAGCTGGTCATAGATGTAATGGTTCTGAATGCTGCTGCCTTCGTTGTCGGCTTCTGCTTTGACCATGTAATAGCACAAAATTCTCCGCAAGTTCTCTATTTTGCACCATTATAATTGAATGTCTAATCTTACTGCTTAAAAGCTTTTATTATTTAAAAAAAAAAACTGTTCTTTTTTTCCTCTCTCCTCCTCTGCTGAACCCTGCCTTTCTCTTTCTATTTTCTTACCAGAGTACCTGTATTATCACATTGGTTTAGACCTCTGATTCAATTAGCCATTCAGAAAGTGTTCACTGCATTTGTGTACTAGGTATTAGCCACTGTGCTGGGCACTGGGTCAGAGCAGTGACCAGGACAGACATGGGTCCACCTAACTGCAAGGAGGTCATGTGCTCAGATGAGCGCTGGTACTTTTTGCCACAAACAACAGCACCATCCATAACAGTACTAGCTAACGTTTATTAAGCTCGTATACTTTCAGCCCAGGCAAATTTGGGTTTTGTCTCTGATGATGATGGCCAGAATGTCAAAGAACCTCCACTAACAATCACTGCATGCTCACTTTGTGGTCAGCACTGGAGCAAGGACTTTCCATGTATTATTTCATTTAATCCTCATAAGCCCCTGTTGGAGAAGTTTTTGTCATTATCTCCACTTTATAGACAAGAAAACTGAGGCCCAGAAAGATTAGTGATTTATATCAAATCACACAGCTGGTACGTGGAGAAGCTAGGTTACAAATCCAGAGCTGTCTTACTCCTTAGCTTGTGCTCTAAACTCAGTTGTTCAGAACCACGGAGCATGTTAGGAAGGACATTGATCTTTCCTTCATTTCTAACTAAAAGAGTAAAAGATGTGTCCCAGTCATTAAAACCATCCTTAATAATTTTTTCTGTTCTTATAACTGTATCATGAGTCTATTTTATAGGTGCCCTTGAATTGTAAAAGCCCTCGCTCCCAAGATGGTGTCAGCACAATGGTAAATTATAACTAGCCATCAATGTTTGTAGACTGAAGCTTACTATTTGCCAGAAACTAGGTGGAAGAGGTGACCTGATCCTTGACTTCCTTGTTCTTACAATTTAGAAGAGAAGACAGTCATTAACCAATTAATCACACATGTGATGAATATTATAAAGGGAGAAGAACAGAGTGCTCTGAGAAGTCTACCACATTGGTATTAGAATGGAGCATGGTTAGGGATAGCCTCCTTCTTAAAATGGGTATCATCTCTGAAGCCAAGTATGAGGAGACATTAGATGAATGAAGAGGATGTATAGGATATTGTGTTGTCTTGAGGCCTGGCAGAGTGTGGTAGGATCTATGCACTGAAAGAAAATAGCCAGGGGGCAGGGCACAGAGAGGACAGCGTTGGAGGAGGTAAAGATAGGGAGGCAGGCAGGGGCAGGTCATGAAAGGCTTTGTGGATTGCAGTAAGGTTTTGGGCTTTTATCACTGAAAAATGATGAGCCATTGAAGATCTTTAGGCAGAGGGGGGACATGCAATATTTGAATTTTTAAAGGATGACTTTGGCTGCAGTATGGAGAAGGGGTTAAATTGAGAGATGAGTTTGAAGACTTGCATGAGGGTTGTTGTAGTTCTGCAGTTTTTGGAACTGGTAAATCAGCTCTCCTTTCCCCATATCTGTACCTTTTGTAATTTTGAAGACATCAACCATATCATAACTCATCCCATCACTGTCAGCTGAGAAGCAAACGTATCTGTCTTGAATGTATTACTATTTCAGTTGATGACCTCTGAACCTTTTCCATTGCAGTTGTTGGGGCCCAGGACAGACACCCACAAAATATGCCTCAATGACATATTGATTATTTTGAATTGAAGTTTCTTAAGAAATGGCTAATGCTAGAGGGACATTCTGACCCTCCTTTCTGTCTCCCTAAAAGCAGAAAATAATGTCTCACGTGAAAGGTGCACTTCCTGCATCTGGAAGTAGAAGGACACCCTTATCACCAAAGATAAGGAATTCGCAGCCAAGAAGCCTTTGTGAACAACCTCTGTTACCTCTTTAATTTACAACCTCCAGCCCAAACTCTGTGTAGATTTTTCATTGATTGGGCATTTGAAACCTGAGTTTCTCTGTCCTGTCAATCCCTCACAAATGTATTGGTTCTTTGTCTAAAAAATATAAAAGCTGCCTGCTCTGGCCATTTCTTCAGTCTCATTTCTGTGAGACCTCCATGCATACGAAGTAAAATTTGTTTATTTTTCTCCTGTTAATCTGTTTTGTGTCCATTTTATTATTAGTCCTGCCACAACAGCTCAACAGGAGTAGAGTGGGAAACTTCCCCTTCCCTGACGCTGTGTTCCCCTGCCCGCCTCCATGCCCTCTGCCAAATTAAATATTGAGAACAGTCTCCTTTTTCTCTTTATCAAATATTCTGACACACCATCATGATTACAGCTTAATTTCACTCCTCTGAGCAGAAATGATGCATTTTCCTCCTAAATAATAAGCTCCTTATACCCTCACATTACCTAGCATGGATGTTTACATGATTCTTTGCTTTTCTTGCTTGTTTTTATTTCTTTTGGATTGGTTTTACCTTCCTTCTAGCTCATTCGTCTTGTCAGTCTTATATGAAGAGTTTCTTTGGGCTGGAGAGAGGGGAACATACATCCTTCTAGGCTGTGGAAGATACGCTACTGAGTATCAGAACTTTAAAAGGGTGCCACTGGGATAAACTAATGAATGTAGTTACATTATGGAGTTACATTTTGCTCCATAACAAATGGAGGTTGATGTTAGGGTGGTGTATGAGCTGTGAATGTTTTCTGTTATAAGTAGCAAAATTCAAGTAATATTAACTTAATCCATAGTGATATTTATGTACTTAAAAGAACACAGGAGGTAGGGGGTCCCAGGTTGATTTGGTAGCTCAGTAATGTCATGAAAGACCCAATCTCTTTCATCCTGTGACTCTTTCATCTTTTGGCTTGTTGCCTCGTGGTCAAAAAATGGCTGCCATAGCACCAAAAACGAAATTTTTACATGACAGTGTCCAAAAAAAGAAAGAAGAGGTAGGTGAAAAAAAGCTTTTCTCATCGTGTAACACTGGCTTTGTATCAAAAACGAAGATCATTCATGGAAACCCCAGTCTATTTCCCTTCATTGGTTAGAACTAGGTCACATATCTACTGTAAATATAAATCAATAGCAAAAGGAAATTACATTACCATGATTGGCTTAGGCCAATCATTATCCATTATCTAAAGCTATGCACATTGCTATCTGTCAAAATTTAGCTTCTATTATCAAAAAAGGAGAGCACTTTTATTATATTTATATTAAGAAATGATAATCATAAAGCTGTAAAAGTAAGGTCTAAGAGGAAGACTGTAACAGGAATTTTCAGAGAAAGGAAGTGGAAGTAAATGAAATGACGAGTGCCACAAAAGCAGTCTTGAGCAATTTCCTCAATGCTACCAGGTATCAAGAGGTGCGTTGCTTTTTCTACTCATCCCACACCTGTATATGGTGGACATTGATAGTTCTGTTTGTAAAACCCATTTTTTCCCCTCCCTTCCTTCCTAATAGAAATGTGATTTTGCTTGCAGCGGCAATGCCCAGCTTCTTACACTCTGTGTGATCCATTTTTGGCCAGGTAGATGCATGTGGAAGTCACCACAGTTTCTAGAAAGAAACTGACTCAGCTGGTATCCTCCCTTTGTGCTTTGCCCTTGCACTAAACCCCCTTCATGCATAAAGTGAGGACGCCATCCTGGAGGTGCAGCAGCCATCTGTGACAATGAAAGTGAAAGCCCCACCTAAGGCCAGCAGACCCAGAAGACAGAAGGAGCCTGAGACACTGATGACACTGTGAGGTGTTGTCCCAGTGCTCAGACATCTTGTAACATGGAAAAGTAAAAATAAAAAAATAACAGCAATGCAAGCTCTCTGGGTTTTAATCACTGTTGGGCTGTTCGCTAGGTTGCAATTACATGCAGCAGTCCGTACATCTTCCAAACCTAGAAGCATGAACAAGAGAGTGGAAAGTCGTGTTAGTCAGTGTTACTAAAGGCTAAGGATTACCTTAACAAGCTTTGAATGAGAAAAGTTAGGGTAAGAGAGAAAATGAAAATAGAATTGGCCCAATGTGATCATGAAATGTTCCAGTGTTCTGACGCTTTGAGCATAATCATTCCATTGGTTAATTCTGTTAGTGTTACCACGTGCTTTGAGGGGATATAATTCTCCAGGGGCCCCATGACCTGGAGGAATCACTACACAAGAAGTTTACATTCTGATTCTTCTGATGAATCTGAGCAGTCATACTTCCTTCCACTTGGATATTATTTATTTATTTGTTTGTTTTAGATATTTGGATCTAGTGTTTGCTTTTGTTTGGTGTTTATGGTTTTCCACACTAAGGTAATTAGGCTCCAAATTGAGCATAATTTCTTTAGGTAAACGTAAAGTCGTCTTTGCTGTGTTATTGAGGACATTGAAGAGATGATGGTTAACAAATTGGGGGGGAAATCAGATGCTTCTTTGTACATGGAACAGATCAATACATTGCAGATGAACATTAACAGAAAGATAAGCCTATATTGTTGGTGTTTGCAATGCAAAAAAATAGGTACTTCTTTGTTTTTCAGGCTTACTAGCCTGAAAAGGAAGTTCAGATTTACTAATGAGTAGGTAAATAGATAAAATGTGAAACAAAGCACAGTATTAGAGCAGTCATTAAATCGACTAGCATTTTATCTTAAAGGCAGCATTGCAATAAAGTACCTCACCTATGCTCAAATACAAAGGTGAAACTTGCTTTCCCCCCAAATGTATTATCCCTTGCAAGAGATGTTCTTCCTTTCTACTTGAGTCCTTTCAAGCGCTGCTTTGCGAAGTCTCAGTGGGCTCACCCAGTGTTTGTTTTGGGTGTTTGTGAACGTCACTTGCTGGAATCAGTTAAAAAACAGAGCAAAGAAACTGAATACAGAGTTAGCCATGATACTGGGAGCTGCTGTGACTTCACAGTTGCAAGTATTGGATGTTGTTTTAAACAGACCTTCTGAAAATCACATTAAAAAGCAATACAAAAGATGGGTATATCATTGACATCGAAATAGTACCTGCAGGAGGTTGCATTTTTATTTAAAAGAAAAAGCTGCTTATAGAAGTGGGTACTTGTGCCTTTAGAGACAACTTCCAGAGACAGCTTCCCACATGATTCAGAGTGCTGTGGCTCAGACCAAGAGAAGAAGGTATGTTCTGGAACACTCTGTTGGAGGAATACAAAAGCAGCTCCTGTATGCCAAAGACACTCATACCAGAGCTTGAATAAAATGCTTTTAAAATCCCAATTAAATTAATGAAATAAAAAGCATAAGCAGATGTTTGAACTATTTTTTTCTGTATCCCCCCAAAATTTACATGTACAAGTTGGCCATCTTCCCTTTCAAATATTTTTAGTCTTTTCTTTGAGAAAAATGGAATATTTCTTTATGTTCAACATTGTCTTATATTTCACATTATTCAATACTTGTTCCAGGTTAGTCTTACTACCTCTTTCATTGATATTTTACATTTTAGTAATATAAAATGTTTTAAACATCTAGGGTGTTCTAGAGTGAGTGATGGAGTGCCATATGCTAACTCATGAAAAATTTTTACATAGTTCATGAAGAGACATGCAGTTAAGTGCCAGACTGATTAAAAGAAATTACTAATCTTTGAGTTTAACACTTGTAGTAGTCAGTTCTCCAGTGAAGCAGAACCAATAGGAGATATAGATAGATAGGTAGATACATAAATACATAGATATAGTGAGAGACAGAGACAGAGATAGAGACAGAGACAGAGGGAGAAATTGGCTCATGCAAGTATAGAGGCTGACAAGTCCCAAGATCGACAGTCAGCAGTCTGGAGACCCAGGAGAGCCAGTGGTAAGAATCACTACAGCTAAGGATGTAGTTTCAGTCCAAAGCCAGCAAACTCACAACCCAGGAAGAAGCAGTGTTTCAGTTTGAGTCCAAAGGCAGGTAGAAACCAACGTCCCAGTTAGAAGCTAGTCAAGAAGAGTGAATTCCTTCTTATTTAGGGGTCAGCTTTCTGTTCTGTTCAGGCCTTTAGTTGATTGCATAAGGCACACCACAACAGGGAGAGCAATCTGCTTTACCCAGTCTATCAGTTTAAATGTTACTCTCATCTGAAATACCCTCACGGAAGCACCCAGCATAATGTTTGACCAAATATCTGGGTGCCCCGTGGCCTAGTCAAGTTGACACATAAAATTAGCCATCACAACACTTATGGAAATGTGGGAATTTAGTCTTTTTTTTAGGACTTATGTTAAGCCTACTTCCAAGAAAGATGTGTATAAAATATTGTAAGATGAACTATACCATTGAAAAGTATTGCTTGTTTGTTTTAAAAATTAACATTGTAGAGGAGATTTCTTTAGGGACCTCTTGAGTGTACCATCTGCATTCTTTGTAAAGTGGGTCCATGTGACTTTATTCAGGAGATAAAGTTCTACAGGGCTAGTTACTTTTTGATTTTTAACACAAAGATATCATGACACAAAGATGAGTGGTCTTGAATAGAATGGAGTTGCATCTTGTGTGTAAATTGGCAACAAAGAGAGAGTAAGAAGTATTGATTTAAGTAATATAGAGTGTTTTGCTAGATGATCCCCCCTCTATGAATATTTGCTTCTTAGTGTATGTGAAATGAGAGCTAGTAGTCAGTCTCATTCTCCTGAATCTCCTAGTGTGAGCATCTCAGTGCTAAGTGTATTCCAGTATTGACATGTTCTGTTAAGCATCAGAAAATATGTATGGCCAGTAAACTCATGCCTATGACTTCATCTGACCTACAGCCAAAGGAATAACTGTCTATTCTAATGCTAGAAGAAAGCCTCTAATTGGACCTCCTGAGAAGCTGTGCCGTATTTTTTTGCGTGTGGAGAGTTGGAAAGGTTTCCAAGAGACTCTCTGAGCTTCAACTTAAAAACTACCCCTGATTTAAGATGCCACTGAGCTATCTTTGATGCTGCTGGGATTGTGGCTTTCTTAAGAGGAAATGTTAACTGGCAACATTTTCAATAGGTTTGCTCCTTTTAAAGAGCATTTCCCCTCCGTCCCTGCAGGAGAGTATCTGGAATACAAATGTGGGCTTTCCACTGTGTGCCTGTATGTAGGGGACTGAAGGGTAGGTGTAAAAAGGCTTCTTTAGGGCTATTCCCATGGGTAATAGAGACTTCAGCCGCTCTTTTCTAGGGATGGGAGGGGCATTCACTAAGCTTTGCCCTTTGTGTTGTGGTTCATTAAAAATACAAATAAGGTCAATGGAATAAGACACTATTCAAATAAAGAGTAGGTTATGTAAATTCTGATTAGAGGAAAGAAATTTATAAGACAGAGACACTTTATCTAAAATTTAGAAAGCCTGTAATGTACCAGCTGGTGTCTTGGGTCAGCTGAGAAGAGCCTTCAAAAGATTTCCCTGGACCTGGTTGGGCATAGGAGGTGGCAGGACCAAACCCGAGAGGAAGGATAATGATAGCTGTAATTTATTGATCATCTACGTATTTGATAGGCATCTGGCTCTGGATAAACAAGTGATGAACAAGGTAGACAAGATCTGTGCTCTCTTGGATCTACCTTCTAGTGGGTATGTTTGGGAAGGAGGTAGGGATGGGTAGCATACAAATCAATGAAGAAAGTAGTGAAATGTGATAAGAGCCATCAACAAAATAAAAGATTGATATAATAGAATGATTTGGAGGTGGTGAGGATGCTACTTTAGATTGGAGGGTCAGGTCAGGGAAGGCCTCTCTGAAGAAATAACTTTTGAGCTGGACCTAAAAGATGTAGAGATCCACAATTTAAAGATGTAGAACATTCCAGAGAGTGGGAAGAACAAATGCAAAGGACCTACCTTGGAAATGGTAACAGAGTACTGCTTTGTTATTAGTTGGGCTTGTGCCCAAGACCTTCCAGTGCAGAAGAACACTTTCAAAGGTGGATTGACGTGGAAGGGACGTTAAGTGGGATTTCTTCCCCTCTTTCTCCTAAATAGTACCTTCAAATGAACAGCATGCTCAAGAGTTCTGAGTGTGGGGGCAGTGGGAGGAAATGGGGAAGAATGAAAGTGTTGGGGGCAAGGGCTGGAGCTCTGGACATCACTTTGGCTCATGGGTGCTATTGCCTGTAGCTGGAAAGAAGGCAGGAGAGACAGAAGGGAATGGGTAGCCTTCCCTGAAGACTCAGACTTTTCCCAACTTAGAGGGAGTTTTGTATAGTGATCCTGTCTTAATAAATAGGACTCAATATTGGCCAATTGGATTAGGACCTCCTCCTTTGAGGGCTTGCGGGTAGAGGGAGAGAGATAAAGCGTGGCATGCCTAGTCCCCTCCCCCTTACGATGTTTTCTTACCTATTTCAGGTATGAGGAAGTCAAATACATAAAGAAAAAGTAACTTGCCCAATGAGCAAG
Source organism: Camelus dromedarius (assembly GCF_036321535.1). Taxonomy (NCBI): domain Eukaryota; kingdom Metazoa; phylum Chordata; class Mammalia; order Artiodactyla; family Camelidae; genus Camelus; species Camelus dromedarius. Next base: position 25,141,674 of record NC_087452.1, read on the forward strand.
TGGCAGAAATAGCATTTAAAAGCAGGTCTGTTTGATACAAAAGTGGATCACACTGCTCTTTTTGCAGATAAAGATCGATCAATGAATTTTTCCTTCTTGTGCCCTAAAATAATTGACTCATCTTCCAGACTACAAATCTTACTCTGTTTAATCAGATCCAGTTACAAAATTTCACTGAGTTTAGCTATTTAGCTTTATTTATGGAATCATAATAATTTTAAATATGTATATTTCATTTAGGCAAAAGTCCTGTAAGGAATTTAGTCTCTTTGTGTTGAGAGGTGGGGGGTATCCAGTTGTCCAGTCTGTTTCCACGGAGACAACTGACAGCAGTCGTAAATGGTATGATCATCCTATCTGTGCTGATAACATAGAAGAGCCAAAAGCCAAAGAGTAATCCTCACCAAACCCTTTTGCATTCATTCCCATTTTTTCTCTCTCTTTCTTTCTCCCTCTCACCTGCTTGTCCTCTCGCCCTCTCCCTCCCAGCTTCTTGCCGAGTGTCTACTTTTTGTTCTTCTCTTGTATTAAAGGTTAACATGTGAAGTCTGCTCTAGCTATAATTACACAGTTTTCCCTTTCAGGAGAAAATTTTGCAACTGATGATAAAAATATTTGGTCTTTATGGATAACTCTAGTAAATATATTTTAAAAAGAGATGTATGTTCTGAGAATAGAGACTTTTAATATCCAGGTTTATGACTGGTTATCTATTTGTTTGGTTCCAAATCCCAAGTCTCTGTTTGTCCTCAATTTTCAATTTCAATTTAAAAATATTTAGTAACTTCTCAAGTGTGAAAACACTGAACTGGGCTGTATTTGGGGCTGGGGTCTACTAAATAATGTAAAGATCGGCTTTGTGAGCTTCTTTGAAGAAAAATTCATTCTATCCAACATTTTAATTCATAAGAATAAAAATAATAGCTACCAATTTTGAATGCTTACCACGTGCCAGACATTGTGTGTATTTTACAAAGATTACCTCATTTCGTCTTCAAAACAATCTCATTAGATAGGTATTTGTGTTCTCATTTTTCAGCCAAGGAGATTGGAACTTAGAAAGGTTAAATGGTTCACTCCAGGTTGTACCCAAACTAAGTGCCAGAGGCTAGATTTGAACCCCTGTCTGTCTAACCCCAAAGTGTGAACCTCCAGTTACCTAAAGAAGCCCAGTTGGAACCAGGGAGTTGAAGAGGGGCCATCTTTGGAGAGTTTGGCCTGGGTAGAAAGAAGGTACTATCACTGTAGTCATTATCCTGCAATACAATAAAAGTTAGAGCTGAGGTCCTTGACATGGGGCTGAGGCATTCAAAATGTCAGAACTTCTCCTTTTAGTTAACATTTTTAAAAGTTGTATCTTAGAAAAGTCAGTTTGGTAAGTAAAGTTCTCAAGAGTTTCTAAATTTGGAGACATAAACTGCTTTAAATGTAGAGGAACTGTGCTGAGGGCAAAGGAGGGCATAGAAAGGAGGGGAAGAAATAAGAGAGATTCAACTTAAGGAAAAGAAGAGAAAGCTATAACATCTGATGAAAAATAATCGAAAGCAGATTTCAGTAAGGCAGAGGAATGGAAAATAGACTCACGCCAAAGGGGAGCTGAAGACAATGATGTTGGGATTAGATCATCTGGGAACTACCTAGTGGCTTCAGCCATAGGCACTCTGTAAATTTATGATGATGGTGATGATGGTGATGATGGTGTGCAGCAGGAAGTAGGAAGTGCAAACTAGGGAAAAGAGGGAAGGTGTCTGAGCTTCATTGCCCTATAAATCCAGAAGAAAAATATTCTCTCCTCATATGTCAGGGGTAAAATTGTGCCTCAAGTTCTCTATTTCATTTGGCATACCTTATTCCCATAAAGGAACACCCTGGAGGAAATTTCATATGAGGACCCAAAAAAATGAATGTATCACAGAAATGTCAACTAATAGGAAAATCCATTTGACTTTCCTTCTTGATGTGGTTTTACCATAGGCAGAAATTTCAAGGAAAGAAAGAAGGAAGAGAAGGAAAGAGGGAGGAAGGGAAGGGGAAGGGAGGAAAAAATTTCCAGTTTTTAGATTTTTGTGGGATCCCATTGTAACTAAGTGCCAGTAAAAGGACCTCATGGATGGATGTATTATCTAAGGTAAGAATAAATGGATTTCATGGGTTCAGATGCTTTCCTGATAGGGTTGATAGGAATGCAAGGAAATGGAGTCTTCTAGTTTGCTACGTGTGTGGTTTGAGCCTCATGTGCTGAGTTATGGCTTTAGAAAGGGAACGCCCAGTCAAGGAGCCAGTCTGCTGAGATGTGACCCAGGCATAAAGAAACGCTTCCCGTGTGCAGTGGATTCATGTATGCCCACTCAGAAACCAGTGCGAGGGTAAGGTCTCCTCCACGCCTAAAGTATACAAGTGACGGCTGTTCATGGGGGCCCCACCCGGAAGCACTAGCTTGCAAAAAAGCAGTTACCCTGTTCTCTACAAGATTTCAATGAGCAGTGTTTGTGGATTGAATGAATTAATACTTAGATTAAAACCCAGCATATTTATTGAGTAACTGCTCTTTGCCGGTGCCTGTGTCTGGTGGTTTTGCATATATTACCTTATTTAATTTTAACAATGACAAATACTCTATTAGTGTGTTAAAGTTATGCAACTTTCATATTAAAACGGTGGAATAGCTTGTTTAGGTCTTCTGCCCCAAGCAATTCTCCAAGGAAGACATACAAATGATCAATAGACACATGAAAAAATGCTCAATATCACTAATTATCAGAGAAATGCAAATCAAAACTACAATGAGGTATCACCTCACACCAGTCAGAATGGCCGTCATTCAAAAGTCCACAAATGACAAATGCTGGAGAGGCTGTGGAGAAAGGGGAACCCTCCTACCCTGCTGGTGGGAATGCAGTTTGATACAGCCACATGGAAAACAGTATATGGAGATTTCTCAAAAGACTAGGAATAGACTTACCCTATGACCCAGGAATCCTGCTCCTGGGCTTATATCCAGAAGGAATCCTACTTCAGGATGACACCTGCACCTCAATGTTCATAGCAGCATTATTTATAATAGCCAACACATGGAGACAGCCTAAATGTCCATCAACAGGTGACTGGATAAAGAAGATGTGGTATATTTATACAATGGAATACTACTCAGCCATAAAAACCGATAACATAATGCCATTTCCAGCAACATGGATGCTCCTGGAGAATGTCATTCTAAGTGAAGTAAGCCAGAAAGAGAAAGAAGAATACCATATGAGATTGCTCATATGTGGAATCTTAAAAAACAAACAAACAAACAAACAAAGCATAAATACAGAACAGAAATAGACTCGTAGACATAGAATACAGACTTGTGGTTGCCAAGGGGGTGGGGCGTGGGAAGAGATAGACTGGGATTTCAAAATTGTAGAAAAGATAAACAAGATTATACTGTATAGCACAGGGAAATATATACAAGATCTTATGGTAGCTCACAGAGAAAGGAATGTGACAATGAATATATGTATGTTCATGTATAATTGAAAAATTGTGCTGTACACTGGAATTTGACACAACATTGTAAAATGATTATAAATCAATAAAAAATGTTAAAACAAAACAAAACAAAAAACAGTGGAATAAGCTCTGTTGGAAGGTTTATGTGTTTATAGTTCATCACCTACCTGGTAAAGTATCACTGGTGGAGATTTACTATTTTCTTAAAGACAAGGCAGTTTGAATACCCAGATATCTGTAGGTGGACTTTGCTTGCTTCCTTTTTTTTTAGCCTTGTTGAGTTGTTTGCTCTCAAACATTTTACTGCCAGGCTTGAATACACAAAGTAACATAACTTGCACCCTACAGGTGATTTAAATGATCTTCAATGTTAAGTTTGACCATACACAACATTTTCTTTAGGCTCTGGTGTTAAAACTTAAGACACCCTCCCTTAAGATATGACTTTACTATATTTGTATATAGGCTGTTTAGATCCTTGGGAATGCCTTAGAATTTCTAATTTACTATATATATATATACACACACACATACATATATATGTGTGTGTTTGTGTATGTATATATGTGTGTGTGTGTGTATACATATAGTATATATATTTATTTATGAACATTTCATTTTCTTTCACACACACCCATGCTATGTGACACATCTTTATTGAGATAGGTTTAATTTACAAATATATAGCATATTGATGTGAAGGGTGATAAAGTTTTAATTTAGCTCCAAGTTCTTCTTTTATTTTATGTACTTCCTTAAGAATAATACAGGCATATACCCATTTTACTGAACTTTGCTTTATCGCACTTCACAGATACTATGTGTTTTACACATTGAAGGTTTGTGGCAACTGTGTCAAGTAGGTCTCTCAGTGCCATTTTTCCAACAGCATTTGCTCAATCTGTGTCTCTTATCACATTTTGGTTATTCTAGTAATATTTCAAACTTTTTTGTTATTATTATATTTGTATGGTGACCTGTGATCAGTGATTTCCGATGTTATTTATGTATTGTTTTGGCATTTCTTTGCCAAAAACTATTTTTAATTAACACATATATTTAGACATACTGCTATTTATTGAACAGTTAATAAACTACAGAATTGTAAACATAACTTTCGCATGCACAGGAAAATCAAAAGATTTGTGTGACTCACTTTCTTGCAATATTAACTTTTTTGTGATGGTCTGGAACCTAACCCACAATATCTCGGAGGTATGACTGTGTAATAAACTGTTGTGCCGTACAGATTTTTAATAATATAACTCAACTAAGAAAAGGCTTGCAGAGCCTCCATATTCCAGTGGAGGTTATGTCCACATTTTGCCAAGTAACCTGTATAGCAAAGCAATAAAGCCATAATTGCTTATAACTTTCTTAAAAATTTTATGCAAGAGGTTTATCATATAAGTTACAATGCTGTTCTGTCATATCCTTCTTAAACTTTAATTTTAGATACATTGCTAGTAGTTAAAAACTGTATTACTATGTAGCAACCATTGCCTCAAAGTTTGTCATTGTGTATTTGACACTAATAGACAGATACCTTTATTTTCAATATATTTTCATATAAATTTATTAATTACTAGTAGTCTTTGAGGTTGTCCCAGACAGTGGAATTCAGTTAGCAAATGGAGCTTTGTTTAAAGCTGACTGAGAGCTCTTGAACGTTTTGGGGATGATTATGTTTGTTTCTGGTGTGTTTTTATGATGCTCAAAGGAAAGCAAAGTCCAGATATAAATGAATAAGCATCGGTATTGGAGGATATTTGTCTAACCTAGGTATGTGCTGGGGTCCCCTGTGGTTCAGTCTTAAAACAGTATAGCAAATGATATAATTGAGAGATAATCTCAATTTTACTCGTATTTCTCCAATAACCTTGAAAATTATTTTATTCATTGCACATGACGACTCTTCTTTAAGTACCCTCCCATCCTTTTTTTCCTAGTGAGCCTTCATTTTGCACTCAGGAGCCAGGTACTCTCTCTCTTTCACCCCTTTATTCTCAAATAGCTATACTATTTCTATTAAGGCTACAGACTTTGACTTTTTTCCTGTCTTATTTTTCATCCTGGTTTTCCAGTTCTGTTTTGGTTACCATTCACATAATTTATCTTAAAAAAAATGATACATCTCTTAGAAAGTGGGTGAAGGAAAAGGCCAAGCAAAACAAATTTCTGGAGGGAGTGGGAGACTTGAACAGTAACATTTTAACAAAATTTGTCTTCAGTGCACTTAAAACCTTGATTAAATACAATGCTTATGAAATTCATTGTTAATATCAAGCTGCAAATAAAGAATTATTAATTCCTTTGAAAATAAGCTTCATGTTCAGAGAGAATTTAATAAATAGGAGAAGTAGAAGCCAAAAAGAATGGAATTCATTAGTTTAGGGCAACTGTAGAGTAGAATATCAGAGAAAATCCAGCAGATCACAAAATTGTAATAAAGTTAGCAAGCAAATATGCACCCTCAGGGAAAAATGATCAGGGGGTCACAGAGGACATTGAATAATAAGGCAGCTCTGTAGCACTAATGAAGGCCAAGCTGAATTCAGAAATAAATTAAGAGAAATGGCAAAACTTTCTTTTCTTCATATTCATTCAGAAAATATGTCTTCTAGCTCTTGTACTGATTCTGAAGATTCAAGAAAAATTTCAGCTAAGTTTAGAAGACAGTTATAGATATGATTAATCACATTTGAAAAGAAAAAGCTGAAGTGTGATTTTTATAAGAGAGGATGGTAACTACTCATTGTCTTGCAGTGTTAAGAATGAACTGATTTATGTAACAGTGAGGCATATTTGGTTAGTCATTGGGAAAAAATTATCACATGATATTAAATGGCAGAAAATGGTTTTTTAAAAAAATCAACGTGTTGAATCATTTTCTGGGGAAGTCTTAAGAAACGGTTCATCTTTGTCCTCATGTAACTGTGGTTTATGTGTGTAGGGTTTTTCCTGCCCTGGAATCAATGATTTTATGAAATACCTGGAAAAAAACAATCTGTTTCCCAAGAGTACGCAAAATGCCTTCATTCATTTTTGAGGATATATGTGATTTATTTCTTGTTTCTGGAACTCACTACTTATGCTTCTACTAAGTTCATGAATATATTTTGAATCAATCACCTAATCAATAGAGAAAATTTTCTCCTATTGTATTTGGCAAATTTAACAATGATTTGGCCAAATCATTTTGGTTGAATAAGGTTCTATCAAATGCGACAGCATATCTTTGTGTTATTTATAAGGTGTTTACTAGGGTCCATGTTTCCTTAGACATAGTTAAGTTTCTCCAATAAAGTTATTCTGAATCACAACTGCTCTTGCCTTATTCTGAAGTAAGTTGGACATCTTTTAACTATGTATTAAAGCTTCATTTTTTACCACTATCCTTCCCTCTTACTGGGAAGATATACATACATACTTGCCTTAACCCCAGCATGTTAGGATTGAGGTAGCCTACAAATTAACCTTATGTCCTAGAAATATACCACAATGGTGTTTATTTGAACTCAGAATCCCAGTGTTGTTACCTTCCTTGGATGAGAAAGATGAATGCTGTGTCATTGTTTCTTGCTTATCATGGTGTGCTTGTGTCTGTCATTAACACAGAGGAAAGGAAGTCCATGACTGGCTTCCCTTTATTTCATTTCAGACAAATGTAAGATTTTTACTAAGCTTTAAAGAAATTATATAAAGTCCATTTGGGGAAGTAGCCTGTGTTATTGATAGATAAGGTTTCTAGTTATCCAGGTGTCACTGTGTTAGCCTTGTGCATTTCAGTTTGGGGAGTGAATGTTCAAAAGGTTCAAAATACAGCATGACAAGGAGTTGTGGACTGGAGGGAGATTTATTCTCATTGCTTTAGAGTGCAAAGGATTTCTAAGACTTGCAGGGCTATTTTGGTTGGGAGCACAGAAATGGTAATTTAGACTCTAGGTGGCATTTATGAGGAACTGTTTATAGTGGTGGAAGTCTCTCTGGGTTGTGTTATTATTTAACATTCTTCTGCCAGCATAATAAGGTGGTTGTTTCATTTTCCTTCAGTGAGGCAAAGAACCTACATTATAACACTTTCTACCTCTGGAACCACCTGAATATCTCAGAATCCTGGCTTTTTTTCAGGCCCTGAGTCAGAGGGTAGCCTCTCTGGTTCTTCCTTTCAGCTTAAAGTTTTTAATCTTACCTTCCCATCACATTGTCTGAGAAGCTTTTTAACTCCATTCCTACGTGTATTTTAAACAGTATTCCTTTCCATCCCGACTTTCTAGGGGCAGATCTGATGCTCAGCCTGGCCTAGAAATGCCTGACTATAGGGCAAACCTTTAGTTCCTCTAGGATAGTATCCTGCTTTGTAGCTCTGATCAGTCGGGGGATCAGAGTAGTGGGGAATTCCTAAAATTATAATAGCATCCCTGACAAGTTAAAGAGGTGCTTCGATGGAGAACCATGTCTTCCCAGCTAGAATGGACAGCAGAGCTATCAGGATGCTTTTCTGCTCCTGAACCACCAGACTACTTGGAAAATTTTTCAGATGGCTTAAGCTAATGAGTTCTCCTTTAGATAGTTTGCTCATGTTAACTTGAGTCTTCATTCTTTCAGCTTATGTGGGCTCTCAATTTTAAAAAGGTCTTTCTCCTTTGGTAGCAAAGTAAAAAAAAATACATAAAAACTCATTTAATTTCTTTAGAATCTTTGATAGGCTTAAGTGACTTTCTTATTTCCCATTTGAATATCAAAGACTTTTTCACTATCAAAAATTTTATGATACCAGGAAAAGAAGCCTGTATGTGTCCTTGGTTGTCTAGTTAATAAAATGTCTCTGATTAGGGAAAGTGTTGTGATGTGTGAATGAATGATCCTGATTTGGGTGTCATTTGGACTAAGCTAGGAAAGAAGTCACACTCTGAATTTTTGTTGTTGTTGTTGTTGTTGGGGAGATCAATACTGTCTAGACATGGTCTCATTACGACTTTGCATTGACTAAGGCAGACTCGGTCAACAGTGGGGCTGAGATTCCTGTAATCCAGGCTGTTGGTAGGATGTTCATGTTGCCCATTATTACAGAGAACTCGAAATTTACTGGTGTCAACTTTATGTTCCAGCATCATTCCACTCAACTGTGGGGTTATCCTTGAGGACAGGCAATGTCAACTCATATAACATTTTCAAAGATTCTAGATCCTGGAAGTCCTGGGAACTGCCCTCTAGGATTTCCTAGCATGCCTGGTGATAGTTGCATAGGGCATGAAAAAAGGCCTTAGAGCAGATGAATTCCCTGTAGTCTCTAAAACATAAAAATAGAGACAGTAATTCAACTTCTATCTCAGGGCCTCAGCCCATCTCTGAAAGCCAGATATCTTCCCTGTCATACAGCCTTCCCATTAATTTCTGCAAATAATATCTTCATGTATAGAAATATCAAGTTAATTTTTGTTTTTCATATTCAGTAGTCTTCCCATTGACAAGCAATTTTCATCTATTTGAATTTATTTTTTAATTGAGAAAGTTTATGATTCCCTACCTGGATCAGAATTTAAGAATCTTGTCTTCTTCCTCTTAGACATTCAGACTCCTGGCTGTGCTGCTCTGCATGGAATCTTAAATCTTTCATTTGTGGTTATTTGTTGGCATTTTGCAAGGGAGTGAAGCAATGTCTGGGCCACTAGAGGCCAGAGGTAGCCCAGCCTGACCAGGTTTCCAATAGAGGAATAAATGTCTGTTATTTATCCAGCATCTTTACTTTTCAGCTGTGGGAAAGATGAGTATAGACACTGAGAAATAATGCTAATTCTACAAAGGATTGCTGATGATAAAAGATCTCTTTCTGGGAATTTAAGCGTTCCAGTAAATTAGCATTATTGATCATTCTCTTTCCACACAGTCTACAGATGATCTTAGAATCCTAAACTATTACTCTCCCCTGTCTGGTGTAATTACCAGAACAAGGAAAAATCTAATTAAAAGACAACAAGGATGCGTTCTAATTGTTCTAATAAATTATGTTAATACACGGTGCATGCAGTTACTTTTCAACAGGAATTTACTTAACAGATTGACAGCTTGTCGTTTACTGCCGCAATCTTAACTTTTATTTCTCCTAAACAACTTAAAAAAGTATAGTTAGGTATCCAAAAATTTATTGGACTGTTAAGAAAATCTAAGTTTCCATGTAGTACATATGGATGAAGAAATGAGTTTTGTGTTCTCTAGATAAAATAGTGACAAAAAAAAAGAGGCTAAAGAACAGACAAAGGTAAAGTAAAGATCAGTAGAGTCTACAATAAAAATCAGTAACAGATTGTTGCAGTGAAGGGAGTGGACTTTTCAATTGTTCTTTTATTATTGAGTGTAGTGCTTCATGATAGTACAATACTAACTCATGTAACTATGCTTGCTTAGTTTTAGACATTTCACACAAATCTATCAGACATGATATTGTATATTACATGTATGAAATGGTACCCTCGGTAAAGTCATGTCATGACAGGGACAAACATTCAGGAGGTCAATTCTGATAGCCCATATGTTTTCTACAAAAACGCCAGTCTCCCTGCTTATTTGAACATAATTCAGATATAGTTTGCTGTACAGCTGTATGAGAAAGGCCTCCTGGCAATGTGAAAAAAGATGTCAAGAAGGACATGATGGGAATAAAAACCTGTGTAGAGCATGGAGGGAAGGGAATAAGTAAGTTCTAAATCATATGGCCACTCTATGTAGTTCGGAAAAGCAGATTCCCGGGTTGGTTTACGTTGTCCTCCCTTGACCTGACAACCTTTTCACATTTAATTAACAAGCTGATGGGTAGGAGTGGATCTCAGTACCTGTCCAAACTGGAAAGTATTCCCAGAAAGGACACTTTTTCATGAGTTGGAAATGTTGTTGGGAATAATTTTCCACCTCTGAAGGCTTAATGCATTCAAATCGTTAAATTCATCAAAACCTGTAGAGCTGAAACATACGCAGATTCTAGTTTATACTCATAAAGTTAACTTCTTTTAGCACAGCAGCCATAGAGAGAAAACACAAAACAATACATACATCATAAAAGAACTGGGAATTGAAAGAAAGTTGTCTTTAATGGCAAAGCAGTGCAAACAATTGTCTTGCCATGCCGAAGTGTGCCAGCCTAAACATCATAATTTTGGGCTCCTTACTCCCTGTCTGTTAATATTCTAGTCCACACCTTCATTTCCAGTGGGAAGCTTTCACATGTTCTTTTTCTGTTTTAAAAAATATTTTTTGACATTTCCTTCAAGGCCATCAGGCTCTGAGAATTTCTTTCTTCAGGACTGAGAGCTGGAAAGCTCCTAACCCAACTATAGAACCCTCACCACCAGCTGTACATTAGATCAAGTGCCCAGATGGGTCTCACCTTCCTCAGCTTCAAGGCAGGGACACTGTCTGCCTCTGAGAAGAAGCATGAATGTAGCACTCAATTCTTATCTTTCTTTTTTTTTTTAACTTTGAAAAAATTTTCATGTGGAAAAATATGCATAACATAACATTTGCCATTTTAACTATTTAAAAGTATATAATTCAGTAGTGTTGAATATCACATTTCTTTTTAATAATTGGACTAAAAAGGAAATACGGCTTTGGTTAGATAAGCGCTTATATTACCATGTAGAGATGTTTTATTCTGCTTTTTATTTGTTTCTGCACTTTCTGAAATTATTTTTCACCAAAAATTTGATATCCATCTACGCGAAGCCAGAAAAGAATTTCATCTCAATTCTAGAACAGATTCTAGATGCTCATAGCAGGTGGGGAGGGGTATGTGGCTGGGCAAAGGGTCAACATAATAAGTGGGGTTGGGAGCAGTGAAACAGTGCCTGTCTCTGAAGGTTCCCTGGGCATTTCTGGAGCTCAGAATGTGAATTTGACACTCTGCATAAATCTGATATTTTTTTCCCTCAGCTGCTGGCATTGGAAAATTTTCATTTAGTAAATAATGCAAAATATACATTAAGTAATGCTAAGTTTTTGACAAAAACTGACAAAAATTGGGGAATTCAAAGCTACAGGAAAGCTGGAACACTTTGCTTAATGTGCTGCCACCTAGCCATGATCTCATTCAGTGCTACAATGAGACACTTAAATCATTTAGCAGGCAGGTGGAATGTGTTTTCAATGGAGTGTGGAAGGCAGGGGATCAGCTGAGTCTTCTATTTTTATTGGGCATTAATACTTCCTACACGTATAGAAAGTAAATTTTGATACATATTAAAATAAAGATAATGTTAATAATACATTGAAAAGCTACTTTTCAAAAGAGTGTAGTAGTAGCAATCTCTGCTTTGAATATTATGTTCACCAGTTTCATCTATTTGGCAGCTCCCTGTGGCACACAAGATAAACTCTAAACTCCTTAGTAGAGGACGGGGGCCCCGGCGTCCCTCCCTTACCCGCCTTCCCACTTCGTCTCCCCTTGCTCCTACAGATGTCCTGAACTTCATCCAGGCATTAGTTTGTGTCATTTCTCAAATGTGCCATCTTCACTTCTCTCAGGGCTTTTGTATGCGTTTCTCCCTCTTGGAAACTCCTGTTACTACCAATGTTTCAGAATCTTGCTCACACATCAGAAGCGTCTGCTGATTCTCACAAGCAGTGCCGCTCACTTTCTTGATGTCAGCACCATGACCAGCATATACCTGCATTTTTGCACTTATCACATGTCATTGTTATTATTTCTTACATGTCTATTCCTCCTGCTAGAATCAAAGTTCCTAGTAGCCTATGACATTACAACTCAATAGGATGCAGCTTATTGTATATATATACATTTTTATCTCTCCAGACATGTTTTATTTTTAAGTTTCTGCTAAGATTCAGGAACTTAAGGCTTTCAAGCACTGAATAATAATAACAGTCAACCCAGAATCCTGTAACAGTAAACCCAGAGTCAACCCAGAATCTTATACCAGTGAAGACACCCTTTAGGAATGAAGGGGCAGTCAAGATATCCTCAGATGAAGCAAAACTGAGAGATTTTGTCACCAGCAGACCTACTGTAAAAGAATGGCTAACAGAGAGGAAATGATTAAAAAAAAAAAAGAAGAAGAAACCTTGGGACACCAGAAAAAGCACAGTAAGCAAAAGTATCGGTAAATATAGTAATCTTACTCTTTCCTCTTGAGATTTCTAAATTATGTTTGAAGATTGAACCAAAAATTACAGTATTCTTTGATATGGATGGAAATGATGGAAATATTTAAGATTATTATATTATAAATGGACTATGATAACAGGACATAAAGGGAAGTAAGCTTTCTATACTTTGCTCAAACTGGTAAGATGACACCAGTAGGTAATGATAAATTATGAATATATAATGCAATACCACTAAGGAAGTTTTACAAGGAGATGCACACAAAAGAACTATATAAATCAAGACAGAATTTTAAAAAATGTTCTAAGAGTCTACAAGAGGGCCAGGAAAAGAAAACAGAAAAGTGCAAACCAGAGAGAAAAAACAGAAAACAAACAAAAGTAAAATGGTGGGTTAAGTCCTAAAATATTAATAATTACATTAAAGCTAAATGGTCTAAATATAGCACTTAAAGATTGGCAGAATTGTTTAAAAAACCTGATCTAACTAGGTACTGTGTATAAAGAACTCACTTCAAATATAATAGTAGAGGCAGATTGAAGGTAAAATCATGGGGAAAGGTGTATCATGCAAGCATTAATTAAAAGAAGGCAGGAGTAGCTATTTCCTTGAAAAAGTTAATGAAGTTGACAAACATCTAAGAAGACTGACAAAAAATTACCAATATCAGGAATGAAACAGGGAATAGTACTATAGACCCTGCAGACATTAAAAAAAAACAGTAAAGGAATGCTATGAAAAACTCTACACACATATATTTGACAACTTAGAAAAAAGATCCACTTTCCTTGAAAAATAAAATCCCACAAGTCACCAAATATGTAATAGATCATTTGAATAGCCCTGTAACTATTGAGGAAATTGAATTCATGATTCTAAAATTCCCCAAAAGGAAATCTCCAGGCCCAGATGATTTTACTGGAGAATTCTACCAAACATTTAAAGAGGAATTAACACCAGTTTTATATAGACTCTTCCCAGAAATAAAAGAGAACACTTTCATTTTATGAACTAGTATTACCCAGATACCAAAGTCAGACAAAAGCATACAGAAAGGAAAACTATGGTGTACCAATAACCCTCATCAATATAGACACAAAAATCCTTAACAAAATATTAGCACGTAGAATTCAGGAAAAAAAAAATCATGCACTGTAACCCAAAGGAGTCTTTTCCAGGAATGCAAGGCTGGATCAATATTAAAGGGCCAATCAATGTAATTCACCATAGTAACAGACTTAAGGGGAAAAAAAATCCCATAATTTTGTCAATTGATGCAGAAAAGTATTTGATAAAATTCAACACCGATTTTTCATAAAAACTCTCAGAAAAATAAGAATGAGGGGAACTTCCTCAACTTGATTAAGAGCTTCTTTTTTATTTCCCACAGCTGACGTTATACCAACTAGTGAAGGACTGAATGCTTCTCCCCTAAGTCTGAGAAGTAAGGCAAGGATGTCTATTCTTGCTGCTCCTATTCAACATAGTGCAGGAATTTCTAGCCAACGCAATAAAGCAAAAAGAGGAAATAAAAGGCACGCAGATAGAAAGGAAGAAAGGAAGCTGTCATTATTGCTAATCACATGATTTCTACTTAGAAAATCCTTAAGTGATCTTAAAAAAACCTCTTAAAACTAAGTGAGTTCAGTTAGGTTGCAGGATACAAGATAATTTAAAAAAATCAATTGTTTTTCTGCATGCTATCAATGAACATTAAAAATACAGTTTACAATAGCTCAAAATTATGAAGTACTTAGATATAACTAATAAGTCATTTTACAGAACGTGTATGCTGAATGTGACATGATGCTGAAGACAGAAATCAAAGAAAATCTAAATAAGTGAAGAGCCATACCATGTTCATGATTTAGAAGTCTCAGCATAATCAAGTTACCAGTTCTGTACAAATTGATATACATGTTTAATGCAGCTCTTATCAAAATTGCTGTATGGTTTTTAAAATATAGGCAAGATTATTCTAAACCTTATAAGAAGACAAAGGAACTAAACAATATTGAAAAGAAGAGTAAAATGGGAGAAATCAGTCTACCTGATTTTAAGACTTATTATATAGTTACCATGTGGTTTTGTGTCTATTCATGGGGTGATAAACACATATATCAATGGATGAGAATAGGGAAGCCAAAAAATAGACTCAAATGAATATTCTCAACTGATTTTTAACAACTGTGCAAGTCTTTCCAATGGAAAAAAAGAGAGCCTTTTCAATAATTGATCCTGGAACAATCAGCAAAAAAATGAACCTAAAACTAAGTCTTATACCTTACATAAAAATTAACTCAAAATGTATAATGGACTTAAACGTAAAGCATGAAACTATAAAATTTCGAAAGAAAACATAAGAGAAAATCTCTGGGATCCAGGGCAAGGCAAAAAGTTCTCAGACTTGGCATAACAACACAATTCATAAAAGGAAAAAAAATGGTATGTTAGACATCATCAGAATTAAAAGTGCTCTGTGAAAGACTCTGTTAAGAGGATGAAAGACAGATACAGACTGGGAGAAAATATTTGCAAACCACATGTCTGACAAAGAACTAGTGTCTAGAATATGTAAAGACATGATAATCTCAACAGTAAAAACACCAAGCAATCCAATTAGAAAATGGGCAAATTTCATGAATAGATATATCACTGAAGAGATTATACAGGTGGCAAGTAAGCACATCAAAAGATGTAGATTTTATTATTAGCCATCAGGGAAATGCAAATTAAAATCATAATTATATGTCACTATATACATATTAGAATGGCTTAAAAATAGTGGTAATAACAAACGTTAGTGAGAATTCAGAGAAACTGGATTACTCATATACTGATGTTGGGAATGTGAAATGGTGCAGCCACTTTGGAAAATAGTTTGGCAGTTTCTTATAAAACTAAATGTGTACTCACTATATTCCTGGGCATTTATCCCAAGGAAATGAAAACTTATGTCCACTTAAAACTTGTGCACGAATGTTCATAATAGCTTTATTTGTAACAACCCCAAACTGGAAACAACCCAGATAATCTATACTGGGTGAATGGTTAGAGAAATAGTGGCACATCCACACCATGGAGCACTGCTCAGCAATGAGCCATTGAGACATGCAGCTTCTTGGCTGAATATTCAGGGATTTAGGCTGTGGGGGGAAAAAAGAAGCCAGTCCCCAAAGATTACGTACTGTATGATTCTATTTACATAATATTCTTAAAGCTACAAAATTATATAAAAGGAGAACAGATTGTAGTTGCCAAGGGCTAAGGAAGTACAGGATGAGAGGGCAATGGATGTGGCTATAAAAGGGCAGTAAGAGGATCCTTGTGGTGATGGAGGTGATGGAAGTATTCTGTATCTTGATTGTACCGAAGTCAAAATTCTAGTTGTGTTACTGTACTATAGATTTGCGAGATGTTACCATTAGGAAAAACTGGGTGAAAGGTACATGGAATCTCTGTATTTTTTTTTCAACTTGCATATGAATCTACAATGATCTCAAAATAAGCTTAACTAAAAAGAGGGAGGGGCATATAAACAAAAAGAATTGAGAAGATGAAAACAATATAATTGTAGAAGCTGCCTTAAAAGGCCAGGCACTGATGTAGAAAGAAAAAAAGGTGAAATCTAGGCAGATCCCAGAATGGACCAGGGATTAGTGGCATTAAAAATCTATGAGAGTGGGGGTGAAGGAATATGAAGAGAATGTTGAAGAAACAACACATAACTGTTAGATCCCAGAGTCCTTGCCTAACCTGTGGAGCCTGGGAACTGTCCCTCTCACCCTCCCTCCACTCCTCAAGGTGGGATACTGGAGGGGGTGAACCACAGGATCTGTGACTGGGGTCACCAGGCAAAGCTGAGGACAGAGCTATGGTGAAGAAAACAGGGGGATTAAGAGAAAGTCCCCCACCCTTTTCCACGTTTAGATCCCAGAGGAATGGCAGCCAGGTAGGAGGTTAGAAGACACTTTTCTGGGGACTTTGACCAGCCCAAGAAGAGACCTAGAATTATCAACAACCAAGACTTTCTGGAAGCCAATCAATCACTCTAGGCCTACGTTGTCTCCTATGGTAGCCACTAGCAACATGTGGCTACTTAGCATTGAAACATTGTTGGTCTGACTTGAGGTGGGCTGTAAATGTAAAACACATTAAGAATTTTGAAAACTTCATATAAAAATGTAAAATATCTTGTTAATTTTTATTACATGTTGAAATAATATTTTTATATACTAGGTTAAATAAACCTAAGGGATGAATTTCTTCCAGATTGAAAGCAGAAGAGCAACTTTTATAGAGCTTCGGTGGTTTTACAAGTAAAATGAAAGCAATGTGACATCCCATGAAGGGAGCAATCAGCCAGGAAACAGAGAGTAAAGAAAATGTTAGCTATGTATGTATAGATGATATATGTGATGCATTATCCTCTACCTAGTTCCTATTGAAGTCACTTTTTTTTTTTTAAGTATAATCTGCTGAATGCCAGAAGTAGCCAGATTATCTGGATATACATATGGATTGTTCTAGTCTCCTGAATTTATCTTAAACTCTGTGTGAGATTAACATAGAATTTGGGAAACAGCAGGGGTCCTCTGTGTATCACTATGTGTCCAATAGGCAATATGTATGATTTGTTGAGTGAGTCAGTCTGTCTGGATTGGAATCCCAGTTCAGGTAACTGTCTATGCCTCTGTAAAACAGGAATAAAAATAATAGTATTCTTTAGGTCATTGTGTCTACGTGATTCAATGTGTGAAAAAGGCTTAGTCCCTGATACATAGTTAGCATTGTGTAAATGTTAGCTATCATCATTACTACCGTGGGCTAGTAGCTCTAGTATTACCTCTGATGCTTAGGACAGCCTGTAGATTAAGTAGTGTTATCTGAGAATCCAAGGTTTCGAGAAGAAGCTGCTCTCCTTGAGGTGGGAAGCCCCATAAAAAGACTGGCAGGACCCCTAGGCAGGGCTGCTGCACTCCTCCCAGCACCCTCCGGTTCCCTGGTCCAGAGGCTCTACCTCACTTTTTGCCTCTAAAGCTGCTAACTTACACCTAGAATTCTATTGGTTTCCTGAGCTCACTTCTAATTGGTTATTTCCTTCACTCCTGATTGGTTATTACTCTCACTTCTGATTGGTCCACTTCCCTAACTTATGATTGGTCCATTTGTAGTACTTTATTTGCATGGAGCTCACTCTTGATTGGTCTATTTCTACAAAGCTTGTTCCTGGTTGGTCAACTTCTGTTATACTTTATTTGCATATGATGTTGCAAAGTGTAAAACTGGCAGCCTATAAAAGGTCTGTGTAAACCTACGGTCTGGGTCCAGAGCTTGAAGTGTTAACTTTTCTTGGCCTGCTGGCATAACAAACCTGAGTTCTCCAACTCTCTGAGTGCTGCTTGGTCTCCTGGATCCAGGTTGGTGTCACAATTGAGCTGTGACACAGAGCTGTAACACATTTTTCCGCAACATCCTGGGCCACAAAGTCACTTCAAAACCTGCCTGAGCTTTTTCCATTATCCTATCTTGCCTCATAAATTGTAGTACCTCATTGCTGAAAGAAGCCTTTTAGATCTTCTTAGGAGGCTACTGAACTTGTCTGCAGAATGCATCGTTAAAGGTTGGGCTCTGGAGTTGGAGAACCTTGTGTCTGAATCCTGATCCTACCACTTAGAGCAGCCGGGGGGTCTACTCAACTCTCTTCTCTCCAGTGTGGCATTTTGAGTTTCTCCCTCTTACGCTATTGTAAGGGTTACATTAGACAATGTACAGAAAGCTATTGGCATACTAAGTACTGTGTAATTATTAATTTCTTATGATTTTGATTTCTATTATAAATACTATCTAAATCTCAGGGCTGGTTAGTTGTGGAGGTACACCTGAAACCACTAGGTCTTTTATTCAGTGCTCTCTCTTCTCTACTTTGCTATCTAATTGCTTAGTTTTCATTCATTCTTTTAGAGTCTATATTTATAAAGTCACAGTTCTTAGTGAAGATTTTATAAGAACATTTTCCAAGAGTTTTTTTTTTTGAACTGCCAAGTCCGGAGATTTAGGATATAGCTTGGTGCTGAAGTAATTGGCTCTCTTAGTCTTGCATTATAAGAAGTTCCCTTTCAGAGTAAGGTGGAGAACCATGGGAGGAACTCTCACACTTTGGTGATTGCTTTAAGGAATAACTTACCTTTTAAAAACATTCGTTGTTCAGATGTGACTCCCTCCTTCCTTCACCTTGCCGTTTTGAGAATCTCATTATATATCTTCACAATCTTGTTTTCTGAGTCTCTTGTTTTAACTATTTCCTCAAGTACCATCGCTTAATATTATTTTCTTTTCAGTTTATCGACTAGTTGGGGAAGTGATGTACTTGTTAGCCCTGAAGAGTTTCTAAGGGATACAGAAATGATTCAATCTTAGAATACAGAGATGATTTAATCTTAGGTGAATGCAGAAATGATTTAATTTTCTACCTGTCAAAGAACTGAAGCATCATGAAACTGGTCTTAGCCAGCTACTTGAAGCAATCTGTGCACTATTTACTGCTGTTATATCACATCAACAGTTCGTGACCAGAGATTAATTCAGAAAGTCTCATTAATATATTGAGCTAATGATAAGGATGAGAGTTTTTAATGCTGCCTTGAATGCAACATTTGTTGTTTTTTGCTGTAAATGGGATGGATTTAGCCATAAACAAGACTAAACTCCATGATGCTCTGATATTGATAAAGTGGATGTCTTCTAAACTTCTTTTTAAATTTATTCCTCCTCTTTCTGGTATTTAACCATATAGATTATAGTTTAGTTCTCCCAATGGGGAATTTTAAAGCAAAAGGACTAACTGGTTTTTTTTCCAAAACAACTGAGAGAACATCAGAAAATAGAATTGCAAATGTATTTCCATTTTGTCATAAAGAAACTTAACATTTTCCCCTGTTACTTAGACATCAGTTTAAATTATGACATTTCTCTTGTTTTGACTAGCACTAGAGAAAGAGAGAGAAATGTTCTGTTACAAGGACCTCATTGCCTGAAATAAATCTGTAAGGATACCTGTAAGTTCTCTTACCTCTCTCTTCTTGTGGTCTCCATGGTTCTTCTATTGAGCTGCTTAACAGTGACAACTAAACTTTTCAGCTACTTTTTTGAGCTCTTCCTCTCAAACTGGAGATTAGAGAAAAGTAAGCAAATTTCACCCACTCCATCCCCCATAATGGAACACAAGTTGAGCCAGGAGAGTTTTGTATTTATCATTGATCTATTCATCCATCCAAAAGTACTGTGAAAACTGCAGAAGGCACTTTGGACAATTCCCAGACCTCAAGAAACTCCCCTTATGTTCCTTTTTTACTTTCCCGTCTTTCCTCTCTTTAACCAATTTCCCAAAGAATTTGAGGCTCTTTACTAAATTAAAGGTATTGTGCAAGTAATAAAACAATTACCCATAAGACAGAAATGTGACCGTCTTTACTAGTATATGTTGGTATGCCCATGGAATGAATGAACTAAATTTGTTTGTAGTTTTCCTGGTCCCTAGAGCAGAAAAGGAATTTTTAGCTTATGTAACTTTCCTTTTCCGACCAGAGAAAGCATTACAGTTTTTCCAAGTTGGTAGAATCTCTTTGGGATCAAAACTAAAGGTGGAATTTATTGCTTAGAAAGTAAACATTGACTTTAGTGTGATTTCCAAATAGAGGAATAAGTATCAGGAGGAAAGATTGGGGGTACAGATTCCTATCTGTCTTGCTTGTTACTGTGTCCTAGGGCTCAGCACAGTGCTTGGCACACAGTAGGTATCGGATATATAGTTGTTCAATTAAAATGGACCATCCAGTAGACAGTTTTGCACTGACTTGACTTTCAGGAACAATGAAGACATGCTATAAACTCTGTGCCTTTGAATGTTGTGTTCTCTTTCCCTGGAAGACCATCCTTCCACCCCTTGTTTTACCTCCTTCTCATCCTTCTGGTCTCATGTTAAATTCAACTTCCTTTTTTTAGTATCTCTTAGAAGGATCTGCCCCTTTCCTTTAGAGCTCTTTCCTCAGCTGGGAAACATATACGCCCTGTGGGAGCCTTCTGACTAGTGTCTGTCTCCTCTAATAGGTTCCAGGAGGCATAGATCTTGCTTGATTTTGATCGCCTTAGTGCCCCAGCCCCTAGCACAGTGTCTGGTGCTTATTAGATACTCAATAAATACTTTGTTAACCGAATGAAAGTCATTAATTACCAACAATGTGCTTTTAATGAACTTTGAATGAAAATGAGGAAAGTGGATGAAAATAAAGTTTCTGTTAAACATAACAATTATGATGCCAATGACGATGTTTTTAAAAAAGGCGATGGTAACTGCTTCTATGAATTCTAACCAAGTTCCAGGCCCTTTACATAAAATGAGCCCCTTGCAGCTCTATGAGGAAGGCAAAGTTATTATCCCCATTTTACCAATGAGGAAAATGAGCATAAAGGAGATTGATGACTACGATAAAGCCATGCACTTAATTGGTTGGTAGAGCCTGGGATTCAAATGCATGTTCTTAACCACTATGCAGAAATGTTCTCCCTATGCTATTTTGCTAAAGCATCCTCAGGTTTATGATCTGAAGGAACAAATTGATAGTGTCCTCATGTGTCCTGAATAGTGTGATAAGTTATCTTGTGACAACCCCAAATAGCAACAGTTCCCCATCATTATATTGTGAGGCCTCAGCTGTGTTTCTAGCCAGAGGCAGAAGGTGTAGAACCAGAGGCCATGTGATTCTTTATTTTCATTTTCAGGGCACTGGAGTGTAATTTTTTTCCAGCCATACTCTGGTGCACAGCCCCCTTGCTGAATGCCCTTTGGTGCGGCTCCATTTATAAGGAGTTATCACATATTTCATTTGTTCATCTGAACATCCAATGTTTATTGCAGGGCAGAGCAGCCACATGATTGTAAGTACTTACCCAGACAAATTAAATGATTCAGTGTAGTAGCTCTGAAAAGTAATTTCCACGTGCGGGATCACATTTATCATCACCCAGATTCAAAGGCACAAAATAGCGCATTGACATTGGTAACTTATTCATAACATGCCCTGTCTACCTTGTTTGTTTGTTTTGTTGTTAGAAACCAACCCAAATCCCATCTGTAGGATGACACACACAAAAAGATGATACTTAAATATTAGGGCTGTGGTGGGGCAAAGCAATTGAGGCATATCCAGCATTAAACTGTTGCTCTCTGCCTCCTGGGTGCATTATGTAAAGATGTGGTGATTGCCAGATTTTTCTTTAACGGTTTGGCTAACTGCTTCTTCAGTGCCTTCGGGTCTCTCAAGGAAGTGTACGTATACGGCATTTTTAAACACAGTACTGACCCAGGAGGAAGCATCGGGTTCTTTTGGGTTTTCACTTCATGATTACTGAACTTTCCTGCAAGGTTTTTTTTTTTTTTCCCACAGATTTTCCCTCCAGGAAGAGAAGGAACATTCTTTACAATTCTAGCCTCAGTAAAGAATGACCTCCTTGCCTCAGAGAGGGTCTTTTGGTTATTAGTGGCCAAAAAAAAAAAAAAAAAAAAAAAAGAATGATCCTAAAGCTAGTTTTTATTTTAAAGCAAAAATTCTAGTTTGGAGGGGAAAAAAAAAATCTAATCTCAAGCCCTAGGACATATAAGGTTAATGGCAAACTTGCTTCAAGGAGAGAAATATAAAAAGCAAAATTGCTAAGTCTGCTGAAGAACTAATCAAGCATATTGTTCCCCTGATTCTATAAAATTACAGCGAGCCCTTTAGAAAGGTTGAAAAGATGTCCATGGTGTGCTCTCAGTTTACTCTGTAAGTGTGCGTTCCCTCTTCCCTGTGGTTCCACAGGTGCTGGTGTGTGCTGAAGGGGTAGGCTACTGGTTCTCCTGGCTGAGGGCTAGTGTCTTTCCAAATGACAGATGGTTCCCTCTGCTGGCTGAACTTAAATTCAGTCCTCCCAGCTGAGCCAAGGTGGGAGGAATCACCATCCTTCTCACTGATTATTAAAACATAGTTCTGAGTCTAATCCTTAAAGAAACCAACCCTCTGTGACCAGTTAAGTGCGCATCAGAACTGGTGATGGGTGTCTTTCCTTCCTTCTTCCCTTCCCTCCAACTTCCCTTCCTCCCTCCCCTCCACCTTCCCTTCCTCCCTCCCTCCTCTCTTTCTGTCTCCTTCCTTCCCTCCCTATCTCCGTTTTTCCTTCCTTCTTTAGAGGAAAATTTTAAAATACAAATGAGCACAAAAGATAGTATGAAAAACACCTGTATTTCTACTTTCGAAAAAGGAGCATCTGTTTATGTATGTTAGATTTAATTCCAGTTTGTGTGTTTGTTTCTTGTAAAGGAAATTACTGATGAAACCAATACCCTTTTAACTACCATATCCTATCTTTCCTTTCACTCTCCACTCTCTCAACTGCCTACACCCTCTCCCCAGAATTCCCTACCATAAATTTAGGATGTATTTAATCAGTCTGTTGTTTATTTTTTTTTTTGTACACATAGATGTACCCACAACTAATATGTACTATTATGTTTGTATGTTTAAATTCTTATTGTTTTTTTTAATACAACATTATTTATGAAACTTATCTATACTGATGATTATAAAACCAACTGATTCCTTTTAACAGCTGAATAATATTCCATTCTATAAAATATAGCACAGTTTACTTACCTATTCCCTTTTCAGGGCAACTTTTAGGTCACTTCCAAGTTTTGCTATACAACAAAACAAAACAAAACAAAACAAAACATTGCAATAATCTTTTTGATAAATATCTCTGTGTTGCTTGAGCCCAGTGTACCCCACAAGAAGTATCAGTCTGCAGTGGGATATATGTAGTATTACTCCTGATAAATGCAACAAAATTACTCACTAGAATGATATACCAATTCATGATTCTGCCAGAAGTAAACTAGAGGACTATGCTATTTTTTCCACATCTTGAACAACACTGAATTTGTCTTTTTCATGTTTACTATTCTCATAGAAGAAAAATGGAATTCCATTATTTTAATTTGCATTTTCCTCTTGTGAGGCTGAGCTTTTTTTGTTTTTTTCTTATGTTCGCTGTCCATTGAGATTTTCTCTTTTAACATGCCTTTTTTTCTATTTGTTTACTCATCTTTTTCTTGATTTTAGGAGTTCCTTAAATATTCTGTTTATTTATTCTCTGCTGTTAAATATATTGCCACTATCTTTGTCTGGTCTGGCAATTTGAGAAGATTATTATCAAGAACTCTGGCGTATCTCTCTCCCTGCGGACCACTGCAGATCCTTTTGGATCTTCTTTTAAAACATGCAGCAGACAACTGCTCACTTCTCCCTACCCTCTGTGCTATCTGACCAGAACCTTTCTTCGCCAGGGTTACTGCAGGACTCTCTTACGTGGCCATGCCCTTTCAGTGTTTTTTCAAAGAGCCAGAAAGATCTTATTAAATGTACATCAGATCTTATGCCAGCTCTGCTCAGCACTGTCTGCTGGCCTGCAAGTAAAAGACCAAGTTCTTCCAATGGCCCCAGAGTCCAGCACCCTCCAGCTCCCTGTCATGGCTCTGACCTTGTCTCACGTGCTTCACTCTCCCCTCCCTGCTCTAGCCACACTGGCCTCCATACTGTCCTTGTAATCCACCAAACATTCTCCTGCCCTGGGCCTTTGCATTTCTGTTCCCTCTGCTTGGAACTTCCTTCATCCAAAGCCATCTTTATGACCATCTTCACCTCACTGAGGTCCTTCCTGAGCCGTTATCCTCTTGGGTAAGATCTTCATTATCTCTTCGCTTAAAGATGCAACTATTTCTCCAGATTCACTATGAGTTTCCTAGGTCTGCTGTAACAAAGTACCACAAACTGGGTGGCTTAAGACAATAGAAATTTATTTTCTCACAGTTCTGAAGGCTACAAGTCTGAAAATGAAGTCCTACCAGAGCCACACTCCTTGTGTAACCTGCAGGGAAGTCCTTCTTCCTAGTTTCCAGTGCGTTGCCTGCAGTCCTTGGCTTGCAGCTGCATAACTCTAATCTCAGCCTTGGTCATCACATGGCATTCTCCCTGTGTGTCTATTTTCACATGATTGTCTTTTGTAATAGAGGCCCACTCTACTCCGGTGTGACCTCGTTTTAACCAGTTACATCTGTATTGATCTCTTTTCCAAATAAAGTCACATTCCGTGGTACTAGGGGTTAGGACTTCAACGTTTTTTTGTTTTTTTTTTTTTGGCACAGGTGAAAAAGCCATAATTCAACCGATTACACTCATAATCTTTCTCACTCTGTGTTTCTACGGAGCATGCAGTACTTTTTAACCAGTCTTGTATTTTACATATTTATTTTGGTTTACTATCTGTCTCCCTCACCAGAATGCAGGCATTATGAAGGCAGGATTTGGGGCTATTTGTTTACTGCTGGAGAGAACAGTACCTGACACCTTGGTAGGAACTCAATAAATATTTGTTGAATAAATGATTACCTGTTTTCAGTTACTGCGTGAGCAGATCATGTAACATGATACAGACCAAAAACCATAAGATAAAGAAAGGAAATAAACCTTTTGTTACCTTTAAACAAAATCCTAGGAAATGAATAGGTGTTTATAATTTTGATACTTTTATTTCAAAGAAGGTCAAGTGAAGGCAAAGCAGAAGTAGAAGTCTGAGCAGAGAGAAGCTGATCAGCTGGAGAATTAGTACGTTGTCACTGAGCGATTTATGCGCAGTGGGTCTCCTCTGGTTTCTCTGTCACGTCTCTCCTTTGGAGTTGTCCCTGCGTGGGGCATGGGGTTCTCACTTTGCCTGAGCACCTAACATGTGCCATGAAGTAGTCCTTGGTGTTTTATCCTCATTTTAAAAAATTATTCTCTTGATAAATATACCCTTCATATATTATTATACCCATTTGGCAGAGGTGAAAAGTAAGGTTCAATGAAATTCAGCTGCTGTATAAGACACAGATAGTAAATACATTACTTGAATTCAAACTCAGGCCAGTAGGGCCAAAAAGCCACATTCCTTCCATTGTTAGGTTCCCTCAGATTCTCATGGACACCAGAGTTTCAAAGGACAAGATGTAAACTGACCTGCAAAATACTCTTCAGATAAATGCTTTGGCATAGACCACCACAAAACCAGGGAAGTCCTCTTCCTGCTGGACTTGTTGTTGGCCTTATCATTCTAAATTGAATACCCGAGTGCCAAGACTGGCTGGATCTGAGGAGGGTCAAATAATAATGCAGCCAGAACAGCCCAGGATGAGAAATGAGAAGATGAAATGTCAAAGCACCATTCTGCTGCTTCCTTTATGTGATCTTGTAGGAGTCACTGAAGCCACTCTTTAGTCGCGATCTCTCTTGTGCAGAGTAATAATACTTTACAGGAATCGCACATGTGCCTTTATTCTGACCTTTTAACAGAACTAATGCAGTCATGCTAGCTCAGTATTCATGGTGAATGTCCCTAATGAAGTTGTACCTAGAAGACATTTGGATCACTGCTGAAATGATCATGTGAATTTCTCGTTCATGGTGTAGGTATCCTAGGACTGCCTGCCTGCCGAGACCTTCTATCAAATCTTCGTGCACCCTGCTGTTGAGCATCCAAGGAAGTGACAGTATTCAGAGAGGTAACATTTACTTAATTTAAAATTTTTCATACAGTTCGGTATAACGGACCTACTATGCGCATCTTTGTAATAGTAGTAAGATTCCCACGTACGTATGAAATAGCACTCTTAAAATGGAAAAATTTCAGGGCTCAATTCCCTTGGAGAATTTACTCTCTCCCATCTTCTATTTGTAGCTGCCACTTAAAACTTGGGAGTATAAATATTATGTCAGTTAAATAAAGGAGTGATGACTTCACTTTTTTAAGAAAGCATTACGTTCCTTTCCATGAAATGTAGTTTAACTGTTACCTGATTGACATGCTACTATATTATTCTCCCCCCACCAGGCACTTACACATATTTCATAATTTTTATGTATAAAAAATAAGGTTAAACAGTTACAAAGTCAAGTTGTTATGCTTTGCATGATTTTGAGAATGATCATGAAAAAGAAATGACATTAGCTGTAGCAGGAGGATGCTTCTGATATGAAACATATCTCCTAAAATGGCAAGGAATTGTTCTTGGTCAGAGAAAGACATAGTGGCATACTTTGGGAAGTGAAGAATAAATCTTATAAAAAGAATTGAAGACAGGGCAAAATAATTACTTGTCTTTGTATGTCTCTGAATGGTTTCACTGGATAAGTTGAATATGCATTTAAAAAATAGCAATAAAGCAAGGGAAATGTGCTAATGGGGCGAAATTTCCCCAGCATGTTGTCAGTGGGCTGTGTTCATTTAACGCCCCCCTAGAACTCACATGTGTATACCCCTCTCCTTTTCTCTCACCCCTTCTCGTCTTGACTCCCTTGATAGTTGCTCCCATTCTGAGGTCTCAGTGAACAATTTAGCATGTGTAACAGATATAAATATTGAATGGCCCCATGCGTCAGAGCATAAAGATACTGTATCCTTTTTCTTGCTTTCAGTCAAGACCAAGTCTCCTGTTTCCACTTTACATTGTTTGCCTACTTGCTCTTGGCCCTGCCTTCTATTCTCTCATTCCACAGTCACTTGAAACTAACCCATAGGTTTATGCAAAGTTTACAAAGTTGGGCAAGATTGCCCCCCAAGATTGTTGGACTGTGAGACATTGCTGTGTTTTCTAGAACTACTCACCAAATGCAGACTATTCTGGCATGCGTCAGGCATCCTCACTTCTTAATGTGCCTGATTTCTGACTGGTGAATCACCTGCCTATCTAGAGAGTTTTTCTGGAAGACATAGAAGGTTTAAGGGTAGTAAGTGAAATGAACTGAAATAGAACACTGGTGTTACATGCCTGTTTACTATAATCTTGACATGGAATTATTTGATCATTGTGTTATTGTTCTGGTTGGTATTTTTAAGCCCTGAAAAAGGCTCTTTTAAGCACGAACACTGTCAATATAAAGTATATATCTGAAAGAGTGGCATTTTAATATCAGTAATTAGTGGAAGGAGGAATTGTAGACTGTAACTTCAAGTTTTCAGATCTCCACTTACTCCTTTTTGGTTAAAAAGATTTCTCTTCTGTCTTCTAATAGTAAAAAGCATGTGCTTCATGATTACAAATACCCATCCTTTGCTGTTTCTTTTCTTTAAAAGGACTAATTCAGATTTCTGCTATTTGCTGTGTGATGTCACTTAACTGCTTTAACCTCTCTGAGCTTTGGTATCTTCCTCCATAATATGAGGCTAATTATAAGAAGTACCTCATAGAATGGCTATGAAGCATTAAATGACAATTTTTATAAAATGATTAGCAAGGTATCAGGCACACAGAAGCTCTCAAGAAATGGTAAGGATTGTTATTAGAAGAAAACCTGCACTTACCAACTCTGTATTGGTGTTTAAGGATGTTATCTTCAATATTCTGTTTCTCTTAGGATGTTACCTATTGCACTTTTCAATGAAGCAAGATATAGAGCTATCTGAGACCAAAAAAACTGAGGTAAAATAAATAATGTGGCAAAGTACCATGTAGATAATCTTTGGTAGTCGTGATCCTGTACAAGCCTCATTGCTTTGAGATTAAATGCTGCCAGTGTAAGAGCCAGATCTGATTGATGTTTTATCATCTTATCATTTAACTTTGTGCTGTGCTTTCATTCCAAATCTTCTTATGTATTTGGCAGGATGATCAGGAAAGCTCTATGTCTGATTTAACATTTCTACTTAAAACCAAAACTAAAAATTACCAAATGAGGTAATGAATGGAGGTTCCAGTATGGCTAAGTAAGCTCTGCTGAACCTGACATTTTCATAGGTAACAACTGTAAAGTATGGGGGGAAAATTACCTGAAGGCCCTAGAGAGTGAAAATAAGCAGGTAGATTTGGGAAGGGAATTGAGATTCAAAACTTGGAGGCAGAGACCAGTGCAGAATGAGCTCCCCATTTTACAGCTTTTAGACTGAGATCATGTTGAAGTTATTGTCACTTGGGGTGGCTAACTCTAGTAGAAAAACCACCGTCTTTTTGGTTCCAAGACCTGAAGAGCAGGGTTCAAGGCAATCACAGTCACTGAAAAACAAAGTTAGAATTCTACAAAGGAGGGAGACAGACAGGGAAAGCTCCCAATTCAATGTATGTATACTACTCAAATTTTTGACTGACCTCTGAACCATGGATGCATGGAGCAGATAAAAACTAGGACAGCTAATGATAAAAGAGCTGAGATTTGAGCTGCTACCTAGGAGACAGTTTGTAATTTGGGTATAACCAAATTAATTGCCTGCTGAAACAAATAAATCAGTGCTCTCCAGAGAACCATAATAGATTCTGGAGTCTTCACTCCATAATATTCACATTCATACATTCACATACCACCCCAAATTGCATAACATATGAAGAGCCAAGAAAATGGGACCCCTTCTGAAGAGAAAAGGCACTCGTCTAAAACTAATTCCAAGATTGTTACCGAAGGCAAGTTTGTGTGCCTGCTGCACCTTGAGGCCAAACAAACTGAAACATCAAAGTTTGGAGAAGAGAAAGGTTTATTGCAGGGCCGAGCAAGGAGGATGGGGGTGGCTCATGCCCAAGAAAACCTCGAACTCCCTGAAGGGTTTCAGCAAAGCTTATTTAAAGGCCAGGTAAGGGGGGTGGGTCTTAAGGTGCGTGATCAGTTCATGCACGATTCTCTGATTGGTTAATGTGGAGGTAACAGTGCTGTCAACACTATCAACCCCTAGGTGCCAGAAGGTCTCAGGGCTACACACTCTCAATCATCAAGTAGTAGTTAATTTCTTCCCTTTGGTGGTGGTTTTAAGCATCTGAAAAACTCAGGAAATATACATGAGATGCTATTATCTGGGTACTTCAGAGAGGAGCTACAGCAGAGGATATAGGGGAGAGGTCTGATCCTGGAAGGCCCTACAGGGTCCTGCTCTGTTACAAGGTGACCCAGGGGTGGGAATTAGCAAAGAGTTTAAAGCAGCTATTATAACCATACTCAATGAGGATAGAAAGATACATTTACAATGAATAAAAACATAGTAAATAAAACCAAAAAAAAGAGTCAAATGGGAATCTTAGAACTGAAAAATATAGTATTTGAAATAAAAAAAAAATCACTGAGTGGGCCTAAATCCATTGGAAGTAACAGAGGAAGTTGTCAATGAACCTGAAGATAGAGCAGTAGGAATTTTCCTTCTGAAGAACAGAAAAAAAAAAGATTAAAAAAAAAAAAACTGAAGAGAAAAAAATGAACAGAGACCCAGGGGCCCACATGACAAAAATAAAAATGTCTAACATACAAGTAATTGGCATCTTTGAAAGAGATGAGAAAGAGAATGGGGCAGGAAAATATTTGAAGAAATAATGACCCCAAGTTTTAAAATTTGGAGAAATAACATACATTTACAGATCAAGAAACTCAGCGAACCTCAAACAGGGTAAATTTGAAGCAAATTATACCTAGGCACATCATAGTCAAACTTCTGGACACTGACTATAAGAGAAAATCTTGATAACAGAGAAAAATGGCACGTTACCTTCTGTGAAACAGGACTTTAAAATGAGCCCTGCCTTCTCATCAGAAACTACGGGGTCCAGGAAAAGTAAAATGATATTTTTAAAGTACAGAGAGAAAAAAAAAATCCTATTAACCCAGAAATCTATGTATAGTGAAAATATCCTTTGAGAATGAAGGCAAATTAAAGACATTTTCAGATAAAAGTAAACTAAGAGAATTCATTGCCAGCAGACCTACATCACAAGAAATGCTAAAGGAAGTTATTCAGGCTGAAGTGAGATAACACCAGATGGAATCGTAAATCTTCAAGAAGGAATGAAGAATGTCAGAGATTGTAAATATAAAAGAGTACTTTTCGTCTCTGTATCTTTAAAATACAGAGGACTTTTTAAAGCCAAATTATAACACTGTCTTGTGGTGTTTACCATGTGCTATGTGTAGATGTTGTTCATATGACAATTATAGCATGAGGAATGGGGGGGCGCATGGTAAATGGACTCATACAGTTGCATGGTTTTCAAATTTTATATGAGATTGTATGAAGTGAACTCTTAAGTAGACTGTGAAAGGTCAAGAATGTCTATTTTAATGCTTAGAACAACCACTAAAAATCTGGCAAAATAGAATCCTAAAATTTAATTTAATGATCCCAGAAGAATGCAGAAAGAAAGGAACAGAGAACAAGAAACAGAGGGAGCAAACAGAAAACAGATAATAAAATTGTAGCTCTAAATGCAGCCATATCGTATTAACCATATTTAATTATATTAAATGTTAATGAAATAACTAAAAATCAGAATTTATCAGAATGGATTAAAAACAGAACAACTATACAGATAAATTTAAAGTAAATTGATGGATGTGGGAGGGAAATTACTCCGTGGTAGAGTGCATGCTTAGCATACACAAGGTGCTGGGTTCAATCCCTAGTACCTCTGTTAAAAAAAAAATTGAAATAAGTAAACCTAATTACCTCCCCCCACCCATAACCAAAGAAAAAACCAGAAAGAAAAGAAAAGAAAAAAGGTCAGTTAGTATATAAAAATGATAAATTATGTAAAATTGAAAAATATACTATGGAAGCATAAGAAGTCTAGATAAAGTGGTTATATT
This sequence comes from Camelus dromedarius, assembly GCF_036321535.1. Lineage (NCBI taxonomy): Eukaryota > Metazoa > Chordata > Mammalia > Artiodactyla > Camelidae > Camelus > Camelus dromedarius. The sequence goes on from NC_087452.1 coordinate 25,172,970, forward strand.
ACAGTATTTCATAATAATAAAAGGATCATTATATTAAGATAAGAGTTATAAATGATAAAATTTACCTGATAAAATTTTAATGATAAACAACAAGTTCCTACTGTAAAGCACAGGGAGCTACATTCAATATCCTGCAATAGCCTATAATGAAAAAGATTGTGAAAAGGAATATATATGTATATATAACTGAAACATTCTGCTGTACATTAGAAATTAATGCAACATTGTAAACAGACTATACTTCAATTAAAAAAGGGGAGGAAAAAAGAAAAAAAAGGAGGTACATATAACATCTAGTTCATAGAAAACTCATTTTTCCTGCGCCTTCTAAAAAAGGTGATTTAAAAAAATTCTGATGAGATTACCTGAAGTATTTTTGAGTCTAGAATTTTTTGAGAACTGTCTCAATTGTGAGTCAAGAGACACAGGTGGCTCATCACTGTGAGCTAACAACCATTTCATAAAATTGTGGAATCAAAGCTTAGCACAAGTGAGAAAAAAGCAGAGGTGAAGAGCATAGACATCTGTGTGCCTAACGGCTTATAAGTTTTTCATTACACATTTTTGTGCACTGCGTGTTTGCTTCATTTACTGCGTTTTACATGTTTTACCATCTCCCATGATTCAGGATCAGGCTAGGCATTCTCATAACTCAGTCCCTCAAGTTCATATTTAATTGGTATGCATATTTAATTGGTATTCAGAATAGTCCATTCTGTTTGGTCCCCTCACCATATGAGTTGTTAAATATTTTGAATATCATCCCTGTTCACAGTAGTTATATAAGTTAGAAGTATTTTCTCCATTTGTCAGTGGAAGAATTGTAGGCTCAGAGGTTCAATATATTGGGTAATATCATATAACTGGGTGGCAGAGCCCGCCTTCAAATCCACATCTGTCTGTTTCTAAAGCTTACCCCTCTGCACTATATCATTTCTTCTGAGGAAATATCGCTGATCCGTTGTTATTAGGGTATGCACATGAGGATCTACACTGCCTTTTTCTGGACTCCTTGAGGACAAATGGACATTTTAATGGTATATCTGCTACATTCTAGATACAGTCAGTGGCTCTGAAACATGAGGAAGCTTGCTGTTTTACATAGAGACAGACCCATGATTTTGGCCCAGTTCTCTGGGTACACTAAGATATGAATTACTAAGCCTAAAAACTTCACGTGTGTGTATTCTTGATAGAGTTCTGTATTTCCAGTAGATATGTTTACATTAAGAATTTAGGGATTGTTGACAACGTTCTGATTTCCATGTGTCCTGTGACGTGACAGGAGGGCAGCAAGTGTGGACGGGCGCCCAGCCTGGGGCAGGATTTTACATCAGCGCATGGAAGGCAGAGGGCTAAGTGACTTCTAAACGATATGTAAGAGTTAGGCATTTGAGTTTTACTGCTTCTGATTAATGGAACTTCACTTCTATCTTAAAGGGTCAATATTTCAGGCTTTTCAAAAGTTACTATGTAACTGGATGCTTTTGCAAATACTCTCTGAATCTTTACAACAATGTTAAGAAATAGATATTATCCCCATTTTAGAAATAAGGACACTGAAGCTTCCATATTCTCTCCTCTTAAATAGAAGACATTTGCTCCTCTCTGTAACATAAGACCTAAGCAATAAGTTATGGCTTCACTGTAACTGCTTGTGAGAATCTTTGTGTAATTCCCATAATATATGTGAGGGTCCCTAACCTGGAATCGAGTAACACAAATCCTCATCATTCCTAGCTCCCTTGCTAGCTAGCTAAGTTGGCTCTACCTCATTTGTGATGGTGTATAGCTGATTAAAAATAAGATGAATAAAATATACATAGAAAAGCAGGAAAGAAATCCACCCATCACTATTGCTGATAGAGTGGCAAACAGATACTAAGCACAAAAGTGCTCTCTGAGTTTTCAGGCAGAGCAGAGGAAAGAGGGGCACACAGAAAGTTTCATATTCCTGTGGTCAGAAATGTTGAAACATGTCAGAAATTTCTCATGTGATTCGAAGATCGCTTCCTGTGTTTGTGATTTTATAAAATAGGATAATAACACCTACCTTTCAGAATCTTGGGAGGTTGAACTGAGACCACATGGCACATAAATGTTAGTTTGCTGCTGTCCTTATATAACCCCAGTAAAGGTTCATGGTCGAAATCTAAGGACAGACTCTAGTTAGTTTAGTTAAACTACATAGTCTGAACTCTTTGGATCATCTAGTTACTGTTTATGTAAGGATCCTTATGTTGGCAACAACTGTGAGAAACACTATAATATTCTCCATACAAGATATTATTGTTCATGTTTCATAAATTGGAAACTGAGCCCCAGAGAAGTGATGTCAGTTGACCAAGGCCACATACAAGGGTTTTAGTCAGAATTTGACCCCCTGTCTCTACATCACCAAAGCCCATGGTTTTTCTACTACATTATACTGCTTCTAAAATATTGAATGATTTAGCAGTTTTGGTATTATTTCCAAGAACTCTTCTAGTTTATAAAGCAGTGATTGTAAAGAACAGGTACATACTGGGTTAAAATTCATGTGATGTGAAATCACTGAGGGAATCGTTACTCAGAAGGCCCCACATGTCCACTGACAACATGCAAGATCCTTCAAATATGTATATTTTGTGTTTGTGTTTTATTTTTTTTAAAAAACAAGTTATTCGTCAAGACTTGAGGACTTTGGAGAGTGACAGAGTGTAAGGCCACCCCAGGACCACTAGTGACAACTTTGCCAATACAGTTGGAATGTTTCTGAACTATAAAGCTTATTTAATGAAAAGAGACCCCAAAAACCCTTTTACTAATGTGTAGTGCTCTCTTGTCAGTTTGAAATGAGCAAACTGTGTGCCTACTGATTACCATGCATACAGTATATGCTCATTAAATCATGCACTGTGGGTTCCTTCAGGTTGTCAAACTGTTTAATTGAAAAAAAAAATGTGTTGCTCTTACGGGAAAGAGGCTGGAATCAAAGGGCTTGGAGAGCTTACTCTTAATATTTTGGAGTTTGCTTTTAAGTACAGCCAGAAATTGTTCTATTTTACAGTTTTGATTAAAGCACTGTTCCTTCTGCATCTTTTTTTGTTTTTTGGCTTTGTTTATAATTCAAATGCTGTAATTATAATGGAGTTGCTTTTGTAATAGAGCTACTAAATCATTCTGCTGGCAGATGGAAACCAGAGTGAAGGGCTTGGTTTTTTGTGCTATAGCTATAAGGCTGGCTTGGGTATGTTAGGCTGAAACACACTGGGTATAAGAGATCTGGATGGGTTTTAGTTTTGCCAAATCTTATCACCTCAGTGGATGAATTAATCCTTTTTGACAGCTGACACCCTTAGGCTATCAGGGCCTATGATCATCAGGCTCTGTGCTATGTTTATATGGTAGCTCTAAAATTACCAGTGCTCAAGCTCCACCCTAGACCAGATAAATCAGAATCCTTGAGGGTGACTGTTTTTAAAAGCTCTCTGTGTTATTCAAACGTGAGCCAAGGTTGAGAGAGACTGGCCTAGACTGACTCAAGTTGTCCAGTATTTCAATACAGGACTGACTCAGCAACTGTTGTCATCAACCAACCACAAGGCATCAACCAATGACTTACCTACCAATAAACCCTTTAGGGTTTCAGGTTAAAAACTCTGATTTCTGGGCTTCATTTAGATCTATTAAATGAGATTCTTTGTAGACAGGGTCCAGGAATCTCCATTTTTAACCAGAGCCCTAGGTGATTCTTACGCACTAAGGTTTGAGAATTTGCTCGAGAAACAAGATGATCTTTATAAGTGAAGTTGGGTAGAGCTTTAGAACAAAGTGCATCAATCATAGTAAAATCAGGGTAGGGTTTTTTTTTTTAAACAATAGAGATTTTGGTACATTAATTTAGGCTGACTGGTATTGTGCATGGTTATAATACCATCAGCTTTATTTGTGGGGAACTACCCCCCACCACGCCGTCACCACCACTCTGTAGTACCATGTGAGACTCAAGAATGCACACACACTCCATGGATTCTTTCACCTTTAGATATCTGGGCCTAATGACTAGGGCCAGTGCATCTTTTCAAAGGCCTAGAAAAATATTGAAAACCAAAAGGAAAAGAAAATTATTTTGGCTTCAAAGTATGGAAGAATTGCAGAATCAGAGCAATTAGCTATTTCATGAAATGTCCACAAAATAGAATGTTACGCTATTGCTATTAAGTACTACAATTAGTAATTATAAAGAGCCTGCATTTACAGACATTTTATGAGTTAGCTTTTCTTGCCTCTTAAGAGTATCTGAAAATGCATGATGACTGCTAAGAAATTTTAGCCAGTTTTAAAATTAAATAAGCCAAATGATATGTAACCAAATAATTTCAAATGGCAAAAATACAAAAACCTTCTCAAAGACTCTACATCCAACAGTTGTTTATTGTGGTCTATCAGATATAATGTGGAATTGAGCTTTCCCCAAAACTGTGCCTAGGGTCCAGGAAGGTCATGTGTCCCAGAGTATATACTTAAAAATTAAAGGATGTTTGACTCTCCTGGGCTCCTTTCTCATTGACAAGACCATCAAAATACACCTAAGCAACCCTACTAAACTGAACATTGTTGCTCAACTTTCCTCCTCTAGGGAAAAAAAAAAAAAAAAGGAAAATGCAAAAAGATAAGCAAAAAAAATTGAAATATTTTTAGCTACACATCACACTCTTTAAAAGTACATCACTTACACAAAAGTTGGGACTGTTAATGAGCATCAAATGAGACTGACAAGGCAAACTGCACACTATACTTCTTGCTCAGAAAATTACCCCTAAGAAATTATGATAATAGTAGTGAAACAACACATGACTAAAATAAAAGACAGAGGAGTAGGTACCACTAGACATTAGGAGTCTCTGAGGTCAGTTGGTAACAAGAACTAAATGTAGTTTTTCAATTCTCTGTGCTATTTTCGTACTTTGGTTTTGATTACATATTAGGTCCTCAGTTTTAGTATTCTCCTGATCCATGGATTATGATTCCTGTTGCTAACATCTTACTTGAGGTACATCTTGCCCTTTTCTTGGCCCCCTTTTTTGTTTCTTTTGTAAAAGATACCACAGCTGTTTTATTTATTTTTTGGTTTACCTTCCTTTTTGACTGTCGATTCTCCCCCCAGAATATAACCTTCGTGAAAACATGAATTATGGTTGTACTTTACCAAATCAATCATGGGGAAGAAAGGGTGGTGACAACTGATCACTTTGTCCTTGCCAGCAGTGATCAGTCAGACTGAGTGTCATGCTGTTAGGAACAATGTTACAAATGCTTAAGGTCAGGAAATATTTTCAAACATCTTTTGTAAACTTGGATTCTATAACTCAACGTCAACAAATGAGTGACAAGAAGGAGGCTGTATTCATGTTTCACCTATATCTCTTTTACCCCTTCCAGCATCCAAAAGAGGGGAAAAGCCAAAAGAATCAACTTTTCTATAAATTCTGTGACTTCTGGATGAATAAAATGGTTTAATTGTTCACTTGAAAGTGACTACTTTATACTTCTGGAAAGGGGCCTGAAAATTTCTTGGCAATACTTCAACTGATTAATAATTTAGAATGATGATTGACTGGAGAATGGAAGTAGAGCTAATAGCCTCTCATTTTCCTCTTTATTATTTCAGACAAATTGGTAAGTCATGATGGAGGTGTGGGGTGTTTCTGGGTCAACTGGCTAGAAGCTCTGGATTAAAAATGGAGAGAGATATTTGATCTCTCTAAGGTGTTGACTTCACCCTTAATGGAGCTGGATGACATTGTGATATGTTGCTTCTGATGCTTAGCTGCTCAGTGCTGCTATTACACTCCCCCAAAACGTCTGTGTGAACAGCAGGAAACTCCTACTCTGACTCTGCTGTGTGCTACACCATGCTAGACACTGGTTAGGGTGAAACAAGGGATCCAACACAATTCTAACCTTAAGGAGTTCAAAATTCTGACAAGAGAGACACATATGTCTAAAAATCACTCTTCTACCAGGTAAAAAGTACTAAGTATCTTAAGAGAGGGATAAGAACAAATACCATGGGAGCCATTCGCTTATGGATTGATGTGAGGAATCTGCCTAATAGGGAATTAGTGATTTGAAACAAAGTGAGAAAGTCAAACTATCTTGTACGAGCTGTGAGTGCTGGTAACAGCAATTAGAATGAGCAAATGCCTAAGAAAGGAGTGCTGGCATGAGAACCTGGTTGAGATTTCCAGGGCTATGTAAAGCTGTGTGTCTGCCTTCAGAAAGACAGGATTTGGGTAAATTGTATCCTAGAAGGACTGAAGTGAGCATCATCCTAGAAAAATGCACAGGGGTTTACCCGCTGGACGTTTCCGCTGCTTCCTGAGAGACTGTGGCCAGCGAGGAGGAGCCAGTGTTACTGCAGCTATTGCCAGGGGTGCTGATTTCTTCTCCTATCTCTAAGGAAGGAGTGGCTGGACCCTCCCCAACCTAAATGCCACAAATTCTGAAGAGAGGTGGGTTTCTCATCTAAATAAAACAGTGTGTATATTTGAGTGCCAATTCTGATTCCACTGGTTGAATTTTTGCTAACGTAACCAGGACCTGAATGGAAAGACTCACCTTAAGGAACAATGAATTGTATGTACTTTTCCTGATTCCCTCTGCCCCCCCCCCAAATCTCCCACAGACTTAAGTAATTTCCAGAATATTTATTTTTTTTAGTATTTGTATATGTTCTTGTTATGGACTGAATTTTGTCCCTTCAAAATTCATATGGTAAAGCCTAACCCCCAAGGTGACTGTATTTGGTGACAGGGCCCTGAAAGAGGTAATTAAGGTTAAATGAGGTCATAAGAGTGAGACCCTAATCCAGTGGGACTAGTGTTCTTATAAAAAGAAGAAAAGACACCAGAGATGCACCCACACAGAGCAGAAATCATGTGCACACAGGAAGGTGGCCTGCTGCAAGCCAGGGAGAGAGGCCTCTGGGGAAACCAGATCTGCTGATCTCCTTGATCTTGGACTTTCAGCCTCTAGAACGGTTGAGAAGTACATTTCCATGGTTTAAGCCATTCAGTCCGTGGTATTTTGTTATGGCAGCCCTTGAAGACTAATACAGTTGTTGACAAATCCTCCTGGGGGTTTGATTTGTGAGCCTAAGTCAATAGCAAATTAAATGGACCTCTCAATTTGGGCCAAAGCAACTATGCAAGGTCTTAAGGAATGATTCTCCTGTCTTTCTCATTAAGTGTCTAGCGTAACCATGGTATAAAGCTACTCATTTATGCGGAGCAAATTTTTCTCTCAGACGCCTACTTACCAACAAATATTCACGGAGTACCTACTATGTGCCAGTTACAGATTATGATCAGAAGGAGCTGTCAGTCTACAAGAGGAAATATAATAGGCACATAAAATGCCGTGTTTTATGTGCCTATTTATATTTCCTGTCATAAAATACTGTCATGTGTTTGCAGGAATGCCTCGAGCGTGCCAAGAGTGAAAGGATCCTTTGCAAGTGAATGGCAGGGAAGACTCCTGGTGGTGACATTGAAGGAAGGCTTTGGAGGATGGATAGGATTTGGCCATGCAGTGTTGAGCAATGAGGGAGGGACAGCTGAGGAGAGGAAGGAACAAGCAAAGGCTTAGAGGTAGTAACCCTGGGAAGTTTATGGGGAGCTATGCACTTTGATTGACACGTAGAATATGCAAAGGGAAATTTCCCTTCATAAGGCTGAGCTGTCTTGGACTCAAAGACTTCCTTCATAAAGGCATGATGATATGTCTGGCATTGTCCTTCGTACATCATTACATTAACTCATTCACACTCATAATAACCCTACAAGGTAGGTGCTAGTATTATCTCAGTCTATAGATGGAGAAACTGAGGCATAGATGGATTAGGTAACTTGTCAATTACTAGTAAACAGTAGAGGTGGGATTTGAACCTAGGCATCCTGGCTCCAGATTTCTTGCTTATATAAAGGCAGCTTGAGCATCTAATTGGGTGCCCATAATTTGCAAATGGGGCAAGATGCATAGCTTTGAGATAGTGGGCAACTTGTCCTATTTCCTTGAGCAAAGGAAGGGCAGAGCCACTGACTTTAATGACCATGAGGGCATTGCAGTGCCCCTGGCCACCTTCCTCTAAGTTAGCCATGTTTGCAGCCATTCGTGGAAATAAATTGTCGGTACAGGGGAACAAAAGTGTTTTTCAGGCGATTTGCTGCCGTGGTTAGCCTAGGACATGGTTATGAAAGGAGCTTTTCTGCATCTGCTGCCTTCCGGGGTTACATTCTTAGTGAATCCACGGCCTCAAAATGGAGCTTGTTACTTGCGTGTCATCCGAGGGTGGCAATGAGTTGCATGTGTTTGGTTGGGTGCCAGCTCCCAGGGTGCCAGACCTCAGTGGGGGAGCCACTGTTTGTCATGAATTAGTCTTTAAATAAAAGCAAGTTTTTAAAATGGAGCATGCTAATTTGGGTTTTGCTAACCCCCTCTGAAGAAGGCTTGTCCTGTTCGGTGCCAGCTGGCTGAGTTGGCATTCAGTGAGCAACTGGGTCCCTACCAAAAATCACATTGCTTCCCCCTCCCGCTTTGAGAGCAAAATGGCAGTGAGGAGCTGGTTGGCCCAGAGAAACAAGGTGAAACTAGGGGCAGGGACAGCGCAGTGATCAGACGATTAAAAGGAATTAAACTGCCCTGGTGCACCCGTGTCTCTCACCGCCTTAGAAGGGAAAATCTGCCCCTCTCTTTCCCCACTCACGCTATCCTCAGCCACCCATTCAGTGACTTTCTGCATAAAAGGCTTCCTCATCCAATTGCTTATACACTGCACCTTTTATACTCTTCCAAGTCATACTTAAGGGATTATCACTGCAGCTTTTAACTTCCCCCAGAAAGAGCTGAATGAGCGTGAATGGGGCGGAAGAGTCTTCAGTGAGAAAGCGTCCCCCACCCCAAAATACTCACAAAACCCCTAATCACGATGTAAGAATGCCATCCTGTTTTTGGCGGCGGCTGGCTACAAATGCACTAATTAACGATGACTATACGTATAGGCGGTAATTACAGGACACACACACACAACCCTTGGATAGATTGCGGTGCACCAGCAACGGGCCCTGGTTGCCTTACAGTGATGCTGTAATACATGAAGAATCCACCGATCAAGGGATCAAGGTTTTGATTCTTGAAACTCAGCACTTAGCTCAGTAAGTGCTAATTGGGAGATTTGTTTCCTTACACTTTCCAGGTGTATAATCTGATCCTGAGAAATGGCGACTGTCATGCAATCAACAGTTGAAAACAGAAACTCTTCTTTTTAATTATCTATTTCGGTTTTGTTTTGCAAACATCCCTTTGTCTTCAAATAGGTTTGCTCGGTATTGGGAGAGGAGCCTTGTACAAAGGCAAGACAGAAAAGGAATTTAAATAAGCTTTACATTTGTTCTGAAGATTCAGGAAAGATGGAAGCTTTTTCTCAATATGAATGTATTTGTGCAATAGATTGCTGAGAAAAATGAGTCGTCCTGGTTACTAATGTAGTGTACATTAAATTTCCTGGAGTGAGGATTTTTTTTTTCCAACCTGTTTATTTGATGCCACTGCCTCTGTTCCTCTGAATGCAGCATATTAAGTTTACTAATAAACTGACACCCCATCAGTTTAGAGACTTGGCCGGAAAGCCTTCCTGACAGGACTGGAATTTGTTTATTTACAAACGCTGAAGCAAATTTGACAGTGAATGATATTTTGAATATTTGAGTACCCTAAATAGTTATAACGGGGATCTTATTTTTTTCAGGGCAATTACATTTTGCCGTTTCTTTAAATGCTCATTTAATATTTTGGATCTCGGCAGGACAGTGTGTTGCTTTTAAGAATAAGAGCCCATAATGAGCCCATGCAGCTTTAATTTATGATGCATCTGACAGGATTGTGGTGAATCTGATAGGGGATGCATGTGATTATGTCTGCAAGCTGGAAATAAACCAGCTGGTATTTGTTCTGAAAACATTCCGAGAACACCCTCCTGTTAATGACCCATGGCTTGATCCAGCATCTGGTAAACTAATATATTGTCATTTTTACCATGAAAGTCAGCACAAATCATTAATGATTCTAGCAGCCATTTATGTTCTTCTCCTGTCTAGAATATGCCAATTACCATGAAATTATTCCTATTAGCGACTTGATTGAATGATAGTAACCTGACTGTAACTTGTTGGTAGAAATTCTCTCATAATGACAATAATGAACTATGCATTTGAGTCCTTACTGAGCTCTGTTAAACAGGAAGGTTGAATATTGTATGTTTCCAACCATCATGAACAATACTTCTTAATGACTATGTGAATTGAAGGAAATGTGCTATCTGGCAGATTTGTTTCCATGTGGGAACTTATCATTTTTGTTTAGTTTGTTGGGGGAAGGAATCACCATTTCCCGTTAAAAATGGTGTTCAGGGACCACTTTGCAGTATGCACACATTATGATCAACACCAGTATATAAAGCCTAGTAGAGTTCATCATTGCTCTCATTATAGAGAACTCGGAATTTTTAAATGAAATACTCCACATCTAATCATCACAGAGAATGAAATGGTGTCATCAATGCCAGTGACTCAGAAAAATACAGAGAGCTTAATACTGCCATGAGATTGACAAGTTAATTATCCTTTTTCTCTTACCTAGTCTTGATCTGTAAGGCCATATGACCTGACTAACTGAATATGCGTAACAGGCAGATAGTCCAAGGTATCTAAATGGAGTAGTAAAAAGGACAGCTACAGCTCCATGAACATTCCTGGTAGGACATTTACACAAGAGTAGGACAGATAAGCCATATTCTCCAAAGGTCTAAGTAACCTAATTAATGTATCGTACACTTCTTGTGGCCCACCTCATATCCTTTTGCCTCACTTTTTACTCAGGGCATTGCTATGGAAACCAGCTTAGGGCAGGTATTTGGGACTGGAAGTGTAAGAGTTATTAAACCATGGAATAAGCCTTGGCTGTTGAAGAAAGACTATCCTCCTCCATGCTTTGTTCAAACAATTCTGAAGCACATTGTACATAAACATCTGAAGCATGTAAGGTTTCTCAGCGAGTTCCAGCCCGACTGAGCCTCAGTTGCCCACAGTGGTGGTCAACTTGGGAATATACCCTTATATTGGATTTCCCTCCACAGGGGATGCTGTTGGTGCCCCACCAAGGTCAGCACACCATGCCTCAGCTGCTTAGCATGTTGGATGCTAAGGTCTCACAGATGAACCCTTCTTAAGAGAATTACCCTCCACTGAGGGGAGCCACCTTCCCCAGAAATACTCATGAAGTTTCTCAACTTTTGACAAAGGGCAGTCCACAGCCAGTGACTAACTGAAGCTGTCACAGTGGGACGATCCTATAGTGCCATTCATACTCCAGAGCTCCTTATAGGCTTGGGACAAGGCTAGACAGTTTTTCTTGGCTTTTTCATCCCGTTCTCTCATTTCCTCACAGCTTTCTCCTGAGGGCACTCCTTCCATCAATCACTTGCACAAGAACACCCATCTCAGGCTCTACTTCTAGGGAATCTGATTTAAGACACCTTTCTTTCCTGTTTCACTCTCTCTAGGCCCCCAATCCTACTTTCTAGGGTCTTTTCCCCAAATAAGCTGCCAGGCATGCCTGTAAGCCTTTGTTTTAGCCTCTGCTTCCCAGGGTGAGGTGTTGGAGCGGGTAGGGAACCCAGCCTGTTACAATGAATGATATCAATATGTTTTGGGGCTTTGCTCTGTGCTGCTCACTGGATTAAGTGCACATGGTCCCTGCTAAGGACCTAACTGAGGGAATTTAGCTTTAGAAAGAATTAGACACCAAAAGATTATACTAGAGTGAACAAGTCAGAGAATACATGCAAAGGTTGAGAGACCTATTATGTGGGGCCAAAGAGGAGATCAAAGACTTGTTGGGGGAAGGGTACTTGAATCCTTGAGGGAAACAAGTGGAAGCCAGAGAGAGGTGGTGGAGGGAAATTCAGCTTGGAGAGACGTCATGAATAAAGACTCTTGAGTGCCCTTGAAAGTCATTAGTTCAAGGGATCCTGGCACTGCCGTCCCTGCAGGAATATAGGGAATTGGATATGTTCAGAGTGTACTTTTGTTTGTTCCATAGATATCTTTTCAATAATTACCACTTCCAGGCATTATGGTGGGCAATGGAAGTGATAAAATAGAAATTATCCATGCTCGAAATGAACTTGCAAGAGAGCAAATACACAAGCAAACAGTTAAACACATATAATTACCATTTTCTTCCCCTGGGGCTCTGAAGGAAATGAACAGAGTGCAGTGACAGAAAATAACAAGGGTCCCATATGTTAGTTAGATCAGGTGCACAAGGAAGTCATCCCTGAGAAGATGATGTTTAAGCAGAGCTCTAAAGAGTGGAAAGAGGTCAGTACTGCCAAAGGAGGAACATGGCAGCCAGAGGGATGGCATATTCAAAGGTCTTGGGACAAGAAATATCTCAATGTACTAGAGGTACCAAAAAAACAAACAAACAAAAACAAAACAAAACAACAACAACAAAAAAAACCGTGTAGCTGTGTAGTACTGGATAAGGAAAGGAGTGCACAGATAAAGTTGGAAGGTAGAGAGGAGCAGGATTTTAGGAGGCATCTTATGATATTGTATCCTGAATATAATGGAAAGCAACTGAAAGGCTTTAAGGACAGCAGTGATAGTTTCCAATTTTGGTTGTAAAAATACGACTATTGGGTGGAAAATAGATTGGAGTAGGGGACAAGAATAGATGTGGGGAGACCAATAATAAAAAGGCTATTGCAGTAGTCCATGTGAGAAATGATGGTCGTCTGGTCTACAGTAGAGTCAATCGATGTGAACTAGAATTTACTAGAATGTAATTCAAGACAGCAGGGACTTACTCCCATGATCACTGCTGTATCCAGTCCTACACCTGAGGTGTGTGGGGCTCCAGGCAAGAGTACAAGTGGCGGACACATACCATCTGTCTAAATATTGAAAAGTTATAAATCCAGCTAATAAGCTGTTAAAGAAATGTTTTTTAATCCCTCTACCATGACAATATAACTTTTTAACAACAGAATCCAGATGTATAGGTAAAACTCTACTTTTTAATATGACTGAAAATTGGCAAAATATCGAAGATGACTGAATTTGACCACTATTGCATATGTTCTGTTGTTAGGGATGATATTTACATGCATTTTTTAAAGGCAGAAATAATTTGTAAATTATTGCACATTTATTCCAAAGAAGTTATTTTCCTTATCTTTGTTTCAGTAAAATAAATACAGCATTATAAACAAGATGTTTTTTTAAATTGTTTTCATAATTATGTCCACTGAAGGTGATGATCTAATGCAAGAGAACTAAGGCCTTGGGACAAAGTTTGGCCACTCTCCTTCATTTACATATTACCTGTGGTTCCTTTTGTGCTACAATGGCAGAAATGAGCAGTTGCAACCGTCCAAAATGTTTACTATCTGGTCCTTTACAGAAAAATTTACTGACCCCGGAGCTAAAGAATTAAAAACTTAACTGCATTTGTATCCACAGTGTATAAAATTTGAATTTATTTTTATTCATCATCTAAATTCACTATAAAAATTAGAAAGGTTATTTCTGATTTTTTTAGAAAGTTACATCTTTTGTAAAATATTCAAAATTATTTGTTACAGTTAAAAGGCAAAATGTAGAGAATATTAACTAATATAAACATTTGAAGTCAATTTAATTATACCAAATTTAAATTTTTTTCATTTTTTGACATTTTAGTTAACTCATTAAATATTTTTATAAAAATAAAAGTTTCCAGTTTTATGTCCAATGTTGATCTAGCTATAATCTGTTATCTAGTATCAATGTAAAGAACTGATACCAGATTTTATACATGTTATGTTTTGACCTACATATATTAAAATTTTAGGAGAGTGCAGATTATTTAATATTGCAAAATGTGCCTAAGCCACTATGTGCTGCTGGAATTTGTGAGACCTCTGAAATTGGAAAACGGCACCAAAAGATTCTGATGAAAGAACACAAAAGATGTATAGCACTACTGGGAACTAAGTATTTTTTTAATGCAAGAATCTGTTCCACTCATGCTATCTGAGAGGAGAGATCTGACAAATTAATTTGTCTTTCTCTCATTTAAGCCCCACTGCTCGAATCCTGTCTTGTGCACCTCTGTTGCCTGCAGTTTTGTAGTTGAACTGCCTACAACTCACAACTCTTCCTGACGTCAGACCAGTCAACTTTTCTTCACTAACATCAAGCAAGAGAGGTTGAGAAGCATTTCCCTGGGCATTAGACTGCGTTAGGCACGAGAGTAGAAGTTATGAGTTGTGTTGTGCAAGAGCCAAATACCAAATCCTGAGTAACAGAGGCCTAATGTGCTTTCTCATACTTTTTGGTGGAGATATGCTTGTGATATAACCTTCTAAAGTGTGGGGTTCAGGATGTAGCAAATGACAGAGTAACGTAACATGCCATGCGCAAACCATAGAAATGCAAGGAGAAATAAACAGAAGCATAACAACAGAGGATTTTAAACTCTGAATCTATGGAAAAATAAAGCAGATAAAAAATAATCTGATCAAAATAATTGATAAAGATGAGCTAGATTGTAATATCTAAATTTAGACCCTGATAATGGGGACTATATCTTCTTTTCATGGGCCTTTGGGAAATTTGCAATGGCATGGCCTTTAGGGGTTACAAAGACATCACAGGGAATTTTAGGAAGACTGAAATAGTAAAGTCCTCCTCACCTGATTACAGTGCAGTAAATTAGAAATTCATTGTCAAAATCTTAAAATCTCGATGTTTAAAATGCTTTGAAAAGCAACTCTTAATTAAAAGGAAAATTCAAAACCCAACTTGAAAAATAACTACACATTATTGATAATGAAAATATAATGCATGTAAACTTACGGGCTTAGAAGAAAATCTGTAGCTTTCTAAATACCTGAGTAACAACCACAACAAAAACAAAAGTGTCTTTGTCTATTCGGGCTGCTGTAACAAAATACCACAGAGTAGGTGGCATAAACAGCAAACATTTATTTCCTACAGTTCTGGAGGTGAGGGCCCACTTCCTGGTTCTCACAGGTGGTCTTCTTATGTGTCCTCATGTGGAGGAAGAGACGAGAGAACTCTCTGGTGTCTCTTTTATAAGGACACTAATTCCAGTCATGAGGTTCCACTCCTGTGACTTAATCACCTCCCAAACTTCCCACTTCCAATACCGTCACATTGGGGATTAAGTTTTGTTCAGCATATGAATTTTAGGGGTCATAGTCATTCCATAACATAAAGGAATTAAACATCAGGTTTAAGTTAAGAACAACAAAATAAACAGAAGGAATGCAGAAACAGCCAAATAATAAAGACAAAGACAAGGTTTAAATTTTCCAATTTAGAAACAAATTCAGCTTCAGTGTCATGAATAAACCCAAGTGCTGTTTCTTTGAAAACAGTGTTACACAATGAAATAATCTTCCTGCTAGCCTAATCAAGGAAAGGATAGAGAGAACAAAAACACAAAATTAAAAGTGAATGTATATGCTTGACTGGGACATTGTACTGTACACCAGAAATTGACTCATTGTAACTGACTGTACTTCAATTGAAAAAAATAATATTAAAAAAAAAAAGTGGTGAAAAGGGGGAAAGGGACATGGCTAAGGAAGATATTAAAAGAATCAAAGGAGAACCTTTGCAAATATTTGGTGTATAACTTTGAAAATCTTAATGGAATGGATTTTTTTAATAGGTAAATAAGTTACCAAATCTACCCAAGAACAAAACTCTAATAGCATTGGAAAAATCTGAGGAAATTAATATTCCCAGTTCCCATTTTAAATAGCGTTATCATTATCTGTTCCTTAAAAGTTAAAAATAATTTGCCTCTGAAATCATAAAGACCCTGGGGCTTTTTCAGATCTTTGATTAATTTTATATCTGCAAAATGGAGTGCTATGCAGTCATGAGATAGGATGCAGAGGTTTTGTGTATGCCTGTGAAATAATCCCTAAAAAATATTAAGGGGTAAAAAAGCAACTCAGAGCACTGTGTCTATGATAAAAACCACATGAGTGAATCTGTGTGTGTGCATGCATGTGTGTGTGTGTACACCTGTGTAATATCTGTAAAGGAAAACAAAAGCAACTGATAACACTGTTTGCCTCTGGAGAAGAGGACTGGGCAGCTGGAAGACAAGTAGTAGGCAGATACTTATAAATTTGTGCTCTTTTGTACTTTTTGAATTTAATACTGTGTACATATACTACATAGTCAAAGAATTATAAAAACAAACAAAATTATGGTAGCACAAAAAAGGAAAACTGCTGATGTGTTTTTACGAAACCAACATCACACAGATACCAAAGTCTGACAAACACAGCACAAAATAGAAAACTGTAAGTCAATCTCATTTATGGACTCATGAAAACTGACATTAAAAGTTAGTAAATATGATTCATCATATTATTAAAAGAATATTGGTCCTATCAAAAGGGTGCTTATTCCCAGAATGCAAGGATGTTTCTGTAATAGGTAATGTGTTAATATACTCTTTTTTATTGATATATATTACATGTTAAATGTAACATGTAACATTGTGTAAAGTTAAAGTATACAACATGCTGATTTGATACATTTAAATGTTGAAATACGATTGGCATTGTAGTGATAATTAGAACCTCTATCATGTTGCATAATTGTAATTTCTTATAGTGTTTGTAATAACTAATATCTAGTCTTTTAGAAAGTTTGATGATTATAATGCAATATGTTGTCCCTATTCACTATACTGTGCATTTGATCTCTAGGACTTATTTACTACTTTGTACCCTTTGTAAGGTTTGTATCCTTAAACAACATCTCAACAACACTCAATACTCAACATAGTATTGTGTCATCTGCCGACAGTGACAGTTTTACTTCTTTCTTTCCAGTTTGGATTCCTTTTATTTATTTTTTTCTTGTCTGATTCCTGTGGCCAGGACTTCCAATACCATGTTGAATAAAAGTGATAGGAGTGGGCATCCTTGTCTTGTTCTGGATCTTAGAGGAAATGCTTTCAGCTTTTCACCATTGAGTGTGATGTTAACTGTGGGTTTGTCATGTATGGCCTTTATAATTTTGAGGTATGTTCCCTCTAAGCCTGTTTTCTGGAGATTTTTTTTCTACCATAAATGGATGTTAAGTATTGTCAAAAGCTTTTTCTGCATCTGTTGAGATGATCATATGATTTTTATTCTTCAATTTGTTAATGTAATGTTACGAAGTGATATTTAAATAGATACATAGTGTATGTGCATGTGTTATTCGCTTAGTAGTATTTATAGAAAACTTTAAGTAAGGATCACTTTTGGGAAAGAAGTTGGAGGGTAAGGAGAGAAGGGAGCTTTTATTTTCTGTCTTTATGTACTATTTGAGTTCTCTAACCTTATTCTACCCTCACCTTTATTTTAACAAATCAACAGGATTTTTTATGGCAGAGAGATGTAGCCATTTGTTCCTTTGCTGCAGCAAAAGGTGCCAGAGAACCACCCAGATCTCCTAAGGTATCATCCACCAGTTTTGTGAGTCTCACCTCAGCTTTTCTTCCAATGGCTTTTCAGGACCACATGGAGGCACTGACTTCACTAGGCCTGTGGAAAGCTGGGAGGGCAGCCCTTAGTCAAAGATCGAGTGGGGAAGGAGTGTGAAAACTCAGGTCTCTTGCCCAGGCAAGAACCAAACCCCAAATCCTACCTTTGCCTGGCTTCCTACCTTTCCCTTTCTTGCTTCTTGCCACTCCCTCAGCGTTTTCTCTTGGGTGCCCTCCTGTAATAAATCACTTAATAAATCTTGAATCCTCTTCACAGCATCTGATTCTGAAACCTAACACATCTGTGTTCTACTTTGATTTTACAGGTTTTAAAAAAGCTAATTTTAAGTGTCCTTTGTATGCATACGCATGTATATAAAAGCAATAACGTTCAATGGATTCAAATTATATTGAAACATCAAGGAAATAACAAGACTGGCTTCCTTTCAGTGGGTCTTCTTGTGTCTAATAGACACTAGAATATTTTATTTTTAATTTTTTTAACCTGATTTCTGTCTCTGCTACTTCACTTTCAGTAAATGGACATCTGCCCACCAACTTCAGCACAACCATTCATTTTCCTGTACATACTTAAAGACCACTGTTCAGCTACTTATAGTATTATGCAAATTACTAACAACTTTTGGTCTCATCTTGGTAAAACAAACTATCAATTCTCAGTAGGGGAAAAAAAAGAAATTGTGTTATTGAAGGATAGCTCATGGCAGAAAAGAACTCTGCTTACTCTAAGATGGTCCTATATTATGATTCCTCAGTAGTGGGCCTCGGTGGGCAAGTGAATTACCAAGAAGCACTTTGCTTATAGATTGCATTGGTGCCTGTGAGTCCACAGTTCATTGTCAAATAAAGCTTGTCATTTGGGTGCAGCATCTTTGCATTTTTAATAATGTTTGATCTTCCAGTTGCTCATTTGCAACAGGTGTGCCGGTCAGTGTGAACCAGCAAGTCTATGTTGCAAATGTTTATGATCCTCAGGCAGTTTATTTATTCTGGCAATTGTTGAAGTATTTATAATCTTCCTATCTTTATTCTGAGTCTATGCCTGCATTTAGAACCATAGATTTCTCTGGATTTGAGTGCCTGTTGACAGCATGGTTTTAGCTGTGCTATGCTCTGTTTGTGTGTATGTGTGTGTGTCTGTACACACTTCTATATACATGGATATTATTCTCACACTCACTAACAGGATAATTTATAATAGCATAATGCACATACAGGCTTTAAAAAAATCCCTGAACCTGTCATTAACAGCTGAATGTCTCCTCTGTAGTGCAGTGCTGGATATTACAGGGAAAAAACCCACTGAGGTGTTTATTTAGGCAGAAGTAGATGAGGAGGTCTTGGGCAGAAAGCCATCCTGACTGGAGCTTGCTTCTTCTGCTGTTGGGATATCTCCCAACAGTCCCTGAGAGAGGTCACCAAATCTTCGGGCCAGCTCTGCCTTTGTTGGAACCAGATCACCATCGGCAGGATCCTGGAAACTAACTCGTCAGTGAGTACCAATGGGGAGACACCAGTTCTGAGAAGAGTCATGTATGCAATTGAAGACAACAAAATAGTGAAACATTGCATGCATTTCTGCTTCTATTCCTTTTATATCTTTAATAAGGATGCTGTCCACTGCTGGTTGTCTCTGACTTTGTTAGCATTTACTTTGCCTTCTTAAAGGGAGACGAAGATTTAGGAAAGTGAGCCTTAACTGGGGATTACATCATTCGCACTAGTCCTCACAGTATTCAGTGTTGGCAATTTGTTGATACTTGACCGAGATCTATTTTTCGCTCATGCAGTTGGGTACTAGGTGCCTCAGGCATCCTCTATTGTTCTCATAGTTTTGTTTTATTTTGCTGGTTTTATTTCTCCTATAAGATTCGAAGCTTCATGAGGCCTAGGACTAAGCTTTGTGTTTCACTTGTATCTCCAAAGCATTGTTGCATTTCCTAGCAGAATACCGGGCGCATGGTTGATGCTCAGTAAGTACTGATAGGCTGGATTTCTTACGAGGTGTTCAGCCTCTCCTTAGGCTCAATGCTTAGTTGATGTTTAGGTGGGAAATTTGAGTTAAATATTTACTTATTCATTCAGTAGATCAGAGTATTAGTATATGGGATTATTAAGTAGGTATTTTGTTGGGCTTGTATTGGTGGTTTTCATGGTTTTTTTTTCTTTTTGACTGAGGAATCCTTTCTTTAATGGACTTAAGTGAGGAGAATGTGTACAATATGTGTACAATATATGCAATATGTACAACAGATGAAAAGGGAGTTGCTTTGTTTGAAACAGGTAGAAATTGAGGTCCCAACTTGAGTGGCCTCCTATTCATTGCTCCCTCTTCTTTCCTGCTCCATCTCCCCCAATGTCTCCAAACCAAGTGATCAGTGAATCCTCTCCCAGGATTGATGGTGACATCCTCTTTTGTCTTTAGCTGGAGATGCTGTTTAAGATGAGAGTTTCACCATTGTAGCAAGTTACTCAGTTTTCCTGGCTCTTTCCTGTGTATACATATTGTTAAACTTTTGTTTAATTTTCTCCTGTTAATCTGCCTTGTGTCTATTTAATTCTTAGACCAGCCAGGGTAGAGGAAAATGTCTTCATTCCTGACATATTGTACAGTTCTTTGTGTTTTGACAAATGCATAATATGATATATCTACCATTATAGTCCCATACAGAATAGTTTCACAGACTTCAGAATGCCTTGTGTTCCACCAATTCATCCTGGGGTCCAACATTTTTTAAGGTACACTAATGTTCACAAGAGTGGTGTTGGCAGGAATCAGCTCTAATACTATAAAAGTTCTACTCTGTGTCGTCATCAGAGTTGGAAAAAACTCCAGGTTTATATTTCCAAAGAGGCAAATTGGGATTACAGATTACAATCATGATCTGCTTCTGATAACTCAGTAGACCATCTACAGCTTTTGTTTTAGAAGAGCTATAATTTATCAGTGAAGCTGGATGTGAAGGTAAATTTCACCAGAATGATGCCATGTGTTGTTAGAATATGTTGTGATTTATTTGAATCTAACGTGTATTAATATGTGGGCAAAGGTTTATTATGACTATTTTCATGTCCAGATTCTAGACCTGTCCTTCCAAATACTGGATTTGTGACATATATTTTCCTTATATTTGGGGCCTGTCTTTGACTTCGGCGCATGGCTAATTATACACGCAATTTTAGAACAACACTGACAATGAATACAAAATATTAGTAAACCAACAAGACATGCAGTTTTCAAAAATCACATTATGTATACTTAATGCTTAACTGACCTTTTCTGCAGTTACTTAAATCTTTTAAAAATTCATTTAATTTCAAAGCCAGAGTATTAGCCTATTTATATGTAAATTGTCTTTAATTCATGCATTGATCTAAAAGACTAATCCAAAAGATCTTTTACCATGAGTGTGACCTTTTTGACTCTACGCTTCTGGGAAAACAGTGAAGTGGTTTCTTGGTGACCCCACATCCACCTGTGGTACAACATATGCCAAGTCTGGTCTGTATAAATCACTCACAATTGTATAGTTTTCAGCCAACATTGAATTATTAATGGTGTAATTGTTCTAGTTACTATCAGAAGTTCCACAGAACCACTTACAGGGATTTTTTTTTCTTTCTTTCTATTTTCATCCTCATCCAGCAAATCTAATTAGAAGCTTTACTAAGAAATATTGTCAGTTATTCAAAGGACACAGAGTCAGATACTTAGCAGTTACTGCCTTCAAAGAGTCTGGATGTTAAAGAAGCTTAAATTTATAATACTGCCTGCCATACAGACATAAGAATTCAGAGAATCTTAGGAAAGCAAACAAAACAGGTTAGCGTCAGTGTTCTTGGTCCAATGTATATATTCATTCAACTCTTTTCTACCTGCGTTTAGGTCAGTTTAGGGACGGTCTGAGGACAGTGCTTCAAACAAGTTCTATTTCTTTTTCTGGTGATACCTCTACTTTGGAATTTTCTAGTGTTCGTTGTTAATGGGCAAAATGCAAATAATTTTGCTCATAATCAACATAAAACATTTGAAGTAAAGTTAAAATTTGCCATATATGATATCTATGTATTTCTCTATCTAAATATCTGTCAGGGTTTTAACCTGAGGTACACGATAGGAGATCAGGAATGCCCAGAATCATATGCAGATATGTGTGTGTGCGTATTTGTGTGAAGTGTCACCACGTTGAACAACTCTTTGTGATGAGAGGGTTCCCTTAGACTATAATGTGAGTGCCAAGAGCGCTCACCCCTACTCTGGAGCTGTGCACATAGAGCCCTATATGTCCACATACTTCCCCTCACACTACTCCTCAGCCCTCAGTATCCATGTCTTTCTAAATTTTAGAACAGGTTGTATGACTCCAGAATGGTTTAGAACAACCAAACGCACATACTTACGTACATACATGTAAACTTATTAAATATACATATATATGTTCAATATATATGCAGTTGATTCTCAGTTTTTTCAGTAGTTGTGTTTTATAAAGTTGCCACAAACACTGAAGTAGTAAATACTATATGATCGCTCTTAGAAGAATTTAAGGGTTAGGTTCCTGTGAGTCTCTGGCCACAACATTTTTGTTAACTGATCAATATATAACCTTGTTTTACATTTGTTTCTGTTTAAAGATACTCTAATATACACTGTTGATTCATTAACACTGAACTTCACGTGGCCAACAACACTATAACACACCTGAACAAAACTTATCAAACAC
Source organism: Camelus dromedarius (assembly GCF_036321535.1). Classification (NCBI taxonomy): domain Eukaryota; kingdom Metazoa; phylum Chordata; class Mammalia; order Artiodactyla; family Camelidae; genus Camelus; species Camelus dromedarius. Next base: position 25,195,322 of record NC_087452.1, read on the forward strand.
TTATATTTTCTCCAAAAGTCACATCACAGCTTTCTTGCACTTGGGAACATTAGCTGGTACTTCAGCACCACACATGGAGGCCATTTTGAACTGCGAGATCACCAGGAAAAAGCACAAAAATGTGGGGAAAAAAAAGTGGCAGTAATTAGACCACAAAAAGACACTTGTATGCAATACAAGAACTAGAACAAGAAGGCAGAGTATCACCTTGTTCTGCCTCTGTTGGGGACGGGTATGTCCAGTGACAAATTTTTCACCACTCTGCACATTTCCACAAATGGCTATAAAAGTCCCATGAGCATTGATTTTGGGGTTATAAATACATTTTAGCAAGGGCAAATTCACAAGTACAGAATCCACAAATAATGAGGATCAACTGTACACGTATGTATTTGTGTACCTGTTTCATGCAAGGCATGTGTACTTTGGGGTGATTTCAGGGTGAATAGGCAGACAGGAACACTGACTTCATAGAACCAGCTGACATCCTGGAAGGGGATGCAGATATTAAACAATTATCCAAATAACTACCTCATGACAGCAGTGGGAACTGCTCTGGTGGAAGGGCACCAGATACTTTTAGAGCATGTAACAAAGTACCCACCCCAGGCTGCTGCGTGATGGAGGGATTCTCTGAGAAAGTAACATTTAAGCACTGCTCATAAGGATGGATACATATGCCAGAAAACATTAGTGTGTATGATAAACGTAGCAGGGATTTTCTGCTAATTCACATTTCCTGATAACTTTGCTCTTCTTTCTTAGAGTTGGTGGCATTTAAATAAATATGTATTTTCCAATATAAGAAAGCATTTCCCTTTACACCTGTGATAAGATTTCACCCACATGGGTCATTACTTGGCAGCCTCTGCTTTTTATCCCTTCGTTGGGAACTGTAGCTAGAATATGCTGACAAAATAGCACATCACACAGTTACGGGGAGTAAAATATTTCTCTAGGATTGGAAGACCCCTTCTCTTCTCCATCTTTTTTTTTTTTTTCTCTTTTTATCTTGTTTCGTCCCCTCCTCCCTCATTTCCTCCCTGCTTTCTGTTTTTTTGAACTGACTTTCCCTTTTAAGATGATTAGTAGGATTCTGAAAGATGAAAGAAACCCTCTGATTTTTCCCAGTGGGTTAAACTTCTCACTGGAAGTTGAATAACCAGGTAGTATTTTTAAGCTGTAAAAATGCCTCTGGCTTCTCCTACTCCTTACTGAATAAACTCAGAGAACCTGCTGAAGTGAATCAATTTTTATACTCATTGAGTTGAATTTAAACTCTTAAAATGTATGTTGTTTTGCTTGTCTAGACCAATTTGGTAATATATGGACATCACCCTTGATGGAATGAGAAAATCCAGCTCATTCATTCATTCGTTCACTCATTCATTACTTACTCACAAGTGGTTGTCAAACCCCTCCTTTGTGATATGCCCTGTGCAAGGCACGGGTGATATAAAGATGCAAAAGATAGATACCTCCTCATGCCTGTCTTTTCTCAAACTTGTCTGACACACCAGCTTTTTCAGATGATAATTACAGTGGCATATAAACGTCAGTTGGGCACTAAATTTTGTGCCAGGTACCATGATAGCATTTGACATGCGTGTCTGCAAAACGTCCCTATGAGGTCCATTCTATTACTATTCCCATTTTATAGATGAAGTAAGTGAGACTCAGGGAGATGAAATAACTTATTTGAGGTCAGTTACTGGTAAGTAGCCCAGCTAAAGTTTGAATCGTCTCCATTCATAAGCATATTACACTATGTTTCTTCCTGAAATCCTCATGAGTAACTTGGTAACTTGAGGAATTTTTGTTTGAGATACCAACAAAAGTAAGCTTATAAAATGTGAAGATTTTAAAAATTACCGTAAGTTACTTATGGATTATGGTCTCGTTTCTCAGTTTCTTAGTGGAAAACAGCCATCTACAGAATTTTGTAGATGAGATAATTCAGGAAACTGGTAGTTAATGGACTTGCCTAGGTCAGTTTTTTTGGAAGAAGCACACCTGGGATTCAGCCCAGGACTGTCTTATTTTGGACTATCAAACTATCCTTCTATAAAGGACTTATTAAAAAATATATTGCTTTTTTCCCTGACTTCAGTAAGCATTCATGCTGAATGTAGAAATGTTAGAAAACAAATACACATGAATAACAACAACAAAAATAAAACATTGAATTCTTCTGTCCGTATCCCCATGGATAGCCCCATACTCTGTCACTCATGAAAAGTGCATTGTGGGTTTTTTCCCCCGTTTGTTGCCTGTGCATTGGTTTTGTTTCTTGCCTGAAGCTGTTTGCTCCTGGAGGGAAGGGAAATTTCATATAGTTCTCTCTCCCACAGCACCTGTCCCCTTACTAAGCATATGGTAACTTCTCAGTAAATACTTGTTGCTTTAAATTGAATTGAAATCACCTACTGCCCATCATACACCCCTTTTGCGACTACAGGATACAGTAACACAACCCCAGAGGCCTGAAGAAGGAAGGGAATCCTGCTTTTCTCTCATTCTCAAATTCTGTCCCCCTGTGCTTGGGGAGTTGCTTAATTGCTATGCTTTTCTCTGGGATGAAACTCAGAAGACACCAAGGTCAGCTTTCAGATGCAGCCGGGAGCAAAGCAGCAGCAGTGAATTAATTCTCCACCAGTCCCTGGCTTATATCCAAAGTACAGTGATTGTTGGCAAAATGAATCAAGGAGGCACTTCCCTCCATGGGGGTTTAATGGTACGCTCTCTGCCTCTGGTGTAGGAAGTGGGCTCACGGACTTCGCCTGGACTACACGTTTCATCAGTGCAGCAACTCCCATCCTTACCATCTCCCTTGGTACCAAAGATCTCAGTCACCATACCCAAGGCTCTTCTCAGTCATCACTTTCTGACCTGCTTCTTCTTAGCATTCTTGTGGTTTCTGGACAATATACTATGTCTGCTTCTGCTTCTTTCCAGCTGTTATTTCTCTGTCCCTTTTTTCAGCTTTTCTTCCTGCTCCCTCATTAGGCAATTTTTAAAGTTTACTCATCCATCCACTGCTCTTGTCTTTTGATGATGGTGTTCCACAGACTTCATCCAGAATTCCAGTTTCTGTGATCATCACTGTTTTGGAGTCCATTCTGACTACATCTCTGGCCTTTGTTCAGACCCCCGTTTTCCCAGCAGAACCACAAGGGAGAGTGTAGTGACCTGATACCAGCAGGGGCTCTGACCCCTACTCTCACCCCTGCCCCAAGTCTGAAGGGATGAAAGGAGAAGCAGAACCTGGAAGGAGGTACCTGAGTAGAGCAGGCCACCTGAGAGCATGCAGTAACTTTCAGAGGTTGGATGGAGCCAGCCTAGGTGACTCATTGGGTGGTCCCAGCCCTGGAATTGTCTGATCTCTCACCAAGACCTCCCATTGACAGGACACATCTTTAGCCTCTAAATCCTTACTCCTCCGACCCTTTTGGACTAAAGACCACCCTAAGTCTCCACGAACTTGTGAATGTTCAATTAAAGAAGTAATATTGGTGCTTCTTGACCCTCTAGTGACCTGTTGAAGGACCCACAAGGAAAAAGTGTGGCTAGTGCTTCCACGTTCTCCCCTTGCAGTTTGGTTCCAAATTTCTCCTTACAGCCTAACTCAATTAGCCAAAGCTGAAAGCAAAGGAACTTGGTAATAATGAGAGATTGTTTGGGTTAGCATTAAGCTTGTAACCAGCTTCTCTCCATCAAGTTAGGGTTAATTTTCTCACGGTGATGCCATTTCCTTAATACACCTCTCTCTCTAGCAAGTCAGTTCTGCATCTGGTCCCTACCTCACAGCCTTAGCCTTTGGGTTTCCCTTGCACCAGGTTTGGTGAGGGATTTTTCTCTGTCCTGGCTCCCTTGCATCATTCCAGTCTCCGCTGACATACTACCTCCCTTGAAAGGCCCTCCCTCACCACTTCAGCTAGAGACCACCTTTCTCCCCCATCCCTGGTAGTCACTTTCTGTGACATCATCTGTTTTATGGGCTTCATACTGATATGTATTAAAATCATGTGTGCATATTTATTTCTTTGTTATGGGTGTCTCCCTGTCCCCCTCCTCTATTCCCCACCAGTAGAATTCCATTCCATGAGGGTAGGAACCACATCTGCCATGCTCACCAACATTTTTTTTTCAGAACTTAGAATGTGACACTCAATAGGTTCTCAGTCAGTACATTTTGAGTGACTGAACTTAAGTTTCCCTGGTTTTGGGGGCTGGAACCAGTGGTGAAACCCCTCTACACAGTTCTCCTTTGACCAAGTTCTTCTGACTTTGGAACTAGTGTTCTGTTTTGTTTGTTTTGCAGTTTTTGTCTTGAGTATTCTGTTTTTAAACATGACAATGCCTTTAAAATATTATAAAATAATTTTTGGATAAATTACACAAGTGTCTTACTACCTCTGCTACCTTCCATCTTTCATCATTCAGCCAAGCAGTACCCTCTCCTGGTGCTTTATTTGCAGAAGAACTTATGCTTTCCTTAAAGCCATCAAATTATTTTCTCTTGTGGTCTTTTTACAGTAGACTTTGTAAAGTCAAGAGAGCTAGTAATATCATGAACTTTGACATAAAGAGATTGGAGCCTTAGAGAGGTCAAGTGGCTATAAATCTGTCTCCTTTTTAAGTTGAAAAGTAGTGAAGAACTGCAGGTTGGTGGGCCCTGTTTCCTGTGATTCATCCCCCTGCCCCTTTTCTCACTCTTTCTGCTCTTTTAGTATTAATCTCCTTACTAGTCTTTCTTTCTTAGGATCTAATATGCCGTTTGTTCTACATTTTCAGTAATTTTCTGTAGGTCCCTAGTTCCTTTATGGACGTCTCACTGGTGTGCTTCCTGACCAGTAAAGAAACAGTCTTCCAATTTCTGCTGTGTGCCCTAGGGTAGCATAGAGGTTGCCAGAGGGTAAGCGTGTTGGTAAAGGGATGACTTTATGAATCAGTAAAAGATATCCAACTTCTCTAGAGGCTAAAGCTTGGCAGTTAACAAGAAGACTACTTTAAGAAAAATACTGAACTGATAAGAATGGGCTCACAAATGCCCTCTCTCTTCTTTTGGCATTCTTCCTCCCAGGGAATGTAAGTTTATTGGAAACAAATGTCACTCCTTGGAGGCAGAAAACCTGGGTGTTGTCGCTGGCTTTTCAATTATTTGCTATTTGATTTTAGTAAACTCACTTCAGTGCTGAGTTCCGTGTTCCCTCCTCTATAACAGAGGCTTTCAAACTGTCCTTATTTAAAAGCCAGTGTACCCTTTGTTCAAATGATGATCTTATTGGATTGTTTAAAAAAAATATGATTCAAAAGGAGCTGTTCTGGTTGAAACCATGTCATAGGCTTGGTATACATTGACACGGTTTAGAAGTCAGTTTAATAAAATGGGCATAGTAATATCTGCTCTGCCTAGCTCTCTGTGTCCTCTTAAGGATGAAATGAAATAAAACATGTGAAAGAGTTTTATAAAATCTACTTTGTTCTATTAAGTATCATGTCATCATGAAGATAATTTTATCATTTTCATACCTTCCTTAAGCTCATCCACCAAACATATAACTGAAAATCCAGACTGAAAATTTTAGTCTTTAAAAATTGAGGCCACATTGTAGTAGGAATGTATTAATTCAACTGGAGGACTGAGTTTAGAAACACTTGGAAAAATGCTATTCAAGAAGGTTATTGAAGGCAAAATGAGGGTGCAGCTATATGAAAGAAGATGGTATTAAGCCAGAAATTGGGCTAGCATTGTTTGGCATTAATTAAACTTGTAACAAGTCACAATAATTCGACTGTAGCCCATCTGGGAAGCTGTTATCTAGTTCCCAAGTGAATAAACCATAAGGCCAAAGGCCGAATAGTTTAACAAAAGGGAATTAGATGATTATCTTGTAAACTAGAGGAGCAATGATATTGTGACTTAATTAAAGAGCTCGGTTGGAAGCTCAAGTTACAGCAAAAGTCTTCAAGCAATTGCCTGGTCATTTGCAAGATGCTGGAATGGTTTAATTTATGAGAAAAAAAGAAGTACCAAATGGCCACTGACATCTAAAGGCTGAGACTCAGGGAAAACACAAATGCCATAATGGCACACAAAGAACAGTTGTGGGGAAACACGAGGGAGAATGATGTGATGGGGTGTTTATAAAGACTAATGGAATAAACGAAGAATGCTTCATTAGTGATCAAGAAAATTGCTTTGACAGGTATTAGACATTCACGTGATCAGGGGGATTAAATCTAAGGAGGTGTTTAGGCTTAATTGGACACAGAGCTAGAGAGGGCAGTAATAAACAGATATCTTGGGTTTTGATCTTGGTTAATTGTTGGATTTCAACTGTTTTGACATTTCTTTGATTTGGCTACTGCTGTGCAGGTCATAACTGTTAATGTCAACCTTTTTGCCTGAAATTTTTGATTAAAAATTGATGATTTTTCCTTGAAATTCTCTCATTACTTTCCTATGACACTCCATAGGTAATGTGATAACATGGTTCTGGTTAGTGACTTACCTACTCTGGTTAGTGACTTTATGACTCTATAATTTCTAAGCATACAGATAGATAGATAGATAGATAGATAGATAGATAGATAGATAGATAGAGAAGAGATGTGAGCAATTCATAGTCCATCATCTGTATGTTTAATTTTTATCTCAGTAGTGATCTGCATGCTTCTGGGTACCAGATAACTAACTCAGGTCTTATGCACACATCATAGGGACAAAATCATTCTGAGTTTCAACTGTAACTTTTTTCCACCTGAAGAATGCAGCTTCTGGGCCACAGACAGTCATGGGACAGTCTAGACCATCCTTATTGGTTCAGCTTTGGGTTAAAGCAGAAATCTGTGTAAATCATTCTGTCCCACCTCTGTTTTTTCTCTTCCTGGCACTGTTAAAAATCTGTCATCAGTGCCTGCACTAATCTGCTGTTGCCTGGATTGGGCACCCTCTGATTTTCCTATGGAAAAGAGCCAAAATTGTGTCTGCAGATTTTCGGCTTCATGACACCTTGACTTAATGAAAATTCTTGACGAAGACAATGTGATTTTTTTTCAGGTTCCAGGCTGGTGAAAATGAACAATTTTGCATAAGAAATAAATCCTTAGTATTAAGATAAATGAGAAGCACTGGTGATGTGAAACTAAGTTTGCTTTGACATAGATAAGGGGGCTAAGTAGGAGTCTGTGGGAATTCACACAGTGGATCTAAATCTTTTTTTAATTACTGCATCAAGAATTGTGCTTTTTCCCTCTCATAAGATGACTATTTAAATACTTTACTTTAGCACTTTTAAAACAACCTTCTTCAGTGGCCTAACTTGACCCTGTGCTCTTATACTAGAATCCTGAGAAGGTACTGAGACCTTCCTCCTGAGGGGTGGCATGTAGGTACCTACAATTTGCCTGAGTTACTCGGTCCCTTGCCAAGCTGGGAAATGGGACAATTCCTGGCATTCTTGCTTGCTTTAACACCCAGACCACTCAGCTCCTGAAATTACTCTCACATGTTTCTTAACCCTTTGGAAGGGCTATGTAAAGTATAAAAAGCAGACAAAATTTTTTTTGAAGACTGGGATAGAGAGATAAATATTGGGTTCAAAGCACTGGTGTGTCCAGGGACATACTTACAACTCAAAAGATAAATGAAGAGCTAGCTAGGTTTTGACTTAGCCAAAGATGTTGTCATGCTGACTGACAGGACAGTATATTTCATATAATAACTAGGCAAGCCTTAGGCTAAGAAAGAAGATTGAGTTGGTTTAAAAGGAGTGCAGGTGATATTCTAGAACTAGGAGTCAGTCTCATTCACCACTTAGGGCTTAGAGATAAAAGAGGGCCATGGAGATTCCACAGGAAGACATAGCCAGATTAGCATTTCCTGAGAGGGAAATGTTAGGCTGTGAATGGCTGACACGATTATTTGCCTGGACACTGGAAGTAGGAGAAGGAAAATATGGTCAGGAGTATGAGATGCAAACACTGGAGTCCACTCTGGCTAGTTTAAATAGAAAAGAAATTTATTAAAGGGTATAAGGCATTTCAAACATTGGGAATCCCAGAGAAACAGGCTTGAAGCTCAGCTTCTGGGAACAATGCCCAAAACTATCCTGCAGAACTGCCTTGGTAAGAAAAAATCCATTGACACTGCAGCTGGCTGTAGAGCCACGCTATGGAAGTGACTGATGAGGGAATTGTCACCATCCATTCACTGGATGCCAGAGAGTTTTCCTGACTGTAACTCCTACAGAGACCAAGGATTTTAACCCCATTTTTACTAATGAAAGCTAGACACCTTTTCCACTGCCTACACCAGCAAAATAGATACCCACACAGCCTGTTTGTTTTTTTGTTTTTGTTTTAATTTTTTCTTGCTTACTTTCTTATTGCAATGAACAGACAGAGATACTCTCAGTTTAGAGGATGTTTAGATTCACTTGCCTTGTTGACTGAAATACAATTCACTTTGTATGAAAATTCTCCCATAATCATTATTTTATGTTTAAAATGACAGTTATTTACCTATGTAAGCTAAAGGTAGAATCAATGCTAACATCTGTAAGCTCATCTCAAGACGTGTGTTTTGCAAAGCAAATGACTCAGTGATGAATTAGGTTTGGGAAATGTTGGAGTGAAGAAACAAAGTTTCTTTAATATAGGGCTACGATGGGTATGAAAAATATCCAAAAAGGTATTGAGTATGCCACACTTCCTGAAGTATTTGGGCCATGGAACTCTTTTTACAAGGGACACATGTTCTAAGGAATACTGTTTGAGAAACACTGCATTAGATTGTGGCCTCTTTGAGAACAAAGATCATAGTTTACTCATCTCTGTATTCCTAATACCCGACTCAGTGCCTGGCATATAGTGACATTTACTGACTTGATCAAAGTGATGTTGTGGGGATGAGACCTCTTTTCAATCCTAGCTCAAGACCATGACCTATCTCTGGAGTCTTAACTTGAGTCTCCTGCATCTCTTGGAGTCTTGAATTCCTGGTCTACCATTTGAAAAGCCTCCTCTGTTACATGTTAGCTTCTGAGCTTGTTTGAGACAGTGGAATTGCAAAGGACAGAATGTAATAATGTGTTATAGAATAAAGTTATTAATGCATGGCTGTTCATGATCATCACCATTTCCCTAACTTCTACACCGGAAGAATTTGTGCTCCATTGGTAAACTTCTAGGTCCTCTCAAAATTAAATAAAGTGGAAGAAAATGAAAGAAATTGAGAGGTTGTGTTGAACTACATAATAAAGAGTTGAGAGATGAAGTGGGAGCAGGACTGTCTGCCCAGGCTGAATGAGAGTATTTGGCTAAGGGTCAGGAGGGAGAGCCTTCACGAGCCAGCTGCCAACCATGCGAGGAATCTTGAGAGAGGCAGCAATGCAAGAAGATAATGTTAAAGTGTTTTTTATGCCTTAAACATGGACTGCTCCCTTTTAGGCTTTGTCATGTGTCTAAGTAAAAATGTAAACTATCTGGAACCTGGGTTGCGTTTCCATCTCTGTGACGTGGTACTATGACTGGATCACGTGGATCCCAGTACTTTTAGTGAAAGTGTATTTGATTTTTTTTCCTGGCCTTTCCCTCAACTTTTCCCACTATCCTCCCTCCCTAACCAAAATGGGTGGGCTTCAAATCGTTAGATGAAATCTGTCCTATTTTAAGCAGTGATACTAATTCTTGTTTGAAAGGAAACTTGGTCCACATTTTGAATATCTGTGAATCTGTGACAAATTCCCTTTTGAAAAGGTAACCCCTCTTCTGGTGCCTAAACTTCCTAAACTTCCTTTTGCTAATGTAGCAGAAAAAAAAAAAAAAAAAAAAAAGACACGAGGTTTTCTGACGATCTTCAAGGCAACATCATTCTAGGCGGTACAGCTTTTAGTGCTGCTTCTCATTTAATGAGAGGTCATTGACATGGTTCTGATAGCATGTTTAGAAGCCTTCTTGTTTCAATATCCTAGGGACTTCTACCCCAGAGCTAGTCTTTCGTCTTTGAGCTTTAAATCTTACAGTTCCTCTTTTTTGCCTTATCATGTCCACTCACCTAACCAGCTGAAAGAAGAGAAGTTAACTTCTGCTTTGCTGAGGCCAGTGCCATTGAGGCAAATATCTGACTGCTTGTTTAGCTTATGAAAGGCAGATGTTTCCACCTGAAAATCCTGGCTTTGACACTGAGTTGAAAGTGTGGTGCTTTACCTCCATTTGTACCTTGTTTGGTTTCAGATAAGACTGAGTATGACCATAATACCATCTTGGGATTTTTTCTTTTTTAAATCAATACTCCCTTGTTCTTTACTTTTTATAAATATCATATACAGTGACTCAAACTATTCATTTGTTATTCCCAAAGAACTATGTTTAATAACCTGTAATTTAGAAATAGAAAGTCACAGAAAGGTTAAGGTGAAACTTTTCTTCATGTTCTTTCTTGGGCATGCCTTTTTGACAGTCTGGGTTTGCACTGTCACTGCTTAACAGCAATGAAGGTTAAAAGAACTTTCACCCTGCAGTCCACTGTGCCATTGTTAATACAGTCCATCCACTTACCCACCCACCCATCCTCTTACAACTGAGGAAATCCCATTTCATGGGGAAATTGGCCTGTTTCTGAAAAGCATCCTGTGAGTTTTCTGCATCCCTGACTGGACTGTTGTAAAGCCATTTTGGCCAATGCAGTTACAGTGTATGTAGTGCGTGCATGTCCACGCGTGTGCATCTTCCTACCCAGATGGGACAGTTTTTGCCTCGAGGGGTTGATAGCATACCCTATCAACTCTAAGCCCCTCAGGGACTCTGGGAGTGACAGGTGTGCTGAGTGTGCAAAGTGTGCTGGGCTGGATGTCAGGAGGTAGGCTTTCCAGCCCTGCTTGTACCGCTAATTTGCTGTGTGACCTTGGGCAACTTACTTAACCTCTCCAGGAGTCGATTCTTTCACCTGGAAAATGGACTTAATAATATTGTTCTTTTTGATTCGGAGGGCTGTAGGGCAAATAAAATGAGATAGTGGGTGTATGGGAAATTTGAAATGGATAAACCCAGCCTTCTGTAGGTAAACTTCAGGGTACCCGACAAGGGGTATCTTTATCTGAAGTGAAAGGCAGTGTTAGAGACAGTAGCTATTATGGAGCAGTCTTCCACTTCATCTCAAGTTAAAATGCTGTCCCGGACAAGAGAGCTAGCAGCCCTGTGATACAAGAACCTTGATCTGTTTATGTGCTGGGTAATGCGCTGATACTGTTTTTACTTATATAAGGTTACCTGACCGCTTTCCAATTCTGTATCAGCAAATACATTATTAAGGAACGCAGTTCATCACCTGCCAAGTAACTTCACAGTTAAGAGCTTCGGCTTTGGCATCATTCAGACCTGAATTTGAACCCTGGTTTTGCCACTTCCTAGCTGGAAAGCTAGGACTAACCTGGGACAAGTTGTTTACCTCTCTAATCCTCAGTTTTGTCATCTGCAAAATGGACACAAAAATAGTACCTACCTCCAAAGGGTAGAGTTAATGCATTAAAGAGCTTCATACACTTCCTGGAGCAGAATAAGAACTCAGAAAAGAAAACAATAGTTATTAGCAGGTAACAGTAGCTTTAGGGTGGAGGGGGTTGAATGTTTCCTTCCTTGTGCTTTTCTGAACTTCCATATGTTCAATAATGACTTTTTTCCCAGCTTTGTTAAGATGTAATAGACATACGATATAATGACTTTTTAATGGTCAGATTTAAAGATAATTATTATTTTAAATTGATGTAACCATAAATGAAGAATATGGTCATGAATTGGCACAGCGAGCCTGTCGTGACAATGCTTCCTAACATTTCCACTGGGCTTTACAACTTACATAGCCCTCTTACAAATGCTGTCTCATGCAGCTATGTAGCTCTCATAACCAGCCTGTGGAGACAGGACTACGCATATTCCCATTTTGCAGATCTGGTGGCTGAGGGTCACAAAGGAATGTACACAGTTATAGAGCTCATGAAGTGGTAGATACTACGTGTCAGAGAGGACTGCTTTCAGCTGTAATAAACAGACACCCAATTATATTATTGGTGGAGTAGTCAGGATTCTTCAGAGACACAGAATCAATAAGGGAGATCTCTCTCTCTTTCTCTCTGTCTCTCTGTCTCTCTTTCTCTCACACACACACACAGAAATATCTATCTATCTATGTATCTATGTATCTAGCTCTCTATCTAGAGAGAGCAAGGAAGAGAAAAAGAGAGAGGAGAAGAGAGATTGATTTATTTTAAGGAATTGTCTCACAGGATTGAAGCTGGCAACTCCAAAATCTGCCAGGTAGGCTGGTAGGCTGGAGACTCAGGAAAGAGTTGATATTGGACCTCAAG